>NC_049252.1:29862656-30201406 GCF_011100685.1 Canis lupus familiaris
AGACAATGAACTTCTTCCTCTTAAAGGGCACTGCCAGTTCAGTTGGCCTGGAAATGATGGCAGGCCAAGGACACCTATTTCTTTTCATATAAGAGGGGCCTCATCACCCCCCCCCCCCCTCCGCCCACTGGAGACACAGGATTCACGGATGTACTGTCTTCTTCCGAGACACAGCAGGACGGGCCACCGTGAGCTCAGCAGCATCCTTCGTTCCTGAAACTCAACATGCCACCGACCCACCAGCTCTGGCTTTTTTTTCACAGACACCTTTTTGGAGGAGTAGCGTTCACTCTACTTCTTAAGCTCAAGGCTTCTCCATTTCATCAAAAGTCTCCAAGAAATGGCTCTCTTTGCGCTTCTCTTTATGCTCCAACAACTGCAAAAGCACTAGGATATCTGCCATCAGAGCAAGACGGCGAAGAAAGGCCAACAGTCTCCTCATTTGGTGGCAGGTTCCCATGTGAGTTTTGAGTTCTTTAGAATAACTGAATTTCTTTGGCTTGTGAGCAAGGGGGAGTCGCTCTCAACTTCTCCTGCTGGAGCGGGCAACCCCCTTTTGTCTGATTCCTCCCTGGCCGCCTTCTCCCCCACCTTCACGGGAGCTCTGCTCAAGAGGAGCTAGTTCACTTAAGTCTGCAGCCGGTTTGCACACCCCAAAGGACTGACCTTGGTGTGAACTAATTGGGACTGCCATAGATTAATAACACAGGTTGCTGAGGTGCACTTTTGCTGCATAAAGGAGAGCTTTGAAGATAAGAGCCGTGTGTGCTTTCACAAGCTCATCCCTGGTGCTCTGAACAAAGGACATAAACTAATAAAGTCAGATTCATCTAGGGGCAATCTACACTCGCAGAGGAATATCACCCCAAACTGATTCAGAAAGGCAAATGGAAATCTGCCGGAATTCTTTTAAACTCCAACACAGATCTCGATTTAAAAAATGACACACACACACAAAAACTCTTGGTAATAAGCAGACCTCTGATGATCTAAAGATCCACAGCTTCATTTATTGACTTAGAGAAAGTAAATGGCATTTCAAATACAACCTTCATACTTTAATAGATGAGGTCACCCTGAGAAAGATGATACCGAGCCCAGCGGTGGGAAACCTCCCTCCAGAGAACTGCTTTGATTTACAAGGTCAAGGAAGGCTTTCTCCGAGAAGCAATAGGTTTTCAGTGACTTGGACTAACATGGAAGAATTAAAATAATATAATAATGATGATGATGATAATAATAATAAAAATAAAAGTAGTGTCTGAGATAGCAGACTAGGAAACTCTTGCTCAACAAAAGGGATGATCTCTGGACAACAGAAGTGAAGTGACTACCAAGTAGAGATGCCCGAGCAACTCCGCTTTGTTGCAGGCATTGAGCTCCTGTGTGGACGAGGAGATCCTTGTGACTTTCCCAGACTGCTCTCAACAGGGGCTGTTTCTTCACCAGGGGACACTGGACAATGTCTGGAGGTATTTTTGGTTGTCACCACTAGGGTGAGGAGTGCTACTGGCATCTAGAGGGTGGAGGCCAGGGGTGCTGCTAAATATCTTACAACACACAGAATGGCCCCCCATGGTGGAGAATGATCTGGCACCAAATGTCAGTGGTGCCTTAGAAAGATCCAGCCCAGGCTAGGCACGCCCCGCCCCGTCCCGCCCAGGCACAGAACAGATGCAACTCAGGGGTGCGAGGAGATAAGGGGTGTGCTGGGAACATTCTGGAGCCCTGGTGGGCACCAGGGTCGCTGGAGGCCATTGCCCGCGTGGCACCAGCTGTCACACTGTGCCCAGAGAGCACTCCGTCCCCAAGCCAGGATTTGGGATGACTCTTTCTCACAGCCCCATGGCCTGGCACCCAGACTTGGGGCTGGCACGCCGAGTCCTGAGTGAGATGCAGGTGTAAACGACCAACAAGATCACTCCTGAGCTGACCGTCAGCTTTGCCACCTGGGAAGGGACAGGCCAATGCTTGCCTTTCCCCAGCTTCCCGGGCATGAGTCACATGTAACTAGATAATGATGCAAATCACTGTCAACATTTCTAAGGTTTCATTCCAACGTCTCATGGAATGAGAGTGCAGAAAGCAACCTCTGAGACTTTCTGAGCCAGCCCCACCTCGGAGAAAGCCGAGGCACGGACAGGTGAGGTGACTCTCTCTGCTCCCCACTGCAGGCTGGTGACGGGGCAGGGACAGACCTTCTGGTTCTTTGTAGAGGGCTGTTTCTTAACGTGTGATGTTCGAAGCCTTTACCCCCCACCCCCACCCCCACCCTAGTTACCACAGACTGACAAAACTAAAAAACTGGTCTGAACCTCAAAAAAAAAAAAAAAAAAAAAAAGAGACAAAGGAAGGAAAGAAGGAAGGAAGGAAGGACAGACATTGCCAAGCATAGCACCCAGTGGACACAGCGGAAGGGAACCTTTTTCCTGCTTACAGGCCTGGAATTCTGAGCTCTGTGGGGCTCACCGGGGAGTCCTTCCTCCATGTACATCCCTTTTCTACCCTGAAACTGAGCCCCAACACCCCCAAATCTCCAACAAAGCCTGGTGTCCATGTGAATTCACGACAGACCCAAGTCAAAACCAGGGAGGGAGGGAGGGAGGGAGGAAAGGTATAGCATTTCCCGCCGTGCCCCTTGTGTTTTGGGGTGGGTGGGGGGAAGGCAGGCTTCCAGAAACAAGGAGGTGGCAGCAAGGATCCTATCATCGCCCTGGTTCCGCCTTTTCTTCTAATGGCCTCAAACCGCCAAGTGGCTGTGACGCGAGCATTTGAAACCCTTTTATGGAAAGTGCCATACCCTTTTCTGCTCCCATCACTTAAAATAATGAGTTAGCCGCACTTGTATTAGTCTGTCTTTCAAGTGGATTAAATTCACGGTCTCGTTCTCCTGCAGTCTCGCAGGCTTTGGCCTGGCTGTCTGAATCTCCAGATTAGACTGATGAGCACATGCCAGACGGCAATGAAACGCAATTACCTAGGCAAACTTTTGAAGGATTTGAGCCCTGGGGCACAGGCTGTTTACGAAAGACGAACAGCACCGTTTGTACTGAGCAGGACCAGTTGCCTCCGTCTTTTTGAGTTCTGGATCCCGCCTGCCACTGGACTCCGGGCAGGATTTCTCGGGGCCAGATAACATCAGGCTTCTGTCCACACCTCTGTACCTCAGGGTCTCTGCTGTTTTTTTTCAACAAGAAAATGCAAGTACCAACAAAAACCTATTATAACATCTCCTTTTGTGCTCACGGACTCTCTCTCTCTCATTGGTTTATTTACTTATTTATTTATTTTTTTGTATTGTGTACCACCCCAAAAAAGGCAGCGAGAAATCATCCTATAGCCGGCCTGGCGCTGCAACAACATCTTTGGAAACGAACAACCTCTCTAATAAACAGGAACTTCCCGTCTTTGAAAAAAAAAAAAAAATTGAAAAACCAGCAAACCAGTCTCAACAACACGTCCGAAGTACTTTCCCCTTGACGGGAACAAAAGAGGCTTCTGAGGAGCTGAGGGGATAGGAGGCGAAGAAAGCGAAAGGGAGGGTTGACCAAGAGGGTGACAAGTGGCCTCCCCCCCACCCCAACACACCGATGGCCCAGGGTCTGTTAATTTTTCAGACAGACGGGCGGGCCGGCACAGGAGGGTTGGAATGTCCTTCGTCCACCAGCTGAAGACCATAAGGCGACACCACCCAGGGGGACGGGATGGGGGTGACTCAACACTTGTCCTCTGTCATAGGCTCGGAGCGAAGCCATCGAGGTGGCAGAGGTGAAATGTCTCAGTGCTGGGGGACAGGAGGCCCCCGAGGCCGGGCAACTGCCCGTTTGGGAAAGAAGCTCGGTTACAGGTGGGCGGGGAGGAGGGCCACCAAGGTCAAGGGTGAACTCCGAAAGATGGATCTGAAAACTGCCAGGACCAGGAGGAATCAGGAATGGTTTTAGGGAAGGAGGTGACACAGGGACACACCTGAGTGTGGGGGGAGGGGCGGAGCACAGGTGTGTGTGGGGGAGGCAGCAGTGAGGTGGGGGGAGGGAGCGCCAAGGAAACAGCGGATAAACGGCCTATTCTTCCTTTGGGGTCCACATCTCTCATTAAAAGTGTAAAACCAGGTTCAGGTGTTTGGGAGACAGCGTCAGGTGAGCTGTCTGAGGAGCAAGGCAGATGGAAGGAAAGACGGTGACACACAAGGGAGTCCGGCCTGGGGCAGCCAAAGGAAGCGTAGCTCACCAGCTTTAGCTAACAGAAGACTCTAGAAGGTAATGGGGTCAGGAGGTCAAGAAGCACAGCAACTTCCCACCTTTTTCCTTGTCACAGAAGTGAAGGGAAAGGGGCGGCTATGTTGTCGCCTGGTGGGACCACCTGGGCTCCCTCCCCCAGGCTCCCGGCTGGGCTCCAGGAGGAGGAGGAAGGGTAAGCCACAGAACCAAGAGGAAGCAAGGCTCTGCCCCAGCACTGGTGCTTTGGGAGGGAGGAAGTCACTGGGGGCAGAACTGTTGGGAATTGAGATTAAAACGTGTCCATCACCAGTTGTGACCTGCTGTCCTGAGAGCAAGAGAAATCTTCCTCAGTGACTCCCCCCTCATCCCTTACCCTGGAGCTCTGGGCTAGGGTTGTGGGGGCCCGGAGAAGTGGAGACACAGCTCCCGCCGGCCCGAAACTTCGAGGCGAGCCTGTGGCTCTTGGAACCATGAGTGGAGGTGGGGAGGAGAGGGTGCAGGTGCTCGGGGGCTCAGGGATGCTTGGAGAGCATCTTGACGGTGGGTTTCGAGGTCTGGATGATCTCAAGGCACAGAGGGAAAGCTTGGGTCCTCATGGCCAGGAGCCCACGATAGGGTGGCAGCAACGTGCACCCTGTTGGGTAACGAACGGGGTGAGACGTGGGGAGATGGTGGAGGGCCAGCCCCCAACCGATGGGCC
Source organism: Canis lupus familiaris (assembly GCF_011100685.1). Taxonomy (NCBI): domain Eukaryota; kingdom Metazoa; phylum Chordata; class Mammalia; order Carnivora; family Canidae; genus Canis; species Canis lupus. The sequence goes on from NC_049252.1 coordinate 29,867,574, forward strand.
CGGGAGCAGAGAAGATGGGCCAGTTGATGATCATCGGAGGGGAGAAGCTGTCCCGGAGGAGAGGGAGCAGAGAAGTGCCCTGAAGAACGGGGTGGGTGTTTAAGAGGCCAGAGGAGGAGTCCCATAAGGCAGGTGTCACAGAGACATCCGTGCTCCAGCCACCCTCCCCAACCCCGCCCCGGGTCTGCTCCCCGTTTCAGAGCACGGATGGCTCAGGAGAGATGGAAACCTCGAGGCCCAGAGAAAGGCAGAGGCCTGGCTGGCGAAGGAGCCAGGAAAGCACTGGTTAAAGTGGTCTCAGCAGGAGCAGGTTTGGTTTCTGTATCGGGTCCTCCTTGGCCATCGGATGGCCTGAGGGGCCCACGTCGGCTTCCTCAGCCACCACCCTCCAGAGTGGCCTCAAAGAGGAGGCTCTGCGGCGTCCACCCTGGCCTCCCGGAAGGCCACGGTCTTAACAGTGATGCCACCTCCCAACGGCCCGGGGTCTTGGCACGTGCTGTCGCTCAGGGTCACACGGAAGGGGTTCGACCCCGGCAGGAGGGAGCCGGAGGCCCCCAGATTTTCTGTCCCTTCTTGCTGCTCCCCACACCTCTGTCCGCTGCCTCCCGGAAAGTGGTCCTGGGGGAGGCCGGCTGATGGGCGCAGAGGGAGACCAGGGCCACTGAGTTCAAAGTGATTTGCTCTGAAGTCCCGGGTCTCAGATAAAATAAGCAGCGTGCACATTTTCCGGGCTGTGTCTGAGGCCGACGCTGTGAGTCAGCAGTGGGACTTGGCCCTTGAGCCGTTTTTCGGAGGTGAAAGGGTGGGGACTGCCTGTTTCTCCTGGAGGAGGACAAGCGGGGCCGAGTGACCACTGGCACCTAAGTGCGTCCCCGCTCAGGTAAGAGCCTTGCTTACGGAGAGGGATGCAGAGGGGTTCGCCGAGCTACTCAAGCCCCCAAGACATGAGAGTTCCACGCGGGGGGAGTCACTAGGTGCTAGCGTGGGGCCTCCTGTGGGCGCCTGGCAGCAAAGGGTAGCTTTCACAACGCCTGGAAACTCTTTCCTTGATTTTTATCCCAAGGGCCACCACACCGTGCAGTCCCACGCAAAGCAAGTCATTTCAGGGTGGCTTTGACTGAATGATGATCACTCACAGCCATCAGCCTTGAGGGCTCCTGACCTGGACCCAGAGAAGGCCCTGCCCGCTGGCTGCCTCGGGTCAGGGTCTCTGGAGAGCTGGATTTGCAGAGGGTCCAAAGACGTACGTGCTGGCGGCCTGCTGTGTTCTCTGTGTCGATAAGAAGGGACAGGAGGGCCAGAGCGGGGACAGAACAGTTTGCTAGGTCATCAGTGAATAATCACTCAGAGCTGGGGAAAGCCCTCTCCTGCCTGCCCCAGTCACTAAGATGTCAGCAGTGGAAGGGAAAAACACAAGAAGAGAAAAACCTTTCCTGCACAGACCCTGTTCGTGTGGAAAAAGCTCAGATTCCGGCCCTGGGGTGGGGGCTATAGCCACCCCCCACCCAAACCCCCCCTTCTGTTCCACTGTGTGGCTCAACCCCCCTTGATGACTGTGGGGTTTTTTTTCTCCAACAGGCCCTGAGCTTCTTGTTTTGCAGTGGGAAATTCGCCTTCATAAGAGGGCTACTGTTGGTATTGTTTGTTTGTTTTGAATTTCCAAAAATAAGGAAAAGTTTATAAAATTGGGGGGGGGGGGCGGGTGGGCAGGGGAGAGGGGGAAGGAGAGGGCAAGAGAGGCAGCTGACCCCAGCATTTCCCAGTCTCGCCTTGGCTTCTCCCTGGCCCCCAGATCCCACCGCCCCCCCGCCCCTCCCTGTTCTGAACGTGAAAAATAAGCAGCCTGAGCCGCCTTGACTGGAGATGTGTCTAACAAGGCCCTCATTGTCTCAGACAGGTGTGAGATTGGACTTGATCTGAGGCCAACACCTCCAGTCCCGGAGCCAGCTCCGTGAGCCGAAAACATGCACCAGCCCTCCAGTAATACCACTGCAGCCAGCCAGAGTCTCAACAATTTAAGGCTTAACACACACAACATAAATCAGCGGAGGATGGACCAGCCGACCGGCAGCTTCTTGGGTGGATGCCTGCAGACAGTCTGCAGATCAGACCCTGCCTGTTTGGGTTATTTGAGACCTTTTTTTTTTTTTTTTTTTGAGGTGGGGGTAATATAAAGATGAGAAACTGGGTGGAGCAGTGCGCAGGCACACTGGTGTTTGCCCTATCTTGTTCCAACAGCCCCTCTTTCACATAAGTGCTGTTTTGCAGGGACTCCTTGGGAAGGTTCCCTTTGCTGTAGCCAAATACCAGGAATGTGTTCAAGCCGGAGAGGACGGGCAGGAAAGCTAAGCCCCTGGGCACAGGAGCTGGCTGTGTGATAATCGGCGAGTCGCTTAACCTCTCTGGGCTCCCGGGGCCTCCTCGAGCTAATGAGGGCGCTGGTCATCTCGTTCGGGTCCAGCTTTCTAGGATTCCCTCATCTCCATGATCAGAAGTTCACGGTCACTGTAAAATCTGCCCAAATCAGGGGAAATCCCGACCCTTGGGGGATAGTTTGCGACACCGCTGAATGCCATGTTTCCTGAGCGGGTCTGATCCTCTGAGTAAGAAAAGGCCACGTCACAGCATTTCCTTCCCTGCCTCCTCCTCTGGCCTGTTCTTTAGAAACCTGTGGTCCTCAGACCATGCGAGGCCTCCTGGAGCTGAAGCCCCAGGGGGCTGCGGTCAAGACAGGACAAGAGCCGTGGGGTGCAGGAGCTGAAGATGTGCTAGTTAGCGCAGGGCCTCAAGGTCCCTGGGTTGCTTTTTGTTTTTTAATTTTAAAGATTTTAGTTATTTATTTATGAGAGAGACACAGGCAGAGGGAGAAGCAGGCTCCCTGTGGGGAGGCCGATGCGGGACTCGATCCCGGGACCCCAGGATCACGCCCTGAGCTGAAAGCAGACCCTCAACCACTGAGCCACCCAGGCGTCCCCCGGGGTCGCTCTTTGGCAGATGCTGGCAGCGGGACTGTCGCTGAGCACCAGGCCCCTGGCCCCGGCTCCCCCAGCTGTGGCTGCCGGCCGCCCCGCGGCGCTCGCACACCTGTCTGCGGGCCTCCCCGTGGCCCGCCAGCCCAAGCCGCCAGCAGGCTTTCAAGGCCCGGGCCTGTGGGCGGAATCGGCCCAGGGAGGTATTTACTTAAAATCACACAGGAAGGTGAAACTCGGTTCAAAGAAATCCTTTTGTAGATGGTTCATTAAAAACAGCAAAGAGGCTGACCATTCACATTCTCTGAATGTGTCCGATTCATGCAAGTAAGGGCCGGGTCAGGGTTCATCTGTGGCTGCTGCCCAAGTCGGCCCTGTGGTCGGGGAGTGTCCTGTCAGCCCCTCTGCAGCTGTCTGCTGTCCCCCGGGGAGCAGGGCTGAGAAGGACAGAGGTGATGGCCTTGACGTGGGTACTCTGTCCTTGCCTTTTAGGGAAGCCCCGACTCCTTACACGTGGACTTTCAGCATTTTGGAAATGGAGGCGTAAAGAAGTGCGTGACACAAAATCCAGCCATGGGGGCCCATGATCCCTCGAGGAGACAGCCCACTTCTAGGAAGTGGCCGTGGAAGGCAGCGCACGATTACACGTCCTCACGAGCATTCCATAGCGACGGCAGAGACTGTATCCTGAGGCCCCCTCCAAGGCAGGGACGGGATGCACCAGTGGCACGAGCCCTGGACCAGGAGTCCCAGGATGGGGACTTCAGGCCTGCCTCCAACCGGGCCAATCCCTGTCCTGCCCCGGGCCTCCGGTGGCTCATGAGGGAAAGGAGGGCCTTTGAGCAAAGATGCGTAAGGTCCCTTTCAACTCTAACTTCACCATTCCCATCTGATCTTTGGGGAGCAGTGGTTGTGGGCTCTCCCACTGGGAGTTCACCCAAGGAAATGGCACTTGACTGAAGGCGCTGCCATAAAACCACTGCGGGGCTACTGTCCTCCTGCAGGACAAGGAGACCCTGGAGGTGATGCTGTGTGGCTCATCTGGCAGGACGGACGGATTGTAACACCCTGGTGAGACACCACCGCCACCAACGCGGGTACAATGCTAGCAGTGAGGGCAGCCCAGGTGGCTCAGCGGCTTGGTGCCCGCCTTCAGCCCAGGGCGTGATCTTAGGGTCCCGGGATCGAGTCCCACGTCAGGCTCCCTGCATGGAGCCTGCTTCTCCCTCTGCCTGTGTCTCTGTCTCCTCTCTCTCTCTCTCATGAATAAATAAATAAAATCTAAAAAAAAAAAAAAAAAAACCAATGCTAGCAATGAGAGTAAAACGGATAACAGCAACCATTTATTGTGTGCAGTGTACCAGGCTCTATGCTAAATACTTGACAGAAATATATCTCAAGCCTCGCAGCAGGCTCCTGCGGTAATGGGAGAAAATCCATGCAACTGCTCACTGCGTGCCAGGCATCCAGGGCATATCCCTATTAACTCACTTATGCTCCCAGCTCTCCAGTGAGTCAGATACTGTCATCACCGTGCCCATCGTACAGATGGGGAGCAGTGGTGCAAAGGACTTCAGTCATTTTGCCAAGGTCCTATAATTATCCAAGCAGCCCAACCTGAGATTTGAATTCCAAAGTCCATACCCATAGCTATTACTGTCAATTGATAGCTCCAGCTTCTGCTTGCCTCAGAAAGTGCATTCTGGGGGCTCTCCTGTTTTTCTGAATCCCTTCTGATGATAAGGTGGGAGAAGCAGCCATATCCTAATGGGATAGATGGACAGAAGAACGGGCATTGTCTTGACATCATCTCCAGGCCACTGTATCTCCCTCTGAGGGAGCCATGAATGACCAGGGAGAAAGTTTGAAAAATACGAGAAACTCCTTACAGACCTTCTAATGTATCTCCCCCTACGAGCCCCCTCCCCCAAGGCGTGAAAGAATCAAATGAGGAATTCGGGAAGAGATTCTGGAATAAGAGTAACAAGATTTCCTCTCCCTTCCACCTGAATTGGCCATCTGTAATTTTGCACAAATTCAATTTTAAAGTCATGCTTTGTAATTTGTGGAAAATCATATTAAATTAAACAGATCCACGTCTGGGCAATGACTTCTCTCATTTAGCAACATATGGTGCCTCAGAACGCCCGATCCCACAGCAAAAATATTACCAAAAAAAAAAAAAAAAAAAAAAAAAGGTGGCCTTTTAATCACAGGCAATAGAGTAGAGGTGTTCTCGGACATCCCTACTGGCTTCCCTGAGAATGTTAGGCATGACCGTTAATCTCCAAGAGCTGCAGTATCCAGAATTACGGAATGTTAGCATTTAAGACGACGTCTCTAACCGCTTAGATGGGGGGACCCGGACTGGCAGTCAAGGGAACAGCGGCCCTGGCCACGCGGTGGCTCTAGGCCCGCGCAGGTGCAGCAGGCAGGACCTTCAGGACCGTGTCGTGCACCTCGAGGGGTGGCAGGCGGTGGGGATTAAATGAACACACATCGGTCCTTTCTGTAACTGTGAGCTCTAACTATTTTGTTCCTGCCTTTGGTAAACCCGCGAACCAGGTGATGTCCTTGTCATGATTCGCTGCAGTGAACTGCTCCAAGAACACCCCAGTGTAGACACCATCACAAACATACACTGCAGGTTCAAAACCGGGGTGGGTGGCGGTGAATAAGTGCACGTTTCAAACACTTGGGGCTTTCACCCCAAAGATACCAGCCCTCTCGTTCCAGCGACAGAAGCATGGCTGAAAATGCAGGCAATGACAGTTCTACACAGCCGGCAATTTACCACATCGTACGGATGACGATGAACAGACCCCCAGAGAAGCGATCTAAATAAACCACTTAACTGGCAGAAATGCCAAGTCGAGCCCTTGCGCTTGTGCTGACTTTTACAGATATTTTAATAACTTTATCATGTAATTTGCCATCCGATCTTGCAGAGAGATGCGCTAATGGAGTGCAAGTGGCCACACAGCGCCATAACCCCATGAGACTTAATAAAAACAACCCGGTTTGCTTCCCTTGTATGTATGACCTGCGCCTCCCAAAAATGCAGTCGCTAGCCAGATGATTCCCACCTCCCTTTTTACCTTGAGATGTTCTTTCACCCCCTCCCCATACTCTTGCAAGTAAGTGTATATAAGCAGCCGTCCCAAAGATGGAAGGGGGGATTGGCACAACCTCAGCTATCTGGGCCTTGGATCTGGCCTCGGGCTGAGTCAGATTGAACAGATCAAGCTGTCAGTAAAGAAATGTCCTCTGCGGCCACCAGCAAGTCATAGACCTGGGAGCTTTAACTGTCAGATGGGTGAGCTGCTCACTCCCAGGGTGGTGCCGACGCACAGGCCTTCCCTAGGGATGCTCTGCCTTTACGATACCACTGGTGGTCACACCCAAACCCCAGAGCTGAAGGATCACAGGGCCTCCTCCCCCAATCCTCCCAGTAGGACTGAGCTCACCACTGCAGTGACCCAAACCCTGTTAACCGCACGGATCACCCTGACCTATGCATGTGGAGACTCAGCAACCTTGGGTGGAAGGACCAAGATGATGAGCCGCAAGGAGCACCAGGTCAGTCTGCGGTGTGCGTTTTAAAGCTCAGGTTTTGGGGCTACCCAGTAGCCATCAGGTGACGTGAGCTGCACCGGACGGTCCTCTAGCACCCCTCCCCCTGTCTCGTTCACACTTCCTCCAGTTGGAAAAACGGAGAAGATTGGGAAAAATTCTCTCCGTCTTACAGAGAATCACCTTTACAAAAAAAGGAGTAAACTCTGGCTGTTGATCACAATTGGAAGATGTCTTTCAAAATCTTGATACTATCTTTGGAATGTTCTAGACTCTACATATGACCCTAAGACGTTGTGAATAATGATGGTGCCCAGCACTGTGGCACTTGAGCCTGTGTCTGGAGGAAATGACCCTCTTCTCCGCCCAATATCTCGTTTGGGGACTGGGGTGTCCGATACAGTTTTGTCCTGAAAATGCTGACTTCTTTCAAACATAAATATATGATCCCGTGCCTCATAGGGCAGCTGGAACTGGCTAATACTCAATCTGAAGACTTCCCATAGCTTGATAATTAAAAATTGACTGGAGAAGAAGTAGTACCTTCCCCCTTTTCTCCCCTTGTCAACCCTCAGTTGTGCACAAAGAAACAGAAAATAAACACGATTGGCCAATGTTTGTTTTTAGGGTGAGTTCTATACTATTCCTTAAAAAAATTATTTTATTTACTGCGGTTGGTAACTGAATCTCTGGTATCAAAACATAAAATGTTCTGCCAAAAAGAGATTATGGAAGAAAGGCCTATGGAAAGAAACTGGGTTTGTCAGTGAAGATTTCATTTACAGGCGTTTTGCAATCCGTACCTTTAATCTCCGTAACAATTGGGCTGTTCTACTGCTTTGGAGGCGATTGTTAAATAATAAGAAAGCTCCTGTGGGGCTAAGGCTTTTTTTTTTTTTTTAAGATTTTATTTATTTATTCATAAGAGACACACACAGAGAGAGAGGCAGAGACACAGGCAGAGGGAGAAGCAGGCTCCATGCAGGGAACCTGACGTGGGACTCGATCCCAGGTCTCCAGGATCACACCCTGGGCCAAAGGCAGGCGCTAAACCACTGCGCCACCCGGGCTGCCCCTGGGGCTAAGGCTTTGAACATAAAATGCAAAGATATAAAAAACAAGGAAGCACAAAGGTGGCTCTCGGAGAAGCCCCCTGCCTCTGTACACTTTACCCCAAAGGCCTGGCAGCGTGAGGCCCAGGGAGCGTGAGGAAAGACAGATGTCACTAGGGTTCCTCAGCATTATTTGACTCCTACATGTTGACTTTTTGCAGAGCCCTAAGACATGTAACTGAATTACAGCGGGCCTGCGTTTCAGCTCCATGATGCGAGGAAAAATAATGCAAATGAGTAAAACCAACTCATTTTGGGGAACCACTACTTACGAGAAAGCACAGTAGCTTTCTAGAGGGGGCCTTGCCTTCCTCCGGGCATGTACCGTTTGTTCCTCCCGTGGTAGGATCTTTTGGTAAACTTTGACACGACTTTATGGCCGTAGTCAAAGTTTCTTTTTTAAATATCCAAATTTGAAAGGCTATCTTGGGGTGATTTGTAAATTTGGGATTATGAGGTAGGTATGCAAAGCGAATCACCAGCCTTTCAAAATGGGCGTCTGGTCAACCATGCCTTGCCATAAAGCCATTTTTAAAAAGGCAGCTTGTCCACAACGGCAGTGACATGCCGAGCCCCGGGGAGGTCAAATTCTTGAGTCCATCCCAACTGGCTGACTTCCTGTCACCTTCTGGGCCTATGCTTACCACCATCCACCATGTCATGAGCTGCTGCGGGGCTGCTTTGCTCCCATGACATAGGGCAGAGGGGCCCCCTTTCCCTATCCAGCCCTGCTGCACAGACGCTCTAGAAAATGTTAAGAGATGCCTGATGTCCTCTAGGAAAAAAAAAAAATCATACATTTTCCTGCCTGGGAAATAAAAATACCATGATACCTGAGTTCCAGCAAGGATGGGCTGAAGTGTTGGTAGCCAGAACAGGTGACTGAGGCATTCAGCACAAGACACCGAGCCCATACCTACCTGCCCATAATAATATCTGTTCTGGGGTAGGGGGGACAGAGGGAAGTTATTTCTAGACTCCCCTGCTGCCTTCTATCCTTTCTACCTTGGGAGAATGGGTAGAAGGTTGGCCCCTCCAAAAGGGGTGTCCAGGTTCTGACCCATGGAGGTGTAAATGTGACCTTCCCTGGAGAAACAACCTGCAGGTGCCATTCAGTGAGAAGAGATGAGAGTCTTCTGGTTTATCTGGGTGGGGCCTAAATCCAATGGCACGTGTCCTTATAAGACACAGAAGAGAGGATGACATAGACGAAAAGGCCATGACAAGATGGAAGTAGAGATAGGAACGATGTAGCCACAAGCCAAGGGATGCCTGGAGGCACCGAAGGCTGGAAGGACAGTTCCCTAGGGCTTCAGAGGGAGCACGGCCCTGCCCACCCCTTGGTTTTGGACTCTGGCCTTCAGAACACGAGATCAGAAATTTCTGTGGTTTTAAGCCACCAAGTTGCAGCAGCCACAGGAAATGGAGACGTTTGGTTTGGGGATGCGGAGCTTACCAGCTAAGAGTTGTTAGTGGTATCCTCGGGCTGGCTCTACGGCTCACCATTTCATGCTTCGCAGTGGTGCGAGGATCCAAGAATTAACTGTTACTCCTATTTTGCAGATGGAGACACCTAGGCTTTAGGAGGTTACGTCCCCTGCCAGAAGTCCTATGGCAGTACGTGGTGGGGGCCAGGTTGGGCCCAAGGTGGCCTGCCTATGGAGCCTTCACTCTTAGCCACCCTGCGCTTTGCGGGACATTCGGTTTTCAAGCTTAGCTCTCCTGCCGATTAACCCATCGCTATCAAGTGAAGCCTCCAACTGCAGTTTTATTAAAAACTCACTCTTCTGAACAAAACCTTTGTCGGCGTGTGTGCGCTCCCACACGTGCGCGCCGGCCCACAGATGACAAGAATGAGGGGAAAGTTCAGAACGTATCCAATCCTCAGAAGGAATATTTTATCATTGAGATCAAAGCCCTAAAGTGAACTGTTCTTTCTTGTAATGAGAAAAGATGTCCACAAGGCATTACCAACATGCTCTGGAAAACACGGTCTGGTCACCTTGAACGACATCCACGAAAACGTTTGGTGTGAAAATGCAGGCCCGCTAAAATGTGGTTTATGATGACTAGGGTGCTGACAGCCGGCCAGGCTGGCGGCTCCTTTGAAGGGCTGGTTTATTAAGTACTTAGCTGTGCGGTGCTTGTAAATAAATACAGGGCAGGCATTTGAGCAGTGCTGTTCAAGGGGGTTCTGCGTCGGTAGCGATGCCTCTCCACCAACAGAGTGCGGACCGCTCGCGTAAGGCTGGCTGCCCCTCCAAGGAGTGAGTGGAGGGCAGGGGTGATAGACACAGTGCAGCCGTAGCAGGCTCAAGCCACAAGGGCACAAAGGGTGCAGAGGCTCTGGGGCCTTTTTTTCAAGGAGAAAACCAAGAGTTAGCTTTCTTCCCATCCTACTTTCTCCTTTTCCAAATGTCTATGACGCAATTCGTTAGTATGAGCTTTTCAACCTTTCCTGAAACCTAGAGTTTACACTGCACCAGCCAAGAACACAGAAAACCTGAACCGGGTTCTCGATTTCTGCCTTGGGAGTGCTTCTAGCTCCATGAACTTCGACCGTCCACCTGCTTGGGAGAAGCAGGGACAGGACACAGCGGTGGCACCCATCGGCTTGCTCCTGCCCTGCGCGTTAGCTCTTCATCGTGCGCCCATTCCACCCTTTCCTTTTTCCCTCCCTTCCTGCCCTTCTTGCACTTATTTATTTATTTTTTATTCATGGGGATACCTGATTCCGGCTGGATTTCAATCGTGTGAAGATTTTGTTGTAAACCTTGAAAGGCTCTCAAATTCTACTATACCTAGATAAGAGTTATTTTTAAATCATTCACTTTTCACGTTTACAGCGTGCCTTCTAAGTTGACTCCTAGCACCCTATTTCACTTTGTTGTGTAACCATTAAATGACCACTTACAGGTTTATACGTGCAAAGTTCTGGTGGTTTTGCCTTTTAAGATTTTATTTATTGATTCATGAGAGACACACAGAGAGAGGCAGAGACACGGGCAGAGAGAGTAGCAGGCTTCCTGCGGGGACCCTATGTGGGACTCGGTCCCAGGACCTTGGGATCATGCCCTGAGCCGAAGGCAGTCGCTCAACCACTGAGCCACCCAGGTGCCCCAAATTTCTGGTGTTTGACGGTAAGGCCCCATCCCCACTTTGATTTTGAACTTCTAGAAGAAGAACGAAGGAGAGAGAAAGAGACAGAGAAGAAGAAGTAGAGAAAAGTGCTATGCAGTTGGATATTTCACCCCCAAGGCTGGAAAGGGGATTTGTCTCTCCTCCTACAGGGAAGTGGAGAGGCTTTTTTTCCCCCTTTTGTCAATGCAGCTGGTAAACACTGACATAAGTAACCCTGTTTAATAGCTGAGAACAAAGTCAATTCATATCTCCAAAAAGCTTCACAGACAATAGTACCAGAGAACATAGTCTTTCCAAAGTAACTTCAACCTTCGGGGAAACACTATCAACACAAAAATCACTGGAATTACTAAAACTCAGGAGGTGAATCGGAGATGTCAGGCTCTCCAGTGCCTGACCGTACTCTCAAAGCGAGGCACCCACACTCCTCGAGGCTCATCAGAGGTTGCCTGGATTTAGACATTAAGAAGGCTCTGGTCCCACTGGACCCCAAGAGAGACTCCTCCATGCAGGAAGGCCAGGCTGTTGCCCCGGTAAAGCAGACAGAGGGTGGCTGGGAAGCCCTCCTCCTCCCCCTCATCCCTCATTCCCTCATGCTAGAGATGCATTATTCTGAGTTTTCTTTTGTCCTCAAGTTGCAAAACAAATGTACATCTCCCCCCACCCCACCCCCCACACACACCAGTCAAAAAAAGACAGCTTATCGAGGTGCCCGCCACAGACTCTGGCCCTAAGGTTCTCATTATTAGCGATATCTACAGAACACAACCAACACAGTCCTGCCAAGTGAACGTCCGGCCCAGCACTGCTCCCATCTCCCCTTTGACAATCGGGATTCTTCTGGACACTGGTCAGCCCTGTGTCTAATCGATCCTCTATCCAAGAGAAACTGCCACCCCGTCAGCCCTGGCTCTGTAGCCAGAAAGGTCTGGGTTTGGGTCCAAGTCTGTCACTCATGCTCTTGGAGATTCTGGGCAGTTGTTAGCTTCTGAGGTTCAGTTGCTCTGTCTATAAACCACAGCACAGGATTGTGGTGAGAGCGGAATAATGTATACAAAAGGCCTGACCTGTGCCAAAATACACCATAACTGGTCCAGTGAAAGAGTTAAGCCTCACGCCTGGAAGTTTATGACCACGCACGCGAGAACAACAAAACTGGCCTCTTTGTCCAGTTTTGACAGTTTTCTGCATCAGCAAATATTGGGTATCCTCCCCAGAAAGGAAGGGGTCATGCAGCCTTAAATGTGGTTCATCATTTTTGGTAAATCAAGAGGCAAATTCTTCAAATGACTTGCTGGGGTTGCCTGGAGCCATCTCTAAGGGAGCATGTGTGACCGATCCAGCATCAGCGACTTCATCTCGCTGGGATCTGTGCTGGTCGCATCTTTTAAAAGGACACGTGTCCATTTTCCCTCCCACGACTGAACAAGAGCCCTAAGACTCGCCTGGAGAAGTTTGCGATGACGTCCCAAACGAGTCGCGTAGCCATGACAAAATGACTTTCTATTCAATTTTAGGAGCTGGTAAAGGAGGAAGTTGATATTAACCTCAGCCCTTTTAATAGTTAAAACCTCAACAAATAAACAGTGGTTTGGTGGCATGGCAACCTGCCCCCCCTCCCTCTTCCCTTGCTTCAGATAATTTGAGATGCCTATTCTGAGGGATTCTCGAGCACATCTGATTCTAGATAAATAAAGGCGTTTTTCTGGATCTGTGATTTCCTAGTGCCAGAGTTCAAGGGGCAGACATAGCTCTCCAGATGAGGTCCCAGCCTCTCTGTCACCCCACGATCCCTCCAAAGCCCCGGCTGCTGACGTTTCCCGGTGCTGAAAACAGTCACACACCCGTACGGCACCGCTGAAGAATTGCCGTGACCACCTCTGGGATATTTTTCTTACAACGATGACTGCCATTTCAAAGAGAGCCATAAACACATGCTGGATTTTTATATAAAGCATCTTCTTAAGTATAATATGGAGTCTCTAGAGCTAAGCCAGGAAAATAAGCATTTTCCTACTTGTCAAGAACAAAATGAAGGTTCTGGCTGAAAGAGACTTTACTCTTATCCCTGTTAACTTTCTAATTTCAGGGGGAAAAAAAATCCCTCGGGTCTACTCAAAACATGACTAGGGTAAAAAAAAAACAAAAAAACATTTTTTCTTATAGGAAATAAAAAAAAGAAAGAAAAAGGAAAAGTAGTTTTACATGAATGTATCCTGGGTAGTTATTTTTAAAAAGTTCCTCCAATTTTACAAGTGAAGGACTGAAGAGCAAATCATATTTTGGAAAGAAAGAGCTTCAGCAATATAGTTAACACATTCTTTAGAGTAGCAACCAAACCTCTAGGGCACTCTAAAAGCAAGTTATTATTACTTACATGTTGCAGAAGTAAAAAGTTTTTAAAAGGAACAAGAAAGGGGAGAGGCTCTGTGTTAAACCTGATACTCTGCTAAGCATACAGTATTCCAAAGAGCCGAAGAATGCCCGTCCGGCCTTGGTAATGTCTCCACCCGAGAGCTGCTGGCGGCCCAGGACAAGAATTCACTTACCACCCTCCCCCTCTTCTTTTGGGGAAAAAGAGCCTATCTGACCAGGAGGCAAATCAGATCTGATTCATTCCTCACCAAAACTGTCCGCCACGAAGCCAGCCTAAAGGGTGACCATTGCAACTTGCCACCCTGCATCTTCCCTTGCTTTTAAAGATGCTTAATAGTTTGGGTTCCAATACCAGCAGAGCGAGGAAAAACCCTTACTCAGCCCAGTAGGATAAATTGTCAGTTATGGGCTGAGACCATAAGAAAACAGGAGTCTTCCCTCTGATGTTACGAATGGAGGTCTGAGGATGGCATAAATTAATTTCAGCGGCCCCGCACACAGGATCAGGGGATCGCCTTCTAGAATTTGTTCTGTTCGGAAGGAAAGGACCATTTCACTCCTCACTCATCCCTCTCACTTAACGTGCCATTCGATCGGATTTACCGTACACGCTTGCATTCTGGCATTAAAAAAAAAAATCAATATGCATATCTCGAACAAGTATTCATGATAAGCACCACAAAACTGAGGATCTCAAGGAGGCCTTTTCCTAAATACGCCGAAGATGCATCTGCAGATGAGAGCTAACCCGCCCAAATCAAGCTTTACGTTTCTGTTTGGGGACAAGGGGGCCACCCTTCAGATGGACCACTTAGCAGCTGTGTGCCTGCTATCTGACAGGAAGTCTTGTCTGGAAACTTTCCATTCAAATAACAGAACCTCCCCCAGACGCAGAACTAGGAGAGCTCGAGGCATGAGCCATCAGACTCTGTGCAAGGGTGCTTGCTTGCCTTTCCAGAGCCCCCCAAAAGCATATCCTAACCACCAAAGCGAGCGACTGGTCCCAAAACCTTAGAGAACTCAGGACCGGGACATGTCCCACGATAGGACCCGCGCAGAGAAACCCCCCGGGGAAGCTAATTTCTGCGGTCCCAGAGGGCAAGTAGCATGTCCCTGGCTGGCCACCTGCCCTCTCCCCCAGATGTGTTGCTTATCTCTCCCTTTGAGTTAGACAAGCCCGCTGCTTGGAGAATCTCACTGTGACCGTATCGTACGCAGCTGCGTCCTGCCCAGCACAGAGAAAACAACTGGATTTCAGAAATTCGAAATGGTATCGCAGAGCAAATCATCATAGACAAGAGTGGCTTCTATGGTGCAAATGAACTGTGCGTCTTCTCTCATTTGGCACAGCATGTTTTATGCAATTATTGCATTTTACCCTGTTTTTGCAATTGCTGGCTAAACCCGGGTATGTGGGTATCGGGAGGGGGGGCCCACCTGCATTCTTTATTGATTGCAAATTTATTTATTGTCAATAATACCTTTGATGTGATGGCATCCAGGCTATCGAAGTATTTCTTTATATTAAAAAAAAAACAATAACATATAGATACAAACCCCACAAATAATTGAAGGCAATAAGAACTTGAAATGTCCTGACTTTCACCTTGCTTGGTGTGTGTGTGTGTTCAAGCCTCATGGGTAGGTAGGAAAACAGCAGAGCCAAAGCTAACTCAAAAAATTCAAGATATTATCTACACATAGATATCTATCTCTCCATATCCTAGGTGCCAGTGCCTCTCGATCTGGGGATCTCATTACGGTGCAGATCTGACTCAGTAGGTCTGGGGCGGGCCAGAGACTCTGCTGTCTAACCAGCTCCCAGGCTGCTGGGCCGAGGACCACCCGTTGAGCAAGGAGCAGAAGCCAGGATGGGTCTGGGGGGTGTGGCCCGAGGGCGAGGCGGGAAGCGGGCTTCCTCCAGGTACTTACCCTGCATCTGACTCTGAGGCTGAGGGTTAAAGGCAGTGGAGTGGTTCAAGGAGGCCCGAGGGTTGGGTGTGGGGGCTGGGTGGTGTGGGCTGACCCTCATGGCTGTTCGCCGCAGCTGCTCCAGTTCACTGAGCCGCTCAGAAAAGGACAAGCTCCCGGGCTTGGTCTGATCATCTAGTTTCTGACGATGTCCTATTGTGGGGAGGGGGGTGGAGGGTGGGAAGGGGAGAGGGAGGCAAGGAAGGAGGGAGGGAAAAGATCAGAAAATGTATTGTGGATTTGCTAAAAGTCGGGGTTCTCTTGTCTTGCCCCTCCCTGCCCCCTCACCCCCAACGTGGATTTGCTGGAGATTGGCGCACCTGGCTGGCTCCCAGGGGAGATCCAGGGCCACCGACCCCACAGCAGCCGGGGCTCCCTTTCATCACAGGCCACGGGGTGCTGCCCCAGCCTGCGCCCCATCTCCCCAAGCCTCTGCGCCTGTCCCCGCGGGGCAAGAATGCAGCGGGCGTGCGGGGATCGTGGTGGTGTAAGGTCGGGAGCGAGGGAAGGTGCATTAATTGTTGGCACTTGGCCACGCACTGCGGGCTGAGCTAGGGCAGCCAGGAAAGGTGCCCTCCCTGTGGCATCAGAACAGCCGCTCCTCACTGCAACCCCGGCCACGGGCAGCAAAGTGGGCCGCCCAGCTTAGCGCACGCCCCGTCCAACAGGAAATGAGGTGTGGCTGCAAACCCACAGTCCTGGGGGAGGTCGGATTTCCTGCTAGATGCAGGGCATGGGCAGCCCCTCGGCCCCTCTTCGCTCCCTCTCCTCGAAAGCTTTTCACGAGCATCCTTCAGCATTCTTCCCCGAAGCCCGCTTCCCCCCGTGTACCCTCTAGGAGGGGGTTGACAGGGCCTCATCTGGAACCTAGAGGTTGTGCCCGCAGACTGGATGAGCTTCCCCCAGGGGCTCAGCAATCCAGGGTGGACAGTTGGGCCACTCAGCTGTCCGTATAGACAGTAAGTATATGTGTTGCCGTGTTCCCCCTGCAGTGAGCAGAGGCCAGTCCCATGGGACAGGCCGGGAGGGCTGGGCCTCCAGTTTGCTCCCTTTATCCCCCCAACAAGATGGCTTTAAACTGGAGACTCAAGGCCTGCCAAGCAGAACCCAGGCTCAGGATGTACGGATAGAGCCACCATCCTCAGAGGATAGGCCCCTGCTCCTTCCTCACCTCTGTGGTTCGAATAAAGGCTCATTGACCAATTTCACACACCCGTCCCGCACCCCCCCCACCCCCCATCGTCAGGTGGCCTCCAAACAACATTGGAGGAGCAGCCTGCCTGTTGCCACCATCAAGGGCTCTTTCACATGCCCTGCCCCAGACCTCAGTTAGAAAGAGGATCCCTGGACTCCACTCCCCGCCAGCCCGGGGTGGGAGAAGTAGATCGCAGCCCAGCTCCCAGTCGCTACAATTACAAAATTAAATTTTATAACTTATATTATGGTTCCAAATCTCCGTGGCTTGCCGTTTCTTCCCGCTGCCAGGCCCCTTGGCACAGTTGACACCGTCTCAAATTCCACACCAAAAAAAAGGACCCACTATATTGCAGTGATTTTTATCATGAACAAGACCTGGTCGGCTCCGAAATGAGGAGAACGACTTAAGCATAATATTTGTGTAGTTCAAATGCAATGCTCCCTCTTTTCATGTGTCACCAAGGCAAATCTAGACTCTGATTCAGCCCTGCAGCCCACAACACTCGACCGTAAACACAAACAGCCTGAGTCACACAGGGCCAGCACACAAGTGAGAGGCCTCTTACCGACTGAGTATTTTAAGCACCGGCCTCGTGGGCGAAAGGCCATAGGGCCAGGTCCTGGAACAACCCCTGTCACCCCTTTCCCTCAGAAGTGGGAAACTGTCTTTTTCTAGAACATTCTATTTCAGTCGATCATGGTGTAACCGTGGTGCCTCTGGAATCCTCCTTCCTCTTATCTTGGTGGCAGATTCTTAGCTTTCTGATGACTTAGGCTGAAAAATCTGATATTCTTGCAGCAAAAACAATTCCAACGCAAAAGCCACGCAAGGCATGGCAATTCAGCCTTTTAAATGCTTCGCACGACCTAATGGCTGGTATTAGGAGTTGAGCGGAGAAGAAGGCAGGAAAAATGATTCTGGAGGCTTCTACTTGCCCCAGAAAGAATGCCGGCTGGCGAAGTAATGGTGCAGAGGCTTCCAGCAGGTTTTGTACCCATTTCAAAACTTCACATTCCTTGGGCACCCAGTGGCATTTTTAAAGAACACCGTGTCAAGGACAGTGGGTGATCCAGGAGAATGATGTGTGTGAGATCACTCTAAATGCAAACACTCGGCATTTTCAGGTCTATGGTCGGGCTCTGAGGAAAGGCTGTCAATTGTGTCTGTCTCGGCCACCAAGATCGGGGACCCCGTGCCACCAAAAAAATGGAGCGAGAGTTAAGTCATTTTAGGTAAGCCACTACCGTGGCCGGGCACAACGTGCGATTATTATTATTTATTTATTTATTTGTATTAGTCTCCTCTCGTTGCTCACATGTTTAAAAAAAAAATGTTTTAACATGTGAGCAATTTCTGTACCAGCTGACACCTGCCAAAATCGTAGTCATTTACAGAGATTAGCTGATGACTGCCTGCTTTAGCAGGAATGTTCAGGCATAACTTTCAGAGAAAACAATTCTTCACTCTGAGCTATTTCCTAAGCCCTGGGAGTCGGGAGGCTGAGTCGAATGCTTGGAGGAGCGGGG
This sequence comes from Canis lupus familiaris, assembly GCF_011100685.1. Lineage (NCBI taxonomy): Eukaryota > Metazoa > Chordata > Mammalia > Carnivora > Canidae > Canis > Canis lupus. The sequence continues at coordinate 29,885,440 of NC_049252.1, forward strand.
GAAGCATGCACTCCACACCCTCCCCACATGTGATCCTGGCAGTAAGTAAGAGTGTTATTGTCTCTGCAGGGAATCTTGAACCCCTTCCTCACCGAGGTGCTGGAACCCGGCTGTAACACCCAGGCACGGTGGGGCGGGGAGGGGGGGGGGAAGGGGGTGGAGGTGGGGAATAAAAAGCATTATCATATTAAAGGTGTGGTTCGGATGCATTTATAAGCTAGATCAAAAGAACACCTCATTCTTCTTTTCCGAGGCCATCAGATTTCATGGGCCAAAGAGCAATATTTTGTACGAAATACAGAAGCTTCCGATATAAACTTTCAAGCTGGGGGAAAATGAATGCTTTATGTCTCCGGTTTCCTGTATCTGTGTGCAATTAAAATGTCAATTTGCCCCCTAGATTTTAAATACAGGAGTATGGGAAATGTCCACTATCAAACTCACTTTTCTTCCTTCTTGCTGAGTACTGGGCTTCAGAGGGCAGCAGGGAATTCAACGCTGGATCAAACCTAGTAGACTTACAAGGCAGCCCTAAACGTTTGCATGTCGGCAGCCTGGCTTTCTGAACGCACTGGAAGCCAACTGAGAATGTTGACACAGTGGTCCTTAAAATAGTGGCTACCAAGAGACTTCATACTAGGGCATCTTAATGAATCTTGACCAGAGTTGAAAACGATGCTAAATTGTGTTTCTCTACTACCACTCCCACATTTTGAGAAAAGTCTTCGCTTAGGATTTTATTATAAATGCAGAGTCATAAAAAAACCGAAAGAAAAAAAAAAGAAGAAAAAGAAATTAATCCCATCTGTTAAATTTTACTTCTTCAATTCCAAAGACATATGTCCCGTAGTTTGCTGGGCTGGCTGCCCACAAGGCATCCCTAAATGTTATGATATCTGTGATGGATAATGAGGCCAGCTTTCAATTTTCTGCTATAAAAACTAGACTGAGGAGGTATGCATATCTCATCCATAACTGAACTGTCTTTTTCAAAAAACCACTCACTGCTGAACTGTGAAATATGCCGTATGCTCCTCTATCAGAGAAAGGAGGTATGGCTAAATTGTCACCTTTCCCTGGAAAATTCTGGCCAGAGAGAATAATTTTATGGCGGTTTGTTAGTCCATGTTTCTGGTACGGGCTTACTACTTGTCTTGATAGATTCTCAGCAGAAAACGTAGGAAGGTGTAGACTAAAAGCATGGTCATGATGCGCAGTTGAGGAAAACGTATGCAAAACGACAATACCAAGAAGATACCTGCGCGCGCGCGCGTGTGTGTGTGTCCATCTCCATTTGTAGCTTAACAACCTTAACATTGTGATTCTTCTAAAAGCATACATGTATTCCAAAAGATGCTTGCCAATCAATCTGATACTAACAACACAGATCTGGATTAAAAAAACATGGATTGTCCACCACCACCACCGACCCTTAATTTGCTACTGCCTTGGGAAACGGATGTGTGCGGAGAACAGCTCATTTCTTCCTGGTACAACAGTCTCAACTCCAGGTCATTAAAGTCCCGAGGACAGGAAAGTAATCCTACTGAATGTGAATGTGATCCTTCCTTAAAGCAACTCCTAGGTAATGAAATAAATCTTCTTAACTGCAAACCTATCTGTCTGCTGGCTAATTTAACGTTGGGCAGCACTATCCCATCGTGTATATCACAATATAAAATACGACATGTGATATCTATGTCACTCTCTTATAAATTAGAATATATATTATATATATACACACACATATATATGTTTATATATTGCCTAATGGTATATAAACTTCGGTAGCCTAACTTTTCCCTCCAGCCTCTTCCCTTATTACTAAACTAGGAGATCCGTACAAAGTTAGAGTACTTCGGAACTGGAGACGAGCTGGGGAAATCAGCCTTGTGTTTTAACCCACGCGTGAGAAGTGAAGTTCAGAGAGGTTATGTCATTTATCTAATCTCACACAGCCAATTAGGAAAAAGAAGGCAGGCCCTAAAATACATCCACTCCCTCACCCCACCCTCTGCCCCCTGCAATCTCGCTCAATGCAACTATAAATACCAATCTCGGTGCGCCCCCAGTGAGTAGAGAGGAGAGGTGTGCACTGTTAGGTAGTTCGAGGTCACGGGGCCCCCAGAGCGCCATAAGGATTTGCATTTGACGATCCCACTTCTATTCCCAGCTTGCACCTAGAGCTAGAGACGTATTGTGACCCATAGTAGAGAGTGACTCTCACACACCTGAACGAGCATCCGAATTACAGGTCTGCCTCGGTAGGTCTGGGGTGCGGTCTGAGAATTTAGATTCTAATAAGGCCCAAGTGATGCCGATGCTGCTGGTCAGGGACTATACCCCGGGGATTTGAGTGAGTCTTCCCGATGGTACATGTGTCTTCAGTGAGCTTCTCATTTGCCCTGAGCTAGACACGAACACCCCAAATACACCAGAACCGTGATTAGCCTACGTGTCCACGAGCACCGAGTGCTGGCCTTGTTTTGGTGACAACTATGAGGTGGCCTTTTTCTTAATCTTTTAACTCTTCAATGTATGCAGAGCAGCTGAAAATGCCAAGGGTCTGCCCGACAGATGGGTGACCGTTGACCGTCTCTCTCCCACCAGCACTGGGATGAGTCAGTGAGTCACTGTGGCTGTACTTGGGCTGATCTGTAAGGGGAGCCCAGAATTTTCAAGTGGGAAAGTAACTCTTGCCCAGCCATGTAAGGAAGGGCTTTGAGGAAGAGCAGGGAAGGTTGATGAGGAGCCTGTTCCATCCCAGTTGAGACTTCTGGGTGCCCACAGGGATGGGGGTGCTAGCGCAGGCGCTCTCATCCTTCCCTCCCCTAGAGAAACAACATGGCACCAGGGAAACGTGGCTACCAGTCTGCATGTTAAGAACCTCCATTATAAATCTGCCTTTTCCACCCAACTTTCCTGCGGACAAGAGCAAGTCTCTTCATCACCCAGCCTCCTTATCTGAAAGCCTGGAATTAAAGGACTAAGACGGATTACTCCGAGGGGCTCTAAAAGCATTCACAGCAATTATATCTGCAGCAATTAGCTACTCAACTGGTTCTCGTTGGACGCCTCCAAGCACAGGCTTTCTTGAACAACTTCATATGACGTTAGGACTTTCAAAGGTTTCTTTCTGTCTTTTTTTTTTTTTTTTTTTTTTTTCTGCCAGACACCTGGCCCGTGGGAGCCAGTCCGAGGCTCAACTGTCAAACTGGCCTTTGGAGCTCGGGCTTGGATCTAGGGTTCTACCCTCCGGTGTGCTGGTGGTCAGCAGCTTTGCACAACACCTCCTGACACTTGCGTCTCCCTCATTCTCCTGCTGTTTTGTCAGTGGCCTTTCGGACAGTTACTGGCAACCTAGGACATAAGTCTTCCTGGGTCCTCTCCTCCCTCCCCTTAAGCCTTCACTGAGCCTTTCTTACTGAGCCATCCTACTTACTGGAGCATCACATTCTGGGTTTTGGCCCTTTCCTCATTATCCTCGAAAGGCTACATCCAGAGGCAGTGAGTGGGCCATTAGATTCACCTCAAGACCTCCTAGCAAGTGTCAGGGGTGGCAGCCAGTCTGCTGAACTTTACTCTAGGGTCTCACTTTTCCTGCTTTTCTGATTGGATAGAAAATAATGACAGAAGGGGAGCCTGGGGTGGGTGGGGCTCAGTCAGTTGAGCCTCTGACTCTTGGTTTAGGCTCAGGTCATGATCTCAGGGTCGTGGGACCAAGCCCTGCATCAGGCTCTGTGCTCCGTGCTCAGTGCAGAGTCTGCTTGAGATTCTCCTTCTCACTCTGCCCCACTGCCTGCCCTGGCTTGTGTGCGTGTGAACTCTCTCTCTCTCTCTCTCTCTCTTAAATAAATAAGGAAATAGAAATCTTAAAAAAAAAAAAAGGAATGATACTTTTTGATCCCCTGCCCATCCCCTCTCATCAGCAGCAAGAGCAGCGCAAGTCTGAGGTTAATGCTCATCACCCTGCCTGTACAGTGGTCCACTCCCCCTCACCCACGCGCCTTGGGCAGGTGCCCTCCTCCCTCCTACACATGGATAATCACACTGAGCCAGTGGAGAAAAGTCCATCAGGAGGCTGCTTCTTCCGAGGTAATGTGTTTCAACATACCTAGGGATCCACAGACACGATACTCTACCCCAGGAGAATCGCCAACGGGGACATGCCTTTGGTTGGAAAGAGTTTTGGTTCTCTTGCAGGTGGCAGTAGGTAAGCGAGTGACCACAAGTCTGGTAGTACGTGGGGCTTCCCTATCCTGGGGCTTCCCAAACCATGGTCCTGCCGTGGCCCCTCACGTGGCATAAAGCACATGTTGTAGAGGCCAGGCTGGCATTTTGTTAAGCCTGCTCTCTCAGGTGAATACTCCCTATTTTGAAGCTAGAAGGCAGACAGTCTGAATCCCCCACTTTGCTCCAGCCACACTGGCCACCTTGCTATAAGTCCTATAGGTCTGCCTCAGGGCCTTTGTACCTGCTATTTCTTCTGCCCGGAACACCCTCCTCCCAGGTATCTGTGGACCATATATCCACCCTCACCTTTGAGTCTTTGCTTCAATTTCATCTTCTCCCTGAGGAATTCCCCAACACTCTAGTTTAAATGACAAACTGCCGACCCAGCCACTCCTCAGCCCTTTTGCTTCGGTTGTCTCCATGGTACTTATTAATGTTACTTGTGGTCTGTCCGTGCCCACTGGGCTGTAGGCCCCACGAGGGTGTGGGGTTTTGCCTCTTTTCTTCCCCTATGGGTGCATCTGGCACAGGACAGGCTCACCAAACACTGAACGGGTGTTCAGACCCTGCATGACGGCTGCCGTCTGCCTGTGCTCCACCAGCCTGTTGGAAAGCAGAATGTGGCTGAGGCGAAGGAAGCTCGAACTCAAGTTTTTCAGCTGAAGTGGAACCGCGGAGGGCTCCGAAAAGCTACCTGTTGCGGAAACACGCCATAGTTGAGCTCATCAGGTTTCTGTCTCATTAGCAGTCAGACAGTCTGCAAAGCTTGTGCTCTCTAGTGTTTTCTTCATTGGACTAAAAAATACAACAGGATGGATAAAAGGCCCTCGTGCTAAGTTAAGCCTCACACCCTCATGGAAGCAACGAGCTGCTGCAATTCCCCCTGGGGTTTTTGGTAGTGAGTATTCTCTCACGCACGCAGACACACACACACACACACACGCACGCAGACACACACGCACACTGTCCTGTGGGCCAAGACCTAACCAACTGCTAGAGACAAGTGTATACAAAGCAACAGTCGGACGGAGAGGCCACGGCCGCTGGGCCAGAGCCAGGGGAACAACCAGCACAGCCTTCAGGCGGAAGGACGGCCCACGTGGGGCCTGCCCCCCTCCCTCCCAAGCCAGGCCCCCAAGATTCACGGGACAAAAACAGAAACCAGACTGAGCTGCTGCCATTGGAGCCTCCGAGTAACAGGCAGTGGCGTTTTTAGCTCACTTGCATGAGCTTTTTGAGACCTGGACCTCCCTGAAAGCAGAGGAGTCCAAATCTGCAGTCGCTGGTCGCCACTGGTTACCTCCTGTTTCTGTCTGGTGACTCAGGAGGTAATTGTAGCTTAGGGCGGAGAACCCGCCTGGTTTCTTTTGCTCTTGACCAGAGGCAGCCCTCGGTGGTGGGGGCGGTGGAGGCAACCCCATAGAGGGCGGGGTGCAGGACAGCTCACAAGTTCAAGACCCTTTCTTCTCCATCAGCCTGTAATTGCAAGCGTTAGCCACTCTCCTCGATTAAGGGCAGGTCTCCAGAAAGCCCCTGTTAGCGAGCGAGTCCCAGGCAACCCAAGAGCAGTAACGGCTGGTAACATGGATTCATTTCACGGAGGAGCTCCTGCTCCCACGGAAGGGAACAGAAGGTGACTTCAGGGGGTACGTTTTGGTGGCGGGGTCGGGGGGCAATACTGAGAGGTCAGTATGGACCTAAATGTTGCCTGGAGCTTCTGAACCAGCTGTGGAGTCCTGGTTTTCAGCAGAGCCAGCCCCAGGGCAAGGCCCCGAGGACAAGAACATGATCCCAGAGGTCCACAGATTCCACCTGCTTCACTGTGTGGCCCCGGGCATTCCTATTCTCCACACTGGCCACCCACCCTCCCTGCAGCTCTCCTCTCCGCATCAGCACACACCCCACATGAGAGCCCATGCCAGGTTGGCACCCAAGTAAACGCTAGGTGAATGAATAAATGAAGGAAGGGGTGATTAAACTCCCCTTTCATAGGCTGGACTTATTCTGGAATGTGCACCCAGCAGTGTGCAAGCTGCTCTCTACTCCCCTGTATTTCTGAAAAGGGTAAGTAAACGCCCTCCCATTCCTAAAAGCCCTGTCTGCTGGGTTTTCCAGCCCTGTCTGCTGGGACAGGGGGTAGCATCTGATTTCTCTCTCTCTCTCTCCCTCTCTCTCTCTCTCTCTATGTCATAAATGGCAACTGACTTTGGGGCTGTCCTCGTGGAAGCAGGAGACCGAGGGGCTGTCAAAGTCCTTTAGAAAGGGGCTGAGCGGGCCCTGAAGGTGCACAGAGGACCATGGCACCCTGGCTCCTGAGCACCTGCTGGTCAGAAAAGCATCAAGTCGTTTTTAATGGGCTATTAGCCATACCTCACACCATCCAGAGGAAAAGCTTTCAGGTTGTGTGGGGGATGCTGACCTCACTGAGCCAACCTGTTGTCCATGTACAGCTGAGAAGCAGCATGCATCTATAGGGGAGGAAGTCCTCCTCCCCCAATAGGCAAGTGGCTATTTGTCTGGGCTTCCCAAAGAGCTGTGACATGGTGATGAAAACAGGTGACACTGGGAGGGAATAGTCTATTTATTGCAAGACACAAATGCCCCCTATTCAACCCTGGTGACCAGCATCTGAGCCAAATGCCCATGGAATGAAGGACAAGGAGGCTGGGGATACCTGCCTAGAGAAGGCAAGCAGCCTTCTCCCCTAGATCCCTGGGATCTTCCTAGATCTCAAAGGAACAGACTTGCCCTTTTCTCTGTCGTGACCTTGGGACTCTGCCTCTGGAAGCCCGGCTTGGTGGGACCAGCTTCCCAGCTCCCCTCCGCTCCACATGCAAGAGGAGACCCTCCTTTTCCACGAATGTTTTGAACTTTCTTCCCTTTGACTCCGTAAACAGTCCCTCCTCTGTCTGAATACTGTGGTGTGTGAAAGCAGGATCTCGGCTCCCTGAGCAGACTCAGAAAGTGCTGCGGATGATGCTGAGTCTTCCCGCAGCCTCCGGGGCACCCGCCCCACTCCTGCCCTGGCTCTTCTCCACCCTCAGCTTTTTTTTTTTTCTTTTTTTTTTTTTTTTTTAACCACTTCTGCTTCCTTCATCTCTTTGCAGCTGCAGCAGAGAGATATAGTAAAGCTACTGTATAGGATTTTGAAAGCAGGGCCTCTGAGAGCTTTCCAAACTCCATACAAGCCGGTTATTCTCTGGCTTGTTTTCTTTGGCTTCAGGTTAGTAACACAGAATGAGTCAAACAGTATTAACTTTCAATAGGGAAGTGGTGTGGTCAACCAAAGCTGTTTGCGGCTAGATTGTGCAGATAGGTAGGGCAGGTAATGAAGAACAGCCCATAATGTTGCAAGGAGGCGAAGAAGGGAGGCAGGCCTCGCTCAGAAACATCTAACAATGAAGTCAACAGGACTCAAACCATCTTTTTTAGTTGGCTGAGGAATTAACACCGAGGTCTCTGACCGGCCAGCTTCAGGAAGTTGGCCATGTTGGGACTCCGTGGCTTGCACAATTGAGTACTTTGTGGATATAAGGATGTCTTTTTTTTTTTTTTTTTTTCTTTTTCCTTTTTTCTTAAATGATGCCAAAGCCATGGGAAATCTAGTTAGGATGATTTCCCCTGCTTGTGGCATGTCACTCTGGAGTGGACCTTTTTATTCATTTCTTTCTCCAGCCGGGGGGAGTGATAGATGCACCCCTCCTCTCCCCCCTCCCAACCCCAGGCTCTCCCCCATCTTCCCAGGATCTCTGCCTCCCTAGGTTGGTGGGCTGACTGCAGGGCTCTCCTCCTCCAGGTTGGAAGATGATGCATTGGAAGTGCAACTGCTCCTACAGACATCGATCGAGTCATCCTTTGAGAAGCCCATAAGGATCTTAAAATCGTCGGATGCCCTCTCATTCTGCAGACAGGGGAGCAGAGGCTCTGAGAGTGGACGTGGGCCGCTGAGCTTCGCAGAGCCAGCCGGGGCCAGAAGCTGTGTCTCCCAGGCCAGCGGTCTTTCCACCAGGCCGCCGCTCCCTTGCCCAGGGCTCAGGATTCTTTTTACAGTTCAACAGAGCAGCTCCCGAGAAGAGCCCAGCCCTGGAGACTCAAATTTCAGCAGTTTCCAGTCCTTTCTGCCTGCACTCGGCTGCCTATTTATTTTGAGACTGGCTGAATCACCCAAGGAAGAGAACGAGTTTCTCCCAACCTGTTCCTGGCAACCAGTCAGCAAATGAACAGGACAGAAAGCCAGCCTCTCTCTGGAGCCTTGAAAGATTCTCACCTCTGAGCTGCTGCAGATTTGACTTGTCCTGGGAAACTGGCATGGAGGCTCAAGGGTGTAACATTTCACCTCCCTGAAATCTAATCCAGAAATCTCAGGCAAGCAGCATATGTAAAGAGCTAAAAAAAAAAAAAAAAAGAATAAGGACTCCGCCAGCTGCTCTAGGACCTTGGGTGTTCCAGCGCTCTTCCCAAGCCTTTCACTGAGAGAAAAGGGAATTCTAGGGTCCTGGAGGAAAAACTGCACTTGGCTTTGGAAAAGAAATACATCTTAAAAGAAAACTCAGCTCTCATAACCACCAGGGTTGCTTCTTTTTGTTTTCAATCTTCATCAAGCACACATAGCAGTAGGTAAAGAAAATATCAAGATATTCTGATGGCAAAAGGTAAAATTCCTAGCAGTATGGATTTACAGCAGGTCTGATTTGAATGTCTCTGTTTTTTCTCTACAATTGTCTTCTCCTCAGTTGCAAAAGACCTGATGAGATGAAATATACCTCCAAAAAACCAATAATGATTTTATTTCAGACTCCTATTTTATTTTATTTCAGATTTTTTGTGTAATATGCACAATTTTTCTATTACATTTTTCTATTATTTTGCTACCTAGCCATCAGATTTCTATTGTCGAATTGTTAAGACTGTTTGCGAAGCATCTTGACATCTATTATCTCAATTCATCCAAAACAACCCTACGCAGTAGACCGTTCCTATGATTCTTCCCATCTTATAGATGGCCCAGCGGAAGCTTCTCGATGTTGAGAGACTCTGCAGGCACACAGCACCCTAAGTGCTAACTAGCATCCAGTTAAGAAACAAGAACACTTTGATAAAATCTCTGTTTGGAAAAGGACCACCTCTCTCTACAAGGCAATTCAGTTAACGGGATTTTGCTTCAGTGAGGAATAAGTTGTTGAAGTTGGTTCAGTACTTGGAATTAATAATAGATAGGGTAAAAGGGAAAAAGAGAAAAAAGCCCTTATTGTATTGTATTCTGGGGGCCTGATTTGCCAGGATTTTTTTTTTTAATAACTTGGCAATGGCAAATGCTTGGCCCCCACTTGGGCAGAGTTCCAGTAGTTCCCTGGGTAAGGGCTAAGGGATGAGGGAAAGGGATCTGTGTCCAGGGCATGTGCTAATATTTAAGAAGCTCCCCTGTGCCAGGCTGTGCTGCCATCAATCTGCACAAGACCTTGGCCCGCCCCTCCCCACCCCACCAGGGGTGTATATCACCTTCCTGGTTTTACACCTAATCTGGTCTCAGAGGAGACGTTGAATGAGGCAGCCAGCTCTCCAGTGGCCAACCACCACTCTAGTCTGCCTCTCAGCCTAGTTCATTTTCTCTTTACAGCCCCCATTCTACAGGTGGGGAAACTGAGGTACAGCTAGTAAATCGCAGGGATCAGACTTGAAGCCAGGCCGGTCCAGCTCCAAATGCCTCTCTCACTCCCTCCGGCTCAGAGCTCTCTGCTTCATTTCTGAAACCCAGGGGCCCATGCCCTGTTGGCAATGCTGAAGACGAACAAGAAAGACGTGATCGTGTGCATTTCTCTTGAGCTCTTTAAAACGAATGAATTGGAAGCATCACAGAAGCACTCTGAAGCTAAGTAAAAATAAGGTGACACCAGGAACAAATCCAAAAGGGGGCACGAATGCATACAGTCCTTACGAATTGACCTAGTTCAAAATATTTCCTTTTCATCTCAGGTGACCAGAAGACTGACTTCGAGGCCGCAGCAAATAAAAACAAAACCAACCAAACACATAGCATATCAAATGTTCGACATTTCAGTATATGAAAGAATCCTGAAAGACTTCCATAACGGTCTGAGTTTTAGTCAATACTGGCTTTAATGGAACCTGAGTACATGTAAATCATGGAAGTACTAAACTAATGTATTGCCATTAACTTACTTTATAGGGGTCTAGGGAGTTGGCAGGTTAATTCAATGGTGTTTCTTAAAAAAAAAAAAAACTGCAAACAGAAAAGAAATTTGCTTTGGGTACTTAAATTTTTTTTGACCTTAGTTTTCATCTATTAATGTGTACCCACAATAGTCAGCTGTTGGCTGTAGCAAACTTTACCGCAAGGCTGCGTAACTTACTTGCACATAAGACTTGATACAAATACGCCAGGTGCACTCCCCTGGTCTTGTTACAAAAATGGCATTTCACATTCAACCAAATGTAAGTGTCTCATGTGCTGTGTGATAATACGGCTGAGAGGCCCAGTAATAGATTATACCTAATTTATCCCTTCTTTGTTGCCAACTTTCCCTAGCAAAAAAACCTTTAAAGCAAATTATTTATCAAAGACGAGAACATGGAAAGAACAGAACTCCAAAATGACAAGTTCACTCAAATGACCTTAAACGCAGGTCTAGTGCAAGGCGGTAGCTTTTCCTTAACTTATTCAAGCTGAACTTCTGGGGTTGTTTTGTTGCTCTTTGGTGGTGGTGGAGTTCTATGAGACCCATTGGATCTAATTCTTTTTTTTTTTTTAATTTTTTAAAAAAATTTATTTATGATAGTCACACAGAGAGAGAGAGAGAGAGAGAGAGGCGCAGAGACACAGGCAGAGGGAGAAGCAGGCTCCATGCACCGGAAGCCCGACGTGGGATTCGATCCCGGGTCTCCAGGATCGCGCCCTGGGCCAAAGACAGGCACTAAACCGCTGCGCCACCCAGGGATCCCTGGATCTAATTCTTACTTGATGACTTTCTTGGCTACATGGCTTACAGAAAAAACCCCAAGCCTTTGGGGGGAAAACTCAAGCAGAGTTTTGTCTGTTTGTCTTCAAAATGAGAAGTGGAGGATGGCTAGTGTACGGAAAAATTCTCAATCCACCCCAAAGCCAAGAAGCTAAACAGGATAATACTGTGTGGCACTGCCAACAACAATCTATCCGCAGGCGTGGGTCCCCATGCTGGCTGTCACAGTGGCATTCCCAGCACTGGGACCCACCTGTTCCTGCAGCACCAGAGGTGACCAGTGTCCTGGCTCAGGTCCCCCCACAGTGCAACTGGATGACACGCATGGGCATCGACTGAGATGCACCCTAACCACCCAGATGATGTTGGGGCATGCAGGTTACAAATCAAGGAGCTGCACACGTGCAGAAAGGTCTCCAACTCAATGGTGAGGGCATCCTGTCATTGAAATGTGCCACTGTCTTTTGGAGGAAATGAAGGAAAGCCCTACCAAAGAGGTACCAAAATATCCAAAAAACTCCAGAACAAGTCTAGAAAGACATGTTGGTTTAGGGAACTTAGAGGGTGACAGGGTGTTTCCTACACCTGTTTCCTACACCTGTGGCTAGCTGGTCCAGGCACCCCGGGAGGTGAGATGCTTTACTCTGGGGCAAGAATTCAGACCCCAAGAGACTTTGGCATACTTCATGTCAGTCTTCTAGAACAATGTGGAAGAGCTTCTCCTACAGCTTGTCATGCATATATTGAAAAGAGCCCACACATTAGATCTCATTACCGAATTTCGCTGTTACTCAGCATTTTTCTTTCCCCCGGAATTTCTCACAAAGTTCACCATTTGAGAGTAAGTCCATTTTACCAAAGACGGACTTAGGAACAGTGCCCAGAGCATTTCAAGGGTCCATAAAAATGCCAGAAAAGAAATTTCACTGGATCTAAATACAAAAAGAAAACTGAAAAAAAAATCAAAATTTATAAATGTTTAATTAAATGTCTTAAAAAATGCAGCATGATGGCAACCTCATGAATTTTTAAACGTAGGATTCACAATTTTTGTTTGTTTGTTTGTTTAGAGTTTTCTCATCACCAAAGGATTCCAAGACTCAATGCAAATAATAGCTCTACCTTCTGAAGACTTATCGTGTGTTCTAAATGTTCTACAGAGGCTGTCTCCGCAAGCCTCCCAGCCCTGTGAGGTCAACACAGCCACTGTCCTTGTTTTACGGAGGCTCAGCCACCTGCCACCAGGTATGGTCATCCACATGGTTAGCAAGTAACAGGATGGGGATCTCAACCCTGATTGTAATCACATTCTTCATGGCAGTGAAATCGGGGCCGAAGGTAATGAGACAAGTTACTCATGGCCAGATAATTTCAAAAATAAATGAGAAAAGCCCTTTCAAAAATTTACAGCAAAAGAAGAAGAAGGAGGAGGAAGAAGAGGAGGAGGAGGAGGAGATATTACGCACATGGGTGCACATGGATATGTCCAGTGTCACATAGGACAGAGTCCCCTTCTCCCAGGGCAGGGGACCAGGGGGACTCAGCCTCTAAGAAGCTTTGTTTGTGGTGAACCTATGGCTCTGTTTTTCTGACAATATTTTGTTATCCCTTCCGAGTGCGAGCTAATTTGGAGATTATCTCATCCTGTCACCTGGTTGGAGAGAAGAGGAAAGTGAGGACCAGGACTAAAGTACTTAAGATAATTGCCCAAGATCACACCCACCGGCCTGGTGGCGCCAGTGTGAAACCCAGGTCCTCCGTTCAGGATCCAGAGACCTTTCTACATGTTTTAAGATTAAGAAATGGAAGCCTAAATAGAGACAGATTTTTTTTTCCCCTTTGAGCCCTTCATATACTAAATTCTAACAAGGTCTGTGATACATTGGCTTAGATCCCGACCTCATAGGAGTGACATTTAAAATAGTGCTTCGGTTTGCAATGGTCCCAATGGAAGGAGAAATCCAAGGGAATGGTCTAAGTTTCATTAAGTGCTTCTTCTCTCCTCTCTCCCTATTAGACTGAGCATGTACCTAAATCCTTTCATGGGGTTCTCACTTGGCCTGTATTAAGCCCATCAAAAGCTCAAGGGTCAGAGACATCTTTATATATATACAATTCTTCTTAGTCTAGTTTGATACTACTAAAAATGATGAACAGAATGAGATTCTAAAATGCATTAGACACATTTAGGCAGGTTATTATTAATCCTATAAAAATTGCTTTTGCCAAGTCTTGGGGTAGTCGGGGAGCTTAGTCCAGTGCAAATTATGGTACCAGTGGAAGTCACCCAGAATGTCCATCTTAGCACCAAAATGTCTTTCAGAGTGGGGAGGAGGAATATATGTAGTACTTTTCCTCCTCTTTGAGCCTCTGTCTGTCTCCTACTTTATATCCAAGTGGGAGGGAAGAAGGCATTACTTCCCTCTTTTTTTTTTTTTTTTTTTGCAAATCAGGATTTCATCTAGAAAGAACTAAGGTCTAAATCTGATATTTGAAGAATCCAAGGGATTAAGCAGATCACTGTTCATTACCTGCAAGAAATGCTTAAGCAGTTCTGAGCAAACAAAGTGACTGTAGATGGATAATTATAATCCTGAGATCACAGATCTACAAAACTGCCTGGCATTCCACTAACCAGTGAGGAGCAAAGGGCACAGGTTTTCATCCTTCCAGAGGGCTGGACCCTCTGGTCCCCACCTGGATTCTCGGGGAAGCTCCTTGCCAAAGAGGGGTGGGGGGACCAGGACTTGGAATGTTTGCCTGGTGACCATTTTGTCACATTATTCATCTTTCCTGCCTGCCAACACTGGGAGTCCCTGCTTCAGGTCCCTGTTGATGCCAGGCCCCCAAGCAGACCCTGGTGACACACGCGGAGCGAGCCATCTGTACGTGGGACCATGTGGCTGCATGTTTGGTCCTGCCCCCTGCCCCGGGGTGCACTGCAACTCCAACCACAGGACAATGCTGGTGCCCTGCCTGTCCAGTGTCTGCCAAGGCTCTGAGGCTCTGCTTTCTGGAAGACTGTATTCGAACCAGCATTGTATTGATAAACCCTCCTAATAAAAAAGTTCTGAAACAGAAATTTCAATACAAGGAAGCCCAAGGAGCAGTTGGTGCAATTCTTAAAACCAGACACTGGCGTCTGCGGGTTGCGGTGTCTGGACTTGCTTCTTTCCAGTTCTGGCTTCTGACCCTGTAACCTTGGGCAAGGGATCTCACTTCTCTTTGCTTCAGCCTGCTTACCTGTTCTTGCAGAGGTGGTGTCAACTAATATACGGGAAGCTCTTTGAACCGTGTTGGGCAAATGACAGCACTAAGTGCCAGTTATTATTATTATTAGGTGTTTTTAATATTATTATTCTTAAAGATTTTATTTGAGAGAGAGAAGAGAGCATGAACAGGGGGAGCAAAGGAAGGAGAAGCAGGATCCCCGCGGAGCTGGGAGCCCGATGTGGGACTCGATCCCAGGACTCTGGGATCATGACCCGAGCCGAAGGCAGACACTTAACCAACTGAGCCACCCAGGTGCCCCAGTTTATAGGTATTTCCCACGCATTGCTCTTTTTCCCTCCAAACATGCTCTCCATGTTTAAGGACCTTGTTTCTTCTGTCTCTCTGCTAGAGATTTTGCTACTCACATTCAAAATCACAGACGGAACTATATTTATGGGATGTAATCTCAACAAAGTCCTTAGCAAAGCAATTGAGTGATAAAGAGTGAGGCCCTTCAGCGGACCTATGTTAACTATGATTCCCTTTTTTTAAAAAAAGTCGGCAAGAGGGCTAGTGCCCCAGGAATATAGCATTTTCTGAAGTTTTAAAGTAGCAGCTCCACCTGCCTACCTGTTACTGTGAATACTAAGCAAGCACAACACAGTTTCTGTGAAGGACTCCTTAAACCTGAGGCCAGGAGTTGTCCCAGAAATGGCCAATGTTCGTTGTATTAATCTTTGCAATTCTTAATTAGTTTACTCAGTGTTCCCAATGTAACAGATACCTGGCCAGACAGGTGATGGCTTGTGACATCAGAATGACTACCCAATCCGTATCACTGGGATCCCCACCCCCTGCTATGGGGTGACTCAGGGTCCCAACTGCTCACTCTCCTCAATCTCTCCCCTTGGAAAGGAGAAAAAAGTGAGTGGGAAATATCAAAAAGGGAGACAGAACATGAAAGACTCCTAACTCTGGGAAACGAACTAGGGGTGGTGGAAGGGGAGGAGGGCGGGGGGTGGGGGTGACTGGGTGACGGGCACTGAGGGGGGCATTTGACGGGATGAGCACTGGGTGTTATTCTATATGTTGACAAATTGAACACCAATAAAAAATAAATTTATATAAAAAAAAATCTCTCCCCTTGGCAAACTATCTTCCCCCATGGCATCGAGCTACTACAGCTTCTCTGCAGAGAATATGCTTCAGTATCTTAATGTTATTCTGTAAGAGATGCATGGGCTAGAGCTAGAGTTTTCACTAGATCTCCCCAAATATATAAAAAAAAACCATTAAAAACAGCTCTCAAATACCCTTTTCCGAAAAAAATCCTGTCCGTCCCTCTCTCACGCTTACTGAGAAGACTATCTTTCAATATGTTAACACGCCACAAAGTGCTCCATCTACGAAATGAAAACAGACTCCCCCTTGCTGCTTGCAGGAACTGATCCCAACACAGAACAGCTTCTGATGGTGCTCTGTCTCCATAATAAATTCAATTTTTCATCAATCAGTGATTTCTCAAAATCCCATGGAATGGGCAGGGTGGGGGGGGGAACGAGTTTTGACTCATTAGATAGCAGGTCAGTTACTGTAAAAGAGCAAGTAACCATCTGAAGCAAAAAGCATTTTCAATCCTCTTCAGAAGGCACTTTTTCCTGGACTTTCACCAACCCAAACCCAGGAAAGTGGAGTGGGAAGCATAAGGTTATCCCACTGGGCTGGCCAATGGTCAGGTGTGGCGTGTTCTCTAGTTCTTACTCCTTTTCCCCTGAGTGTCAGGATATGGGATAAGCTTTCCTTCTGGTGTTTTGTACGAGGGCCTCAAGTTGAAGGCCTCACCCCTGCCTGCAATGAGGCATCAGCATTTGCCCTTTCTAGACCATCTTACAATTGGCATGACTGTGAGAAGTCCTATAAGCCAACACTTCATTTCAAACACGAGGGTAAGGCTACAAAGCCAGGTCAGGTAGTTTGGAATAGGTGATGTACAGACGGCACAGGTGGATGAGGAGGTGAATGGACAGATGGATAGACGGACGGATGGGAGTACAGGATTACATGCCACGAGCTTCTCATTCTCTTTCTGCCCTCGTCACCAACTATTTCCTTTCAACTAAGGCAAATTATTTCACTTCTCTGAGCTTCTCCTTTTCCTCTGAGGCCATTAGGCGTGGAGGCTCTCTCCTCAGCTCCCCCAGTCTTTGATTTCATAAAACAATAGAACTTTTCAAAACTATTTGACTTGCCAATGCCAGGGCCACTTTGCCAGAATTGGCCAAAACTCATAGCATCTTAATAACAGAAGGGACTTACTTGGGAGGTGTTATTAATCCACAGTTGTAACA
Organism: Canis lupus familiaris; assembly: GCF_011100685.1. Lineage (NCBI taxonomy): Eukaryota > Metazoa > Chordata > Mammalia > Carnivora > Canidae > Canis > Canis lupus. The sequence goes on from NC_049252.1 coordinate 29,902,211, forward strand.
CTGGGCATTCTGATTACATGCAATGACCTCTCTTAACATCACATTAGGAAGTGGTTTTGAGGGACACCTGGGTGGCTCAGTGGTTGAGCATCTGCCCCTGGCCCAGGGCATGATCCCAGGATCCTGGGATCGAGTCCCACATCGGGCTCCCTGCAGGGAGCCTGCTTCTCCCTCTGCCCGTGTCTCTGCCTCTCTCTGTGTGTCTCTCATGGATAAATAAATAAAATCTTAAAAAAAAAAAAAAAAAGAAAGTGGCTTTGAATTCTTCACAGTAGCCAAGACCGAGACAACCTAAGTGTCCATCAATGAATGAAAGGATAAAAAATATACACACACGTACACACACACACACCATGGAATACTATTCAGCCTTATAAGGAAGGAAATGCTGCCATTTGCAGCAACGTGAACGAACACTGAGGGCGGTGTGCCACACGAAATAAGTCAGAGAAAAACAAATAATGTATAATCTCACATGTAAAATCTGAAAAAAACAAAAAGACAAAAAAATTTCAAAAAAACAGAGAGCAGTAGATTGGTGAATGCCAAGGCCAGGGGATGGGGGCCGAGGGGGAGCGCAGGGAAGTGGGTGAAGGTGGTCAGAGACTACAAACTTCCAGGTACAAGATCAACGAGTCCCAGGGATGTAACATATAGCGTGATGACGAAAGTTAACAATACCGTATTGTATATTTGAAGGTTGCTCGGCGAACAGATCTTAAAAGTTCTCATCACACACACATGCACACACACACACACACACACATACACAAACTGGAACTCTGAGGTGATGGATGTGTTAACTCACCTTATTGTGGTAATCATTTTGCAATACACACATATATCAAATCATCATGTTGTAAACCCAAAACTTACACAATGTTATGCGTCAATTATATCTCAATAAAGCTGAAAAGAACCCTGTTCACTTTCTCTTTGGGGGAAAAAAAAAAAAAAGGAAGAAAGTGGCTGCGAGCCGAGCTTCATCAAAAAATAGTTCCCACCTTGAACCTAGATGTTCACATAACGAGGAAGACAACCTACGAAAATCAGCACCGAGGGCCCACCCTTCTTTTCCTGGGATGAACAGAAAAGTCAGCATTACTCAAGCCACCCTGGGAGGCTCTGTGCGCTTTCAGTTGTTTTTCTAGAAGTCCTTTGTGCCAGGTGAGACTATCTACCTGGGGCTCTAACACCTCTCTGCACCATGCTTACTACCTTCCATTTAATTTTTCCTAAGACCCTAAATTCCATTTGGCAGGAAAGACTCCATAAAAACGGGTGCCTCCTTGGAGCAAATCCCGCCTGTCTGTTCAAAGAGCCCCTCTCAATAATGACTGTTTTCTGAAGTTATAAAACAGCAGTAAACTGTATATACGGGCAGGCCATTACAATCCGTATTTTTCTCCTCTGACTGCCAATTCTTAAAAGTCAGAGCACCCACCATTTGTCTTCTGAAGCTCAGCTGCCTGGGTGGGTTTTTAAATGTTTCAGGACATACTGGCAGTGGGGCAAAAGCCATCGCCCCCTCTTTTTATGCACGAGAGAGTAACAGAGGCAGAGGCGTACCAAAGGGTCACCGGTTTAAGCTTCTTCCTCCAGGCAGGTTGGCATTTGAACCGCTTCGAGTTCTCTACAGAGAGATTCCATAGCCACCAGAGTGGGCCTTTCTCAAAGTTTAATTACCCTCAAAGACAATTTCCGTGCCCCTCGCCACTGCCTGGCCCAGCCCCGAGCCTTGCTAGAACGCAAGCCTGCTTCCCCTCTGGTCCTCCGCGGACAGCCAAGGCACCTGCGTGGTTTCTGATGCATCGTTAACATAACGGGGTCACCACGGGTCATCAGTCTGCCGCTCCTACTTTGGGGAACCCAACGAAGGCGGGTTTGGTTGTCACTGTGTGGTCCCCGTGCCCGTGATCTGCTTTGCAAGTGTCAGCTGGAATCCAGGGATGCTACTGACTCCCGGGGTTTCCTGAGTCCGGGCGTGACCGGATCATCTCCAGGACCCCGAGAGAAAAGGCCGAGAGGGGGTAAACGAGCTCAGAAACAAGGGATGACATGGCCCAGGCCCACGGCAGTAGGGGGATCGAGACTGGAATGCCGTGTCCCCGAGGGCTGTCCCTGCTGGCTAAGGGGCTTCCTTGCGGGGGACCCCACTCTGGGGTGTCAGGAAAGCGGAGGCACCACAGGGGACGGTGTGAGCAGGTGCTCGGGACCCTGAGGCCGCGGCCAACACCGCAGGAAGCACTGCGGGAGCCGGGCTGAGCACAGGGTGACCCGCGGAGCCCCCCGGGGGGCCACCCCGCCGAGCAGCAGCGTCAGGTGCAGGCAGGGGGGCCCCTACTGCGGATGGAGAACATTTGCAGGCCTCGTCCTCTGTGCTGGGCACAAAGCACCGTCTCATCCTGCCTGAGAAGGGAGCTCTCCCTTGTGTCTCCATCTCGCAGAGGAGGAGACCGAGGTCCAGGGAGGCCCCGTAACTTGCCGGAGCCTGACATGCCTCAACCAGAACTCCACTTGTTCTGCCCCTGGAGCCCAGATTCCTTTTTTTTTTTTTTTTTTTAAGATTTTATTTATTCATGAGAGACACACAGAGAGAGAGAGAGAGAGAGAGAGAGAGAGAGAGGCAGAGACAGGCAGAGGGAGAAGCAGGCTCCATGCAGGGAGCCCGACGCGGGACTCGATCCCGGGACCCGGGGATCATGACCTGAGCTGAAACCAGATGCTCAACCACTGAGCCACCCAGGTGTCCCCGGAGCCCAGATTCTTAACCACTCCGTTTTACGCCCTGACCTCGCTGCGTCTCAACCTCCAGGCACAGTGGGCAGCCCCGTTTTTGACTCCGTCTCCCAGCAGAAGAGAGAGGACTCCTTTTCCACCGGGGACCTGATAGGGTTTGGAGGCACGCAGATGCTGGCCAGAGCCCAGCCTCCACCCGGGGCAGGGTGTGGCCCTGGAGAAGAGTGTTACTCTTGTGTTTACTCAAAGATAGTCATTAAGTCACCGTGAAGACATCTTTCTGCAGACTAAACAACCCCACTGCTTTTTAAAAAAGCTTTCCTCACAGGAGCTCTTTTTTTGGGACCGTCTTTCTATATTTACTGGTTTTCCCCCAGGAATTCTTCTGCCCTCCCATTCTCTATTTTAACCGGTCCTTGCAATAAGATTCTGATCTGTGCCACAGAGAGGGAAAAAAAAAAAGGTCACTTTCATAGCTTTCATCTCTGGCCCTCACAGATGAAGACAAGGCCAGCATGGACAGTAATCAACCACTTGTGGTCCACTCTGACCCTCCGGCATTTTTCTGGCCGCCCCTGTGGCTGGCCAATCTTCCATTTACTGTTTGTTTCTGATCCTGGTGAACTTCACCGTGTATCTGAGGGACTCGCCCTTGGTCTCCTGCACCCCCAAATGCTTCACACAAGCACATGACTCAGCCCAATTTGCTCCTCTGCCCCCCTAAGAGGAAGCTTCAAAAGGAGCCCAGTGCTCAGACACAAACTTTGAATGGGTGTCAACAATACAATTCTTTCTCCCTGCAGGAAGGAGCCTCATTTTCCTCTCTGACAGAGGACTGGGCCACATTTGAGCAATGCCAGTCAAACCCAAGGCTCCTGTGGGATCGCCCCTGGTGCCTCCGGGTACCAGCCCGGAAGGTGAGGCAGCCCCGATGAGGAGCCCACTTACTTCGAGGTTCTCGGGGTCCGTCCACGGTGATTTTGATGGCTCTGTGGTAAGTGGCAACTTGCGGTGGATTCGTGAAGACGGTGATGGTCAGAGTGAAGCTTTTCCCTGTTGGAACACAAAGGAGAACACCAAAAAATGAGGCGACGGTCCGAACGGATCTGCTGGGTTAGTTGACCATTAATTTATGCTTCCCGGCCCTCAAGCTGCAGCACAAGTTAGTGGTTTTCCCAGCACTCCCTTAGGCTTGGCTTTGCTTAAAATCTGGAATGCACACCTCTCTGGGGTTTGTCTAGATGTTAACACTTCTCACGGTTATATGGCTTTCGCTAAATCATCAATAAACAACACAGGATCAAGAGAGATTGGGCTTTGTTTTCTTTCAAGTCAAGACTCCCGGGAACGTGGGATCGGATTGGCAGCTATCCACTGCCCCCCTACAGTCCCCAAGGAGTAAGGGAAACCGTATCCGTCTCTCCCTTCTAATACCGCTTGCTCCCCCCCCCCCCCCCAAGGGTTAGCAGGGACAGAAGCCTTGAGTTCGTGGATGGGCGAAGTTAAAATTATTCCCTCCATATTTCAAAAAGACTAATTGCTGGTTAATTGATCTTAAATATTATTTTTAAATGCTAGATGGTATCAGAGGCACCCATGGGATTGGCCAGACAAAATTTATAGTCAATAAACTGACTTAACGATACGTAATTGACAGACTGAGATTCAATAAAGACTATAAACATATATAGGCACGTGGATCCCCACCTAAACCCTTTCCATACACGCGTGGGACGTGAGCGTGTTTTCATTATCGCGCTGCTTCTAGTAACTTTTAAAGACTATTTAAAAATATATTTGTAACTTAGAATGCAATTACTGACATAAAGCAAATAATTAATATATATACCAACAAATAATAATAACAATAAGTATTAATAATGCACATCTAAAAAAATAATGCACATCTATTAACAATTTAAACATTTCTTCTTGGCCAAGTGGTTCGGACGATGAAGTCTGGGTTTGAACTCTGGCTAGCTGACCTTTGGCAGGGTCCTAGGCCCCTCCGGGCCTCAGTGCCCTTACCTGGAGGATGGGTACACATAGCAGTTCGTACCTTATAGAATTTGAGGGGGATGGTTAAATGAGTTAATAGGAGTAAAACCATTAAACCCGTATCTGGGGTATGATATTCAAAGGGGTGCATGCGAGAGAGTGTGTGTGCGTGTGTGTGTGTGTGTGTGTTGTGCTCACTTTTATTACTTTTTTCTCTGTTTCTCAGCGCTCTGCAACAGAATTCGAAGGTTTGACTAAACACGGTGTTTGGACCACCCACGTCAGGGCACCGAGTTTCTATTTAACGGTTTCTCCTCTTAATCATGTAAAATGTAAAATCATCAATGTAAAATCATGTAAAAACCAAGAAGAAATGAAAGGATCATTTAAAGATCAAATTGTCTTCCTTCCCCAAGTTTGAAAGAGCTGAACACCTTCAACTATCATGCATGTTGTAATACAAAAAAAAAAGCCACCAAGAAGCTCAGTAAAAATACAGTTGACCCTTGAACGGCACAGGGGGTGGGGGCGTCGGCCCCCCGTACTGTTGAGAATCTGCTACAACCTTTGACTCCCCCAAAACTACCATCCGCCTACTGCTGACCGGAAGACTTACTCGTAACACGAGCAGTCAATGAACACATATTTTTTGTTTCATACGTATCACATGCTGTGTTCTTACAATAAAGTGAGTTAGAGAAAAGAAAATATTACTACGGAAATTGTAAGGAGGAGAAAGTGCGTTTACAGTCCTGTACTGTATTTATTGAAAAAAAATCTGCACGTAAGGGGACCTGCATGGGTCAACCCTTGCTCAAGGGTCAACTGTGTCATCCTTGGCCACAACAAGCCGGTGATTCCTAATCATGAAAAAGCCCCAGCGAACAATCTCCAAGGATCTGCATTGTGTCTACAGGGAAGCCTATGATAAGAAGAACAATGACAAGCCACGATTGGATGCCGAAACTGGCTTCGCCCCCGCCTGGCTTTACAACCAAAGTCACGGCTGACCTGTCCGACAGGCGAGGTGAGGCTGCTTTTCTGGGGAGGGCTGCTCTGTCCGAGAAGCCCAGGAGACCTGGTCCCCAAATTTATCTTCCCATCAATTGCTCTTCTCTCCTGGAACCCAGAGAAGATTCCTTCTGGGCTTTAGGAAGATTCCTTTTGCCATCTTTAGGACATCATTCTTATGTGGCCACATGACTGCCCCCCCCACCACCACCACCTGACCAGATCACTTCTTTCGTGGCATCTTGCTGAAGTAGGGGAATGGGCAGGAGGGGCCTCAGATCGGGCCCCAGCCAGGTGGGCACACCCAGGTCAACTGCCCATCTAGGAGCTGGCCAAGGGAGCAGAGGTAGCTGCAGCCCTGGTGGTGGCCCATCCTGCGCAGTCCTCCAAGCACTGTGGCCCGTCTGCCTTCTCGGTCAAGAACCTACAAGGGTCTGACCTGTATCAAGACGGAGTCCACTAGCCAGCTGTCAGGACCTTCTCACCCATACTCCCCCATGAGTTCTTTCTTTCTTTTTAAATTTTTTTTTAAAGATTCTATTTATTTATTCATGAGAGACACAGAGAGAAGCAGAGACTCAGAGGGAGAAGCAGGCTCCATGTGGGGAGCCCAATGCGGGGCTCGATCCCAGGTATCCGGGATCACGACCTGAGCCAAAGGCAGATGCTCAACCACTGAGCCACCCAGGTGCCCCCCATGAGTTATTTCTCGCTCACTCCCTCTCTCCCCCAGCTGGACTCCTCTCCTTGGAACCCCACTCAGGGGTACACATTTCCACATTGGGACTGTCTTCCTCCAGCCCCCGGGCCAGCCCATCAAGGCTTCCTTGCTCTGGCCCCTGCCTCGGTGTTCCTGGCTTCGGAGTGGGGCTCATGTCTCAGGCGGCCTCCACCTTTCCCTCCCCAACATCTGCCTCCTACAGCCGTCCTCACCACTGACCCATGGGGACCAAATGGGTTTGTGGCTGTGAAGGCCCGGGGGCAGGGACAGCGGTGTAGACCTCTGTGCATCCCTCAGAGGAAAGCGGGAAAGGATGACAGTGGGAGGGCGGCTTCAGGGTAGGGGGGGGACTGAAAAGAAAATCAAGCGCCTGGAGGACACATGCAATGACGTTGTCCCAGGGACCCAGCAGGTCTGGCTGTGTGAGGGGGCAGGTGGCTCTTCCCGCAAGAGGGTTAGATTTGTTTTTTTTTTTTAATTTAAGACTTTATTTATTTATTTATTCGTGAGAGACACACAGAGAGAGGCAGAGACACAGGCAGAGTGAGAAGCAGGCTCTCTGTGGGGAGCCCAATGCGGGACTCGATCCCAGGACCCCGGGGTCACGCCCTGAGCCACCCTGGATTTGAGTTCCTGTAACAACTGATTTGACCTCCCTGGATCTCAGTCTCCTGGTCCACTAACTGGGGAATTCAGTGTTTGTGGGATACCCGCAAGGTGGCTTCCAACTCTGGCTGTATCTTCTGGGCTCGCAGCCCTCCAGGCACCCACGTCCCCGTGCATGCGGGTGCTTCCTCGGTTGCCTGCGGCTTCCACGTTGCGGACTCCCCGGGAAACGCTGCACCAGCGTCCTCGGGCTGCTGCAGCACACCACCACAGACCCGAGGCTTAAAACAACAGAAACGCTCTCTCTCACACTTGGAGGGCAGGAGTCCAAAATCAAGGTGTCACCAGAGCCACGCTTCCTCTGAGGGCTCCAGGGGAGAATCCTTCCTGGCCTTGCCCAGGCTGCTGCTGCTGCTGCTTGCTGGCAATCCTTGGCTGTCCGTGGCTTGCAGCCGCATCACGCACTGTCTGCCTCCCTGGTCACATGGCTTTCCTCCCCCTGGATGTCTTCAGTCTCCTAACCCACTTTTCCTTATAAGGACACCAGTCATTGGAGTTAGGGTCCACCCTACCCCAGGATGCATGTCCTCGCCTTACTTGATTACACCTGCAAAGCTCCTATATCTATTTTATTTTATTTTATTTTATTTTATTTTATTTTATTATTTTATTTTATTTTTTAAAAGATTTTATTTATTTATTCCTGAGAGATGCAGACAGAGAGTCAGGGACACAGGCAGAGGGAGAAGCAGGCTGCCTGCAAGGTGCCCGATGTGGGACTCGATTCCGGGACTCTGGGAGCATGACCTGAGCCAAAGGCAGATGCTCAACTGCTGAGCCACCCAGGGATCCCAAAGCTCCTATACCTAAATAAGGTCACCCGTTTTGAGATTCCTGGCAAACGTGAATTTTGGGGGAACGCTATTTAATCTAGTTAGAATTCAGACACCAAATGTCTTAAGAATCCCATCTCAGCCTTGGCACGGGGAGTGACAACGGCTCCATAGGCACCCTGTGCATTTTACCCCCTGAAATGGTCCCAGTCCGGTGGCAGCCCTGCTACGACCACCCTATTCTTGTTTTCCTAAATGACAGCACAGAATTATCGTCTTTATAATACTGGCGTCTCTAGATCTGTGTAGAACTTAACCTTTCAAACACTTGCCCCTATACGAATGCATTTGCTCCTCATAACGTTCTCATGCAATAAATAAGATAGCGGGGAGCCTGGGGGGTTCAGGGGTTGAGCCTTTGACTCAGGAGGTGATCCCAGGGTCCTGGGATCGAGTTCCTCATAGGGCTCCCTGCAAGGAGCCTGCTTCTCCCTCTGTCTATGTCTCTGCCTCTCTCTCTGTGTCTCTCATGAATAAATAAATAAAATCTTAAAAAAAAAAAAAGACAAGAGAGCCTTTATGGTTCTTGGTTAATAGGTAGCAAACTAAGGCTCAGAGAAGTTAAGCAATTTGCCCAAAGTCACACAGCTTTTATACACCGCGGAACCCAGATCTCTCAGCTTTACACCCACTGACCTTCACATTATTGTCAAGAGATCGCAAATCTCTACTTGCAATCTCATGGACACCAGCACCAGGAATCCAGACTCTTGGTACTCTCCCCTGCTCTAGCACTGCCCCCCAAAAATGAATCAAGCCCCGGTGACTTGACTGCAGCTAGGATGTGCTTGACAGTCAACGGGAAGCCTGGGTTATAACTCCAAAGCAGCTTCTCACTGAGCTTGAGTTTGGACGCCTGGCAGTTGAGCGTTTAATGCCGCCCCCTGGTTAACCACAGAGCGGCCTACTTAATCAGGAATGAAATTCAACCAAAGTGAATATTTGTGAAATTGTTGCTCATAATTATAATTCTACCAGTTTATGCCCATCATTTTATGTTGCAGACATAAGTCTGTCCAGCAAAAGCTACTAGCTGGAGCGTCTTGGCCCCGGGATGGTGGCTCACGAAGGTGGAGATAGTCCGGTCACTTCCCTCACAATGGGCTCTCGTTTATAGCTTTGAGCACCAGGACATCCGCTTCTTACCTCATAGACGGAGGTAAGAAGTGATGACATCTTGTTCACAGGTGTGTGTGATATTTTTCCACTCAGGGAAGACTCTGCCTTCCACTACCTTGTGTTCGGGCGACCGGAGCTGGCCCTGTCCTTGATAACGGGGCACAGGCGACTGACCTTCTGAGCTTCGGGACCCACCACGCTCTGCCCTCCGCCCCGTGCCGGCCCATCCCTGCTGAGACACAGCCCTTCTTGGCCAGCACCTGCGGAAGTGGTGGCTGCCCCCCAGCACGCACGCGTTATTAGCCAAATTCCCTCATTAAAATGACCTACGGGCCTGGTATTTTAAGTGCGTGGGTGTGGAGGGTGAGAGACTGTCAAGTGTTTTTCTCAGCAAGCTGTAGCCAGAACAGTAAGTCAGAGAAGAGCAAAGGAGTAGGGCTGGCTAAACAGCAGCCACCCCAAAAGTGGCTCTGGGGGACCACAGGCAAGGGTGGGACGATGGTGCTGCCATGGAGACAGCTGATGGTCACTCTTGCAGCCTGGGGGAGTCCTTGCCAGGAGAGCCTTCGAGGCTCCCCACAGCCCGGGCTTGGGCCCCATGAGACAAGCAGAGGCCTTGGCCGCCGTGCAGGTGACCCTGGGCGTGCTGCTGAAAGGCAAGGCCATGGCTCTGGGTTCCCCAGGGGGCAGGCTGCAGGGTAACAGGTGCCCTGCGTGGGGAGTCGCAGCGGAGGGGGCTAATGAAGGGGGGCACCTGAGGTCCTCCTCCTCCCCCTCATGGAGACCTGACCCCTCACCCAAACAGCAGCCTCAGCTCTACCCAGGGGTTGCCTTCCAGGAGGAAACTCTCTTAGAAGCCCAAACAGTAGGGCCCGATACGAAGGCGGGAGGACACGGCAAGGGACAGAAGGGCCTGACGCCCCAAAGCAGCAAAAGATAAGGCACTGATTATGCAATCTGGCGGACCCCGGAACCTACAGAGTGCTAGTTGCCGTACGGACCCCCAAACCGGAATGCCTGTGTCTAAATCTCTGCCACCTGCTAGCCTGTGGGACCTTGGGCGCGTCACTGAACCCGTCTGGGGCCTCCGCTTTGTCCTCTGCAAAACGGGGGGGGAGGGGGACACCTGTCCTTCTATCTTAGAGTGTCATGGTGCCAGTTAAATGAAATCATGAGCCAGCAACCATCAGTTGAATTACCACCAGGGACGTGAGAAACACGATTCCAAAAAGACTGAGCTGTGGGCGATCCCACGGGGAGGAGCTGGTGGCCCGACGGCGGAGGTGGCTGTGGGGGCCCACGGCGCTCCACCGGGCCCACCCTCTCCTCCCCAGGAATTCCAGCAAAGCGAGGCCGAGGCCCAGGGCGGCAGGCAGGGCAGCAGAATGAGCCCACAGACACATCGGGGAGCCGCCTGCCGAACCCAACGTCCAGTTCACCCCTGCCCCGCCAGCTGGCCACCTGCGTCAGGCACAAATGCGGCTGGGCTGATCGGCCTTATAAACAAGCCGGGCCAAATGCTCCCCAGCGGAGCATGTGTCGTCCCCCTCGACGCCAGCCTGTTCATCCCAGTGCCAGGGCGAAATCCTAACTGCTTTATTTAGTCGGGAAGAAGGTCACGGGCCAGTCCTCCCGGGCGCTGGTCCCATGCGCCGGGCCCCAAGGAGGCCCCAGGTCTGCACCTTCGCTCTCGGGGTTCACAGGCCCGGGAACTGGGGAACTCTGACAGCCAACTGTGGTCTCATAAAGCCGTGGCTGGACACGGCAGTTCCACATGGCCCCGGCGCACACTCCACTTCCTCACCACATCTGGGAAGTGGCTAAACCTCAGGACGGCTCCCCAAAGGGCCGAGGCTGGCAGGGGAAGACGAGGCAGGACGGCCACCCAAATCACTGCATGCTCAGGAGTGGAGAAACGGATTCAGAAGTGGGGGCTCGGGGGGGGGCACCTGGGTGGCTCAGCGGTTGAGCGTCTGCCTTCGACTCAGGTCATGATCCTGGAGTCCCGGGATCGAGTCCCACGTCAGGCTCCCCGCAGGGAGCCTGCTCCTCCCTCTCCCTGTGTCCCTGGCTCTCTCTGTGTGTCTCTCATGAATAAATAAATAAAATCTTTAAAAAAAAAAAAAAAGAAGTGGGGGCCCTGTCGCATCGCAGTAATGTCCCCACTCCGCCCAATGATGCCAGGGGTGACTTTCTAAAGAACGGTCCTGTGGTGACTGTCCCTCCTTGGGTCTGGTTCCACGGTGGCCAACCCCCTTGCCTCGGTTCCTCAGCCCCGGGCCTGTGGTTCTTGGGGTCGGTTTAGACCTGTGAGTCATCTTCTCCTTTTTGGGCACTTTCAGGGGGATGTGAAACTTGCCCTTTGTCACGCAAGGGAAGGCTGTACACAGAGGCCTGTCTGCCGTGGCGGAGGGCGGGGGGCGGTCACACAGTGCACGACACACCATCACATCTGTCACTCAGGCGTGCATCTCTGCAGGAAAGCCCGTTGTGCTCACACACTTTGAACCCTTAAGGCAGCAAGTGAGGGAAAATCAAAGAAAAAAAAATGCAGCTTTTGAAAAGCAAGCAAGCCCATGAAGGCTCAAGTTTTGCTCTTTGCAAATTCTGGAAATTTTAACAGATTCTGAAATGTGGCAGGAAGATTTCTCCTTTTACTGTGTAGATTGTGCTGGGCCGACTTTTCCCCGAGGACTTAACTCAGTGTGAAAATTAACGCACACCCTCAGATTCTGATTCCGATTCGGGGGGAAACCTGAGTTGGGGATATTTTTCACAAGATATGTTTGCTTTACATTTCTCATTTTTCCACTGGAACAAACAGCCAAAATTCACGCTTTTGCTCCTGGTCCATTTCGTCATCCAGACACCACGACTTTTGACAGTCGAACTGTATCATTGTTTATTTGGGGATCTCTGAATAGGACAGAAATCCTTCGAGTTGCACAGAATTTCCTGCTTTCTCTAAACTGAACCAAAATTAAGATGTAGCTGTGTATCCACTTGCAGGAAGAGGGCTCATATGTTTGCAGGCGTGTTTATCTAATTGTACCTGCATCCACACAGGTAAAATGCAGACGAGAGACCGGTGCTGTTGGCATTCTCCCCCCACCCAAGTCTACTGACAGGTGCTCAAAACACAGAACTCAGTTTTCCATAAAAAATAGCATTTTTTGGGGGAATGGTGGATTGTTTGAAAAGCAGTGGTTTTGCTTACAGAAAACCAAAAAACATGCAAAGCATCATCTGGAGATGTTCCATAAAAATAAGTTGAGGAGAGGGACAGCATTTTCCTAATCTTGGAGTCTTCTGTTCCGAGGCAATAAATAATGTTTGATAATTAGATCAATGAATTATTCTATAAACTTTCAGTTTTGACAGCTAGTTTTTTTTTTTTTAAAGATTTTATTTATTTATTCATGAGAGTCACAGAGAGAGAGAGAGAGAGAGAGAAGCAGAGCGAGAAGCAGGCTCCATGCACCGGGAGCCCGACGTGGGATTCGATCCCGGGTCTCCAGGATCGCGCCCTGGGCCAAAGGCAGGTGCCAAACCGCTGCGCCACCCAGGGATCCCTGACAGCTAGTTTTTTATGCTGTCTGATTTCACTTTGAAAGCATCATTTTCCTTTTCTGCAGCTCGGGGGTGAGTTTGGCTTTACCAAAGGGATGGAGGGCGAGCCTTCCTCTTCATGGAGCGTATTTACTAATCCCCAAGGCTCCACGATGCTCCCGTGACTTCGCACTCTTTTCCTGAGATTTCATGATCCCTCGCTGATCTTCCCTTTTCTTTTGATATCACAGCTCCTGAGTGTCTTGGTGGAAGAATCAAGTTTTGATCTTCTTAGCCCAAACACTTCTAAGACCCTGAATTCACAGGTCTCTGGAGCACAAGGCCATGCCTGCTGCCAGGAGAGCCCTCTCGTTTGTGGCCTAAGTTCCTCGGTGGAAGTTGAGCTAGAAGCTGACATAGGACAGGTGACCAAAGGGGCCTCATCCTAGCCTTGACTCTGCTTGTGTCATGGCCCACAGCCTCAAATATGCAGCCCAACACCACGTGGAGCAGGCCAGAGGTACAAGGGTGGACACCCAGAAGGGAAGGCAGTGTTGGGTCCCCCACCCCCGTTCCTGCTGCCAGCCTTTTAGACTACACTGTGGCCGCTTCCAGGAAGCGTGAGTGCAGGGGGGTGTGGAGGCTCCAAGGGAAGAAGAGGGACGCTCCAGGCAAGGCTGGGAGTGTGGCAGCAGGGCCTGGCAGGAGTGGACTCTAGGCACAACGAGTTAACCAAATGAGCTATCTGCAAACTGGGTATGCACATGTCCTAGGCTGCCTGCAGGGAGAAAGGGGAGCTCTTGGTCTCTGCACCCCCAAGCACCCTTTCCCTACTTCAATCTGCAATCTGACCATCTTTCTACAGTTTGTATCTGCGTATGTCAAGTCTCTGCTTAAAGCAAGTCAGTGATTCTTTACTTCCCTGGGGCCAGATCAAATTCCCAGTGTGGATGGATGTCAAGGTCCTGAGCAGCCCTCTGGGCCTCACCTTGCTTCAAGACCTTCCTGAGCTGGCCACCCAAGCTCTTCGACAGGCCAAGCGTTCCTCCTCACCCTGTTTCCCCCACTTGGACACTCTTCTCCATGCCTTCACTTGGATTCCCTCTTCCACATCCTGAAACGTCTCAACTGAGATGACAATTTGTCCAGGAAGACCCTTCCCCTCTTCACTAGGTCCTGCACGGCTGCTCATTTGCTGTGTCGCGCCTGCCCACGGCTGTGGCTTCTCTTTGGCTGACCTCTGTATTTCCAAAGGGAGTCCAGTGCCCGGAACACAGGAGGCGCGCAATGCATATCTGATGAACGATTATTGAGTAAAGAATGAATGAAATACCCCCATCCAATGACCTCTGGGGGTGGGGGTGAGTTCTCAGAAAAAAAGCAATGGACACTATACTTCCCTGAACTGGAAGGGTCCAAAGCCTGTGCGAGACTCACCAAATAAACCCAAGGTCCAGCCTGGGTCAAAAGGTTCAGCAGATGTCTGCAAGGATCGTATTATTATTATTGTTTTTATTTATGAATATTTATGAAACTCCTGCTGGGTCTCAGGCACTCTCATTTTACGAGGTTCTTTGCAGGACAAAGGAATTTCTTATACCCAGGAGTGGACACTGGAAGACAGCCTCTTTCCTGACTTTCCGATTCAGGGACTCCTGTGCTGACTCCGGCTCCTCTTTCCCCACCTCCCTCAGCCCTTCTCACCACAGAGGGAAGGACTACGTTGAGGTGAGGGGGAGCTCTCTTTCCTGAGCCCTGCCACACAGACATCACTCCTTTCAATCATCCCAACAACCTCTGAAGTGTGTATGAAAGGCACCATCACACCTACTGCATAGACGGGGGGACGGAGTCCAGCACGTCTTAGCGAGCCCTGCGAGTGCACCCACTTCTCGTACCATGTCAGGCTGCCCCCCCCCAACCGCGCAAGACCCGTAGAATCATCGCTACTAGACATGTGTGTTCTATGTCGTTGTTATGAATCCGAGGGACACCGAATGGGAAACGATGGCATTAGTATCATCTAGAACCCATGCATTTGGACAGAAGGCAAGACGGTAGTATAGTAAGACACCTTTCCAAGCTGTCGCCAGAAGAGTGAATTTTCCATTTGTACATGGCGCCAAAAAAGAAAAGAAAAGAAAAGAAAAGAGAAAATAAAAGTGCATGAATGTTCACTTGCAGTTTCCGAAAATGCTGAGATCCAACCTTAAAATGGCTTCTAGTGGAACAGCCAGGGTGTCCTTACACGCGGTCCAAGGCAAGCTGCCGTGGCACTACCATAAAACTCCCTAAACTTGGGTGGAGTCAGCAATCACCGTGCAGGAAGAATGTGATGCTGCTGGGTGCCAGCCTGTGGAGCCCAGCGACAGGACAAAGGGATTATTCTGCTTCATTGTGAAAATGCAGTGTTTATTGTTAAAATACGGTTGGGAATTAAAGGGGCATGTATGAATCATAAATATTTGCATGCCATTAATGTTTGGACAAAAGACTTGGAATGGCTAAGTTGGGAGAACTTCTTTTCCCATGAAAAACACTGCTTCATATTACAGGACATATTTAATTTCGCCTCTGCCATTGCTAATCTGCAATCTCAGGGCCCGCCGCGTATAACTCTTTCACGACCTGGGAACTCCACGCGGCTGAGGAGTAAGGACAAGGGCTGATGTCCCCTCCTGGAAAACCCAGCCCTTCAGATAAACAGAAAAGCAGGTCCCCGTTGCCACTGCTGGTTAAGAGCTCACGGACTTTCCTTCGCCTACTCTACAGAGTGAGTGTCACCGAAGCAGATCTACCCCTGGAAAGTAAGTCTTAATGTCAGGCAGTCCTTCCTGCACACCCCAACCTCTTCCCCAAGGACAAAAGGGACAAAACAGAATCAGGCTCAGAGAGGTTGAGTAACTTGCCACAGATGCGCGGTTCTGTGCCAGTGTTCTCAACCGGGGGCCATCCCTCCACCCCCCGCCCCCAGGGACATTTGGCAATCCCTGCAGACACTTGTGGTTGTCGCAACTGGGAAGGGAGATGCTACTGGTTACTGGGCTAAGGCCAGGGATCCTGCTAGCCATCCAGCAACACACAGGACAGCCCCACAACAAAGAAAAATCAGCCCTAAGTGCTAAATCAGACCCCGTGCTCAGCAGAGAATGCAGTCAAGTCCACATTCTTTTTTTTTTTTTTTTTTTTCCAAGCCCACGTTCTAACCATGCTACGCTGCCCAGAGTGAAAGAGTCCCGGAGGAGTCACTCGTTTGAAGGTATTTAATGAGTTTCTGCTCTGTGCCACAAGGTGCTTTTCTAGTTAAGGACTGGATCTTTTAGGTTTTGACAATTCTTGGGTGTCCACCTCTTGGGAGTTCCAGGCACGTCTCTCATGGTGCTTGGGTGTCAGTTACCACTGCAGTGTCCCCATGCATGCCACAGCTGTTCTGGAGCTCTTTCCCTGGCGACCTTCACTCCCAAGCACATCTAGGGACAGCACGTGGGCTCTGTGCAGTCCCCAGCGCAGATGACGCCCATAAACTCCCATTCGGATAGCTAGCTATCTCAAATTATTTGACACGCAATGGATCTCCATGCCGAATCTGGGAGACGGTTGCTTTACGGAGGGGAGCTTAAGGGAAGCAGATGTATCCATGGGGCAAGAAAGTTAGGGGTGGGGCTTTCCATGCACGGGAAAAGCAAGCAGACAAACAAAAACCAGAGAAAGCCCTCACAGCAGCACTTATTCAAGAAACTCAACCTGCAGCAGATGTTACCTTGATGCAAGAAGAACCCCTAGAGGACTCCTGAGATTTTTTTTTCAAACCACCTTTCCCTGAATCTCAGTATGGAAACAGGTGATAGCAGAACTACTGTGTTGGGGCCGATGGAAGAAATCTCTGGAAGAACCCACCTGTCTGTCTGTGGTACCTGCAAGCCCAGGCCATCTCAGAGATGGCCAACAACTCAGGTCCCTTCTATGCGTTTCTCCCCATTTTTTTTCTTTCAGGTGTGCAGACCAAGCCCTTTCTGGTGTCTGTCAGTGATGCATTCCAGGACTTCGCTTTGAGCACTCACCAACTTGTGTTCTTGGATTGCTGGATCTGGGGTCCCGGACTGGAGGACTGGAGCACTGTGGGGGGTGATGCTGAGCACTGAGAAGCCAGTAGGCTACTATCATTATTCTGACAGTCCTGTCCAGAGACCTGCAGCTGTGGGACATTCCTAAGGGAGTGTGTGTGGGGGTCCTCCAGGAAGAGCTCTCCTGCTTTGTGGCCCACTCCACCTGCAGCCTCTCCTGACTCCTCCCACCCACCCCCCCAATGGGGGATGTTCATGTTCTTCGGAGACGGGGCAATTCTATGCATACAGAACACTGGTATGTTTTCATATTCAGAGGAAGGCTTCAATATTCAGTGATGCTCTCTAATTTTATTTTATTCTCTGTGAACTGTTTAATGTAAGTTTTTCGTGTATTTTGTAGACAGGCAGAAAGTGTTAGGGTAGAGGGGGAAGGGAGACATTTCACAATGTCTCATGAAGGAGTGTGAGGTTAGATGAGCGTTTTCAATCTCGGCATGACGGATATTTCAGACAGGTAACCCTGTTGTCAGGGGGCTGTCCTATGCACCATGGGGTGGAGAGCAGCACCCCTGGCCTCCACCCACTAGACGCTCACAGCACTCCTGCATCCCCATTGTGACAGCCAAACACATCTCTAGATATTGCCAAGTGTCCCCCCCACCGCGGGGGTCAAAATAACCCAAAGTGGGAACCACTGAGTGAGACCGTCATCAGAATTGATAAGCAGATAGACAGATAAAATACCAACAGTGACTGCCGGGATGTTTCAAATGGGATGATGAAGGCAGAGCATCTGGAAGGACGCAGCTGTGCACGTGCTGGAGACACACCATTTAACAGGGCAGACAAAGCCTTATTATGACATGAGTTTAGGTCAGCTCCTCGTTATTTATAAATAGATAAATAGATACTGACTGTACTCCATACAATGGTTTCAAATAAGAATGAAGGAAAAATTTAAATTTACTTCCAGCTTTTTTGAAAAGCTTCTAAGTGTACGCTGCATCACCAAGAAATCACAAGAAACACATTCTGAATCCAGCAGCTGAAAGGCCACGAGCCTCTCAAAGGATCACTTTGCGGTGTGGGTGTCCTCAACTACCTGAAACCCTCACTGGAGAAAGTTCAGTGACAACAAATGGGGTTCTTACATGGATCCAAGCCCCATATAGGCCACCAGAGGCCGGGCAATGTGCTTGAGTCCCATATCAGTGCAGGGTATGCCCCAGAGAGATCCGTTCTGAACACGGATCAAAACATGCCTCTGTGGAGTGCGGGACTCACAACACAACCGATGAAGGGGGCGGACGTCGCCTGGTGTCCACTAATGCGTGTGCATGAGTACAAATCTTAAGGAGCAGCAATTCGCCCCCGATGCCCCGAGAGTGAGCAGATAAAACTGGCGCATTGGGAAGTGTTCCTACGAATACTCATTCAATCCACGCTGCTCACTTATTAATTTTTGTTAATTGCATCATTTAGGCTTCGATGAGAAGATGCGATTAGCATGCATTTAGTCCCAAAGATAATTTGGTCCAAGAAGACTTCTCAATGGGAGTACAGAGGCATGCACGTGCACACACACGCACGCACACACGCACACACAGACCCCACTAATTGAAAGTCCAACAGATCCTTCAAAACCACATAACCTCTACATCCTGACAGGACATGACTATTTATAAACAACCCCTTACTGATGTGAACTCATTTTACAGTCATCAACAGAACGAGAACAGTCACCAAGACAGTACACCCTCTCTCTCGTCCAACAAGTAATTTTTCTTAAAAAAAAAAAAAACAGAATATGCTCTTCCATAACCAATCTTCTCCACCCTCTCTTGCCCCTCGCCAACCAGCACAAGAAGAAAACACAAAACTGATTTATTAGAACCAGAGCAGCATTGCGGCCGTTGGCCGGATCACTGTTTATGTCTATAATGCTTTGCTGCTGAAACAGGAAGCTCTAAAAATCATTCAACCATTATTTCTCGCGGAGGCTCTTTCTGATTGATAGTCCTCTGTCCCCACCAAAAGGAACTGCCTTGACCAAAACGCAAGCCAGGCGGGACAGGGGAGGGGTGGAGGGTGGGTGAAGTCTAGCATCTGCCCACCAATTCTGCAACACGGTCCATACCATTAACTTCAATTTAAAAAAAGCTGTCGGACACTATCGGCAATGTCTGGCACTTCATAAAATCAGCAAGAAAACCATGAAGAGATAAATTGGAAAACTCGATGTTCCAGGCATAAGCAGTTTCCAAGAGAACTTTTCTCCTTGGTCCTTGCCATGGTGGTAGCCGGACGAGGAGGACAGGCAGTGGTAGTGGCTGGGGGTAGGGAGCAAGTTGCTTTGAGCGAGTGTCTACCCTTTTATTGGCAAATGGGAAACAGGATGAGAAACCTGATCTCTAAAGATGAATTCTCCATCAGATCGGGGACACAGGCTTTCAACCTGCCATCTGAAGGAATTATTTGCTAGGGCTGCCTGGGGCTTGCTGTAGCAGAAGCCAGGTCTTTTATTTTATATTTTACCTTATTTTATTTTATTCATGGTTTTGTTTTTTTTTTTTTTCTCGTATTTTCTCCAGGAGATCGGATTGCCAGTTTAGTATCTTGATTGTTGCCCATGGCACATCTCTGGGGTTTTCAGTTAAATTTTTCCTACCTCGCTTTATAGGACTCCGGTATGGAAGGGAGAATGACTTGGATCCCATGATAATATTGTGAGTCATTCTGAGCATTTCTTAGTAACCACCACTCCACAAAGACACGTCTCTTTTCGTGTAGACTACCGGGACAGTTTAAATGGACCTTCCCTCCGTCTCAACCGTGGTCTTTCCCTCATCTGAAAGCAACCTCCCCACGCTGTTCCCCAAATAACATAAAATAACTTAAGAATGAAAGTGCCTTCAGTGACAAACATTACACAAATCTGCAATAACCCACATTGTGACGGGGTAAATATTATGTCTGGGAAGACATCCATAGCAAGAACGTAATGAAGGAATTTCATTTTATAAAAGCATTGGGAAGGGGTACTATTTTGAAAGAGGGAGGGATTTAAATTGCCAGGGAGGTCACCATGAACAGAAATGCCTCCAAGGAATTAAACCCCCCATTCTAACGGCCCAGAGAACTCCCAGACCTCATGGAGCTGAGTGTGGAATTCACATTGCAGCTCTGCAGGGGTGGAGAGGGCAGGCGGGTGGGTGAGGGGGAAAAGGGGGGCACAGGCATTCACTAGAGAAGAGGCTGTGACAAAAAAAAAAAGGCCTCTCCCCCTTTCAGGCGACCACAAATGTGCAGACCTGATGGCCTTTGGGAGGTGTAGATCGGTAGTTTGAACAGGATCTACTTCCCTAATCACACAAACCAGGTCCTGGCTATAATAAGAACAGGCTGTTACCAAAACACACGAGGTCCAAGAAGAGTGTCCACCTTGTCTGTTCATTTAATTCATATTCCAATTATCTGCCGTGTGCAGCCCCGTGCGAGGCTGGCCCTCCACAGTCAAGGCAAAGTTCAAATTCAGATACTTGGCTGGGTCAAGTATCAAGTCAGGGGTCCATGGATCCCCAGAAAGTTTCACAAATGAGCCTCAGCAGTCCTGGAAACTGAAACCGTACGTGAAACTCTGGATGCAAGAGCACATGTATATATATATATATTTCCCCCCCCCCTTGGGAGAAGGCTTCCCCAAGGATTTTTCAAACTTATCTACGACATTCCCAAAAGATTAAAAAAATCAGATTCTTAGAGATTAAAAGGAAATCCGCCCTGGGTTCTCTTCCCCCCATTTATGATGTGGTTGATGATACGGTCTAGTAGATTTCCTCTTTGGTTCTAAAATGAATTAACGAAAGTCGTATTCCCTGATTGATCGATTCCTTTCCAACCGATTATGTAGTAGGACAGCGACAGAAGCACTCACAGATCTCACGGCTAAAATTGCTTCAAGGTCTCTCCCCTGCAGCCACGATGTGCTTTCTTGTAACTGAAAATACCCAGGGATGACCTGCCTTGACTGTTGATGTCAACAACAGGTTGGTTGGCCCCTGCTAATGAAGCGTGCCAAGAACTAACTCTTGATCCTGACTTTTCGATTTTCCGGAGGTGAGGGACGGTTTCAGAACTTGTGGTTAAGTGTGAAAGGTTCTGAACCACAGCCTGTGTGCTCTGCATCACCTCTCATGCCCTGGGGACTGCTACCTCTACTTCCACTGTGAAGGAAGGGTCCGTGTCTATGCAGACACTGAATCTAAGGGAGCAAAGCCCAAGAGTGAAGCGTCCCCTGAATGAGATTTAAATCGGCAAGGAGGAAAAGGAGGAAAGGGGGAAAAAAGAAGAGGGTGAAGCCTTCACGAGTATTTTTTAGGGGCCCGATGTTGTCAGCAAGCCCGTAAAAGCCGGACGGGCAGGTTTTCCCAGTTGCAGGCTGAACTTGAGGTTATAAGTTGTGATCCTGGATATGAGCCAGTGCCCAGACAAATCAGTTTTGTCGAACAGAGAAAAACCCTTCCATGTCCAACCTCTGGCAATTTCTGTGAGGTTTTCCAATCCCACGGGCCGGCAGCTGGTCAAAGAGAAAGGAGTTTCTTTCTCTGCCCTTCGTTTAGAACTGAGAACCAAGGCCTTTGGAGAAACCATCGGATCAGTGCTGTTTGACAGAATGCAAAACTGGCATTGAAATGCTTGGATGAGCCAATAGCCAGGACCTTCTCCGCCACTGTGATGTGTTGATGCCAATGACGTGTTTTCAGGCACATTTTCAAAAACAGAAAATGAAACAGCAAATAGTCTTGAGATCGCTTAATAAGACGTAATGAAACTTTTAAAGGACAAGATTCAGTGAGGAAGATTAAGACTAATTGTCAAAATTAGTGAGAATCATCTGTTCTCTTCGTAATGGGAAGCAAATTGCAAAAAAAAAAAAAAAATCTGGCAGGCTTTGATGCTGACACTTGGACTCGAGAGAGTAAAATCGAGTTGTATTTTATGACTGGGGAGAGACCATGAGACAAAGTCAAACGGGGCCTTCTGACAGCTCATTCTGCTGTGTAGTACTGACCCCGGAAAAACACAAACAAACAAACAAACAAACCCACTCAAGACCAACAATACACAGGGTAACCGTAATTGGGTCAAACGTGCAATTAGGGTTCCTGTATTTTGGACGCCTTATTATCACACATGGGAAGCCGAGCCCGTTCAAAACAGATACTGACCGTTTATGGCATGTAAATCGGTTTTCTTGTTCCAGGTTATCAGAAGACAGCCCGGCCTTGGTTGTAGCTATTTTACTCTTTGGGTTTTATGCAAACTCTCGGGCATACTAGCACGAATCAGGCAGCCAACTGCAAACAATCCACACCTTGGGGAAACAGTTCACTGCTACCCAAGTAAACACAAGCACCTATTAGTCACCCACTCAAAACAGAAATGGCCAATGAGAGACAAGAGACCAGCTCTCGATGCCAGAAAAGGAACCATGCTGCTTTCAAAATCTCATTCTTTATTATCACCGACTGAACTGCACACTGCCACAAAGCCACTACAGCACTTCTCACGGGAAAATATCACAGGCACGATCCACTCAAGTTTTCCAAACTTTTATAACCAACACCTGACACATGGACCCACATAGATGCACACTACGATAATAGGACTTTCTCTGGAAAGGCAACCCAATGAGACTCAGCCAGCGTCCCAAGTAGTATAAATACCCAAGAATTGAATTAAGATTATTAGCTAGGCTGGTAGGCAAGGACCAGGCAAGAGGGCCTTTGTGTTTTATTGGCTTCTCACCTACTCTGCCAGCTACTGATCTGAAGCCTCCAAGATGTTTTCCAAACACACATCTCTGAATCATAATGTGAATTCCATTTACTGGAAGGCGGGGACTTGTAATATAACAAGTGAACCCATTTAATGACTTTATGCTTTCATATGTTATAGCATCTCTCATGCTTTCAATAAGTGGACATAATTTTCTTTGTATTACTCTATTATTAACATTGTATTATCGACATATATTTTCAATCATGTTGTAAGTTTGTTTTTTCTTTCTTTTCTTTTTTTTTTTTTTTAATTTTCTCCACGTAGGATTCTATTTTAAAATGCCGTGGGCAGCTAAGATAGCAAAGATGAAGGCCCCCCAAAACAACACACTTTTACCCCTTCCCCTCTTTGACTAACCAAACACAGATTATCTTGTATCTTTGAATGCCTTTATAAAGAGTAACGATACTCTTATGTTTAAATGTCCACTGGTTATACTTTAATTTTTTTAATACAAGAATCATCTACTGCTGTTTATGCATTTATCACATCATTTTTTATTATCCTCAAAATAACTTTTATTCGTTAGCTTATTCAATACTGTATTATGAAAATGAAATTTTCAAAACAAGCTCCCCTTCCTCCTTCAATTAAACTTTTCGTATTTATTGCTATTTATAAAATACGACTTCAGTTCTTACAAAACAGAGAAAGCACAATATTTGAAAATAATTGGAAACCAGAGGAGATTACTGTCCAAAAATTCCTCTTCCCGCTCTAATACTTCAGTAACAGGCACAGAAAAATAAAACCACACCGAACTGCCCTGAGACAACAGTTCCTTTGGGTAACCCAGTCTTTAAAAGATCAGTGCTAAAATGTTAACTGGGTCTGGCCCCTCCCTCAGATAATAAGAAGGCATCCAAATTATATGTGACAGGAAGGTCATAAATGCTATCAAATTCGCCAAACCAGAGTGGTACTATCGCTGTCTCTTCATATTTTATCATAAAATGGTAAACTTACTTGAAACCACATTTCAATAACCATATACTGTACATCCCTTAAAATGATCAGAAGTGATCATTTGAAACTCTGTCCCTTGTCATAGGCAGCACATGGATTCTAAGTTAAAGGCTTCCATGATACAGATTTTTGATAATTATCAAGTAGACACTACCAGCTGTATAATCTTAGTTTCCATGATGATGAGTTCTATATTTTTACGTTTTAGCAAAAATCAGAGGGATTTCCTTGAAATTCATAATTCGCACTTTGCATGTTGCAAATCAGTCTTTAATCCAATATTACAAAGCAACAATGTAAAGGTAGATTCTTGAAAAGATACTACACTTTGAATCAGTATTTTTTAAAAGCTTGAAGCAGCAATATCAAGAAAGATTGTGCTTTCAGGGATCCCATCACAGAAAACTTCTAGAACATCAGAGAAACTTCTAGAAGTTTTGAAATTTAGATTTGTTGCCATGTAACGACTCGTACTCCCATATCAGTTTTGATAGATACATACCTCTTCCACTCCGACCGACAAACCTGAGGTCATTGAATCTTGCAACTTGGTTTTTCATGGCTGCGGTGGCATTTCTCAATTCAGCTGAGTAGTTTTCATCATTGCCCGCCATTACAGTGACCAGAGTGCCGTCGGGGACATCCCCCAGAGCCACCACCTAAGCCAACCAAGGGACAGATGCAGACATCAGAAATGCTGTAAACGTTTATGCCATTGGTGTATTAATTGCTTTCAAATTAAATGTATATTAACTGATCCTTTTTTAAAAGACTTATTTGAGAGAGAGAGAGAGAAAGAGAGCGAGCGAGTGAGAGAGAGATAATGTGTACAAGCGAGCAAGGGGAGGGGCAGCGGGAGAGGGAGAGATTCTCAAACAGACTGTGATCTGACTGCAGAGAACAGGATGGGGCTCCGTCTCACGACCCTGAGATCTTGACCTGAACCCAAATCAAGAGTCAGACGCTCAACCAACTGTGCCACTCAGGTGCCCCAGTGATCCTTTTTAAGTGTGCAAAGGAATAGCAAAGCAATGGGAAAGCTATTAATGGGAAGGATCTCTTTGAATTCCATTATGTAGAACTAAATACAAATTTTTGAGTCCTGAAACATTCACTTAATAAAGTCATTAAGGTCCCATGACATAGTTGGGACAAGACTGACTATGGCCAGGACTTCGGAAGCTATGCCTTCTCATGAATGCAAAGATCTTAATCCTTCATACTTGAGAAATGCAATGTCTCGTTTTGGTAAGATTAGAATCTGACCCATCTCTCTCTTGTCTAGATGTCTACTGACAGGGCCCACTTTGCTGTTAGGTGTTTAAACTTATTTTTGCTGAAATTAAAAAAAAAATGATCTTTAAACTGAATTGCAGATGATCCTTGAATGACTCTGTTTGCGGTTCATCTTTGAAACCCCCTACTGGCTTCTCTTATTTTGATTATCAGTAGCAGGGAAATCTGGCATACAAGGAAACAAAATCAGAAACCTGCCCTTTGCTTATTACTAATTGCAAAATCAACAGACCTCAGGGAAGAGGGCTTTTAGGTGCTGCTCTGAATTCAGGAGTGGAACTACGTAGCATTTTTCTATCTGTGGGTCCCCTGGATGCATCAACTATGTCCTGATAGATGACTGAGGTTTTCTCCAAACCCAGCTTATTTTCAAGAAAAATGCCTTTAATTTAATTGAATAGGGGTGGATTTCCTAACAGGGGTACTGAAGAAACTGGTGGATAAATATTTTTTATACTCACGTGATTAAAAAGCAGTAATTTCAAGGTAAAATGCTCTGAAGAGCATGGCCTAAAGCTGCTTTGTGCAGTTAATTCTATTTCTTGGCCATCATTTGATTCTTCTGGAAATGATGTGTGTGTGTGTGTGTGTGTGTGTGTGTGTGTGTGTGTAGGGGAGCTAGACCATTATTATTAGCTCTATTTTCATTATTTTTATTTTTTAAAGCAGTCATAGGGTTTCAAATCAAAATGCCCCAACTTGTATCTATTCCTATCACTTCTGATATTCTTCATGGTACTTTCTCAGTCAGTAGGGAATTTGTTTTAATCGTTTGAATTCTATAAGCCCTTTCTCCATTCTGTATTTGAGTTGTAATAGCAATGAATTCTCCAGTGAGTCCTCTTCCTTTTTACCTAATCATCACTACGTAATTTTGGGGTAATACTTATATTTTCAATCCTCTTTTTCTGTCTGTAAATGAGGCTGCCCTAGGCTCCCTGGTACAATAGCAAGGCCATTGTTTATGGAAATGCCCATCTTCATTGCCTGCTTGGTCACTACCCCTTCCCGGTGTCATCCAGGTGACCATCTATTGCTTTTAATCCTTGTGATGCATCAGCTCAGATTCTGAAGAGTATGACAGGAAGGATGAGCCATCTCACCACAAGTGACTAGAGGACCAGGAGAACCAGCCCTCAAGAGGGAGGCATGTTCTTCATCTGCCTTATCCCACCTGCTCTGTCGAGCACGGCCTGGGCCTTTTATCTTTCTTTCTAATCCTTTCCATCCCAATGCTGGGCATGTTTTCTATGAAGGAGATTTAAAAACACAGCTATTTACTCCCCAAGCGCTCTCTAATTAGATATTTAGTTCCCATTATAAATGTGTTTGTTGCCTTTTAATTAAGAGCAGTAATATGACAATTCCCTTTTGTTTCGAAAACATCATTGAAATAAATCTCCTTGATCGGTTATTTACTTATTTTACCATTTCGTTTCTATTCCCACAAAATGTGCTTGCTTTATTCTGCTTTTTTCTGCCTCTTAAAAATTTTTCCTTTTTTTTTTCTCACTATTTTCACTTCCCTCTGTAAAATTAGCTCACAGTGTTGAAATGCCCTCCTTGAGCACATATTTTTACTTCCTCATCCCCATCTCCCTGTGATGACCTGGCTTCTCTATTTTAATCCAACATTTAGTAAGTATACAGGGGCTGTATACTTAACTATGTGGTTTTCAAACTGAATAACTCGTTGTTGGGGCAGGATCTGTAAGAGGTTAAAGTAAGTAAATCTAGTTGTATATCTTCCAAAATGAACACTAAATCACCTTCCTCCCACTGGCTCCTCTCACGGGGCTCCATGCCTGCGCCTCTCTCATCTTTCCAAAACTATCCTTGTCAGTAATTTGGCAAACTCACGAGACCTTCACCAACTAGAAACAAATATAGAGTAAAATGATCGTGGTGGCTAAATATGAAAAGGTTGTTGATGTTGGAATTTAAGACTAACAAAATTAGGAGTTTAACCCTTCCTTCCTCTGTCTTTCTAAAAAATGAAGCAAAAGTCCAAGATATTCGGGTGCTCGATGACTGTTTTTCTGTTTGTTTTTTTATTGATCTCAGAGGGATTTTTTTTTTTTTTTGGCAGGAGGAAAGGGGAGAATATTAATTTACGCTAATAACGTATATATCATCTAATTGTTAACAAGCACACTTAGACCGGATTAAAAAATTAAAAAAATTAAAACTAACATGTCTGCTAATTTGATACAGATTGTGCCACTGATAGTCAATAAGAAGAGAATAAAAAAAAATCTAACTGCAAACACAAAAAAGAAGGAACTGGAATGAAAAGCTATAAACAATAGGTAAGGAAACACAAACATTTACATTTTAACACAGACCAAACAGACAAGAAGGGACTTGCTGGCCAAAGGATATCTCATATTTTGTTTTACTTCTCTGTTTTTAAAGTATCAGGAAGTTGGGCAAAATATCAGCCCTGCTATGTACTGCATGGATCTCCCCACACTGCTCTTGGCTAGTCTGTTCACGGTTCAAACTGGCATTTCAAACAACTCTAATTAGGTTGAAATTACAGTTACAATTCATTTATTTCAAATCCCTTAATTTTCCAGGGTTTCAAAGAAAGCTGTGGAGTGGAACCCAGAATTCAGCCAAGATGACATTTAATGCATACCTAGGGACTGCAATCTTGCCGATAGAAACCCTGCTTACTTCTTTCTTATGGAAAGAATATGACTATTAGCATCCAAAACCCCTGAACTTGCTGACGGCATGTTTATGCCTTTGGACTCTGGTGTGTACCAGGGCTGAAACAAACTGTAATATTGCAGTATTAAAATATATATATATATATATATATATATATAGCTTTTTAGGCTGCTTCTGTAAATTGTAGGTAACATGTAAGCAAATTTAAGATTTTCCCAGTGGTAAAATATATCTCTTTTCTACGCTAAAAAATGAAGGTGCTCCATGGGAAAAATGAAGGGGGGGGGCATATTTTGGGGCCCAGGATAAGCAAATAGGAAGAGTTTAATCTATTTTAAGGAAAATTCAGAATTTTAAATCTCCCTTTAGTTTCGAAGATGAAAGCAGGGGATTTACACGTAGGATTTCAAAAGACTGGTAAAGAATCACTTAAATGCTCTTTTCATCAATATCAGACTCTATCACTGTTTCACATTCTCTCCTCCTTATTACAGGGAACACAACCATTCTTTACTGATTAACTTCTTAAAAAGATTGTCTGGGGCTTATGTGAAATCCACATTTTAAAGTCCTAATTTCTCTGGAAACTGTTTGGGAGGCGGGTAGGTGGCTAAGGGCAGAGTGGGGCCAAGGATACAGGAGGAATCAACCCAGACACAGTCCCGTTTTGAGGGTTAGCTTGTTTGTCTCCCTAACCTTTGGGTTTATTCCCTCCCTGAAAATTCTATCAGCTACTTCAGTTGTGCAGCGAGTGAGCAGGCTTCCTTCAGGAAGAGGCCTTTCTTGATGGGGACGCAGTGGTGACAGATATTACCCAAGTGGCCTCATTTCCCCCGCTGTCCTTCCCTTTCTCCCATATGTTCTCAAGACTCCCTCGAACATTTTTTTTTTTTTTCAAGAGAACTATGCCTCGGCCATTTAGGAGACTACAAACTATCACTCAGCCAAACAAATCAGATCTTCTTTTTAAGTGAATTGTCAAAAAGTCATTTTGAAAAAAGAAATCTCTTTGGTTACTAAGATTTCTACTGAAAAAGAATTCCCTGATGGCTTGCTCATACAAGCAAGTTATATGATTTTTTTTTTTCAGTCTTTCAGAAGAAAAAAAATAATACTTTTCTTGGGGTGGCTTGAGAAACGACATCATTTCACCTCCTCCTGAAGATTATGAATCGCTGAGTGTTTTGATATGGTTGGGCGTTGGTTCCCTGGCAGAGGAGGGGACATCCACAAGAGATCCTGATTTACCCCTAAAGGAAGCCACAGATCTCTTGGAACCCACTCCCTTGGCGTGTCAGGGGTACCAGGTTTAAATGACCCTGGGGCTGATCATCAGCCCGTCTGTCTCCCTCTGCTCTCTATCTGAAAGTGGCCCCGGGGCAGAGCCCTGTCAAGTCCTCTGTCACTGAGGGGACTCGGTCCTGTCCTCTAGCTAGAGGAGTCTGTTTATGCAAAGAGCTTAGAATGATTTAAAATTGAATCGGGCTCTCAATCCAAATCTACAGGGAAAGAGTCCAGGGGCTGCTCAACCTCCTCCTCAAAAACTTCTGCTTTCAGAAAACTGGGGCACTTCTACAGACAAAGCCAACTACACATTTTGTTTTGCTGTAGGGATCCTAATGTAACTTCGGAAGGTGCCTAAGGCTTAAAATATAAGAACTCCGACGGTACTTTATAGAAAGGTGAACACTGTCCATCGTAACTAGATCAAGATCCACTAGAGGCCTGGAGCCATTAAAAAAAAAACTTATATTAAATTCATCTCCCCTTAAAGGGCACAGTTATCTTAAAAAAAAAAAAAAAAGAGTGGTTGATCTTTACAGCCTCCCCCTCCACCTGCTTTTCTTAGCCCTTTAAATGAACAGGAAATGACTACAGATTGTACTAAAAAGTTGCCCCTTCTTAAACCCACTCACTCAAGACAGAAGAATAGAATCCCCACCGCCAGAATTAAAATTCTACTGTTTGCAGCCGGGGTGTGTGTGTGGTGGGGGGGGGGGGGGGGCAGTGGTTGTTTAAAAACGCAGGGTGTTGTTTATACACCCGCGATGAAGGCCGAGGTTTCTAAAGGCAGCTGGAAGCTGGGGCAAGATCAGGGGTGGAAGTGAACCTCCGGGGCTGCGTGCATCTGAGTCCCCGCCACCCGCCTCCCCAGACCCGCACGCTGCGAGCGGGGTCCCACCGCGACCCGCAGGAGACAGCCCGGCCACCTTTCGAGGCCCCGGGGCTCAATCTAGCTGAGCCGGAGGGAGATAAGGCTCAGGAGGGTTCCGGGAAAAGAGACGGGGCTCGCGGCTCGCGGCTTCTGGCAGGCAGCAGCCTAGAGGCTGCAAAAAGTCTCCCGAAGAAAACTTCTGCAAAGTTAACTACGCCCTCCGTGGACTTCGGACATGCTAATTCCGACGGGGCTGTTACCGAGGAGGTGCGGGTGGGGAGGAAGCCCGGACAGGTTTTCCTTGTCAGTTTATCTTCACTGACCCCAAAGTCTAAAAGTATCTTTATTTCCTGATGCCTCCCTGGGAGGGAAGCGGAATGGCTTGGGTGTCAAGCCAGGGGTGGGGAGGGGAGAAGCATGGCAGCAGGCAGGCAGGCCGGGGTGGGGTGGGGGGGTGGGGGGGAGCTGGGGTATAACTTTGCCTACTTTGTGCAAACTCAGGACCTCGGTCCGGGAGGTCCGGGAGGTCGCGACCGGCCCTCAGTGCACGTCTTTGGGGGGCAATCGGATGTTTTTATCCCCCGTCCCCGTGCACACACACCCCCCCTCCCCCAGGATCGCCAGGGCAACCGAGCATCCCCCGAGTCCCGAGGGCAGGAGGATGGACCAGGGGCCGCGGGGGGCAGCGCCGGCCCCTTCCGAGGACCCGGCCCCGCCCGCCTGGCCGCGGGCCTCCCGGATCGCCCCCCGGCCTCCGCGGTCCTCCCGCCACCCGCTCCGGGCCGAGTACCTTGAAAGCGATGGGCAGGGTCTTGTTGCAGCGCCAGTGCGTGGGCAGCACGGAGCAGAGGAAGTTGGGGCTGTCGGTGCGCACCAGCTCGCCGGGGTGGTCGGCCAGCACCTCCACCATGCTGCGGTCGCCGGTCCTCAGCTTGCCGGCCAGGGCGGCGCCGGCGTCCGGGGCGCCCAGCGGCAGCGCCTCGCTCATCTTGCCCGGGCTCAGCGCGGTGGAAGGCGGCGTGAAGCGGCGGCTCGTGCTGGCATCTACGGGGATACGCATCACAACAAGCCGATTGAGTTAGGACCCTGCAAACAGCTCCTACCAGCCGGCGACGAGGGCGCGGATCCTCGGCGAGCAGCTCCAGGGAGACCAACATATAAGTTCAGGGGCCCTTTATTGCTGCAGGGGGGGCGGGGGTGGGCGGGGGGCTGGGGGGAGGCGGGCGGGAGACGAAGTCACTAACAGTCCCGGAGGGGGAAAGTTCTATTTTGCAGGGCAGCCTCCGTCCGACCCAGGCAGGGCTCCTAGCAACCGATCGCCTAATGCTTTAAAAAAAAAAAAAAAAAAAAAAATCGGGCGACTGGAATCCAAAGTCAAATGCCAAGGGAGGCTATCTTCTGAGTCTTGCTTTGAGAGTTTAACTTTCAGTCTTTGGCTGTTTAAAAAAAAAAAAAAAAAGTTCCCGGAGGCAAAATTCCCATACAGTTTCTAAAATATTTATACGCAGAGCAAACGAGCCAGCCAATACATAATTTGGAAGTTCCAGTAGTTAAACGCCTGTCAGGGTTTTTTTGTTTGTTTTGTTTTTGTTTTCAGGTGAGTTTTGCCTAAAGTCCCAAGACAACACAAAATATACGAGTGTCTTCCATATACAGAGCCACTTTGATCATGCAAAACCGGCTTCGGTCCTCAAAAGCAAGAGCTGCGACTTCCAAAGGTCATGCTACTAATGTATGTGCACGTATATATAAATATATACATATGCTCTACTTCATAAAATATTTACAATTCAATCTGTAGAGAATTTAAACACAACAGAAATCCATTAATGTTCGCTGCTGATTTTTTTTTTTTTTTAAGTAGCCTTGAAAATAAGCTTCAGTAGTTGAAGAAGGGCTGGGCTAGAAATACTTGTCATGTTCTCTTAATAAATTCTGGCAAAACGCTCAGTTCAGAAAACTCAGCTTTTCAAAGAAAAGCTAATCTTTAAAAAAAATGATGATGATAATAATAATAATAATAAAAGTCCAAGTCGATGACACTCAGAGTACAGCTCTCCACATCTGAGAACTCGGGTTTGGGGATGTTGGTTAAGTTTGTGGCTGATCCTGTGGTTGGTGGGAGCTGAGCCGCAGCCGGGTCGCACGCACGCAGACACGCACTCTTCCGAAGCCAGCCACTGTCTACACCGGCTCGGCGAGTCAGCCCGACTTGGGCCGTAGCGAGCTGATCTTCCTCCAACGTCGCCCCAGCGCCCTCGGCTTAGACGCCTGGACGCGCCTGTACCTACGATCACCGCGAAACCGCAGCAGGTGGAGCGGGCCTGGAGCGTGGGCTCCGCAGCGCAGGTCGGAACAGACGGGGTGGCTCGAGTTACACACGCAGTCACACTCCCACGCACACGGGCCACGCACACGCAACTTCACGGGCTCGCCTCGACGCGCGGCACACGTTCTCCCGCAGTTGTCAAAGGAAACGACCGGGGGAAAAAGTTCACCGGCAGGAAAGAAGTTGAAACATCCAGCCAAGAGGCCAGTTCATTCAAAAGTAAGAGAGAAAGGTTAAAAAGGAAAAAAATAATAAAAAATGAAAAAAATAAAAAATCGTAGCTCCAACGGCGGTCCAGGAGAAGCAGCAAGGGTGGCGTCCCCGGGAGCCCCGGGACGCGGTGCCTGTGGGCGCGAGGCCGGGCGGCGTGTGCCCTGCTGGTCCGGCTCGGGGCGCCCGTGCCCCTGCGCCCGCTGGCTCTATGAATGAGAGTGCCTGGAAATGAACGTGCTTTTACTGTAAGCCCGGCCCGAGGAATTCCATTCCCTCAGCTCGTTTGCATAGGGGCGGCCGCCGGCCAATCACGGGCCTTTCCGGTATCAGCCAGGGCGCGGCTCGCGGCCGCGGGCTCCTGGAATTGGCCCGCGCGCCCCCGCCGCCGCCGCCGCCGCGCGCTACTGTACGCCGCCCGCGCGGAGCGCCCCAGGCTGCCCGGCCTCCCCGCTCGCCCCGCGCGCCCGCATCCACGCACGCACCCCCGCCCGAGGCCCCGCCCCGGGGCGCACGCGGCCCCGCGAGGACGCGGAGAGAGAGGACGCCGGCCGGCGCAGCGAGGGCTCGGGCCGCGCGCGGTGCCCGGAGCCCAGCCGGAGGGGAGGCGCCCCTAGCGCCCTGGAGATGCAGCGGCCGCCGCGAGGCTCCCGGGCCCGGCGCCGGAGCTCACCCCCGCCCCCCCACCCGGGGCGGCCCCGGGTCCTGCGCGGCCACCCACGGCCGAGCTTCTGCTTCCCCAGCGTGGGTGGGATTCGGCCGCGAGGGGGCCGGAGAGCGGCTCCGCGCGCCACCGTAGCCATGGGGGTGGGGGTGGGGGCAGCTGCAGAGAAGTGGCGCTGATTCATTTAACGAGGCCAGAAGGTTCTCGGTCTCCACAACATGGTTTTGTGTTTTTAGTTTTCTCTCTCGGGTCGGTTTGCTTTCATCGGTGTTTTTCACCGCGTCTGGGCTGCGGCTTCCTTACGCACCGCGGCCGCGCTCCGCCGGGCTGTGCTTCGCGGGGAGCAGAGGAGGGTCCTGATCCGAAAGGCGACCCCGAACAGCCAGCGACGGGGAAGAAAGTTGAAAGCATCCGCTGGGGCGGCCCCCGCGCAGGCCGCGCGAGCGCCCACCGCCGGGCCCAGGTCGCCCGAGCCCCGCACCCACCTCCGGCTCCCCGGAAACGGCGCTGGCTCGTCTCCCCGCCCCCGCGCGCCGGAGCGGCCCGGGGTGCTGCACCCAGCCTGGCTTTGCGCGCGGGCGGGAACTTCCCCTGCGTCCGTCCCCGCGGCGCCGCGGGCATTTTCGCGGAGCTTAGAGGGCCCCGCCCCGGCGCGCAGGGCCCGTTCCCCACCCCCACCCCCCGCGCCCCGCGGCTCCCTGGCTCCCCGGGGAACCCACCCGGTGCCCCACTCCCAGCGGCGGGGCCGCCCGTCTCCCGGGGGAGGGCGCTCATCCCCACCCCCAACAGGGGACCCTCCGCTGCAGCTCCCCGGAGCAGGGGTCCGTCACCCGCCCCCCGCGGGGCCCCTCCGGCCGCCGCCTCCTTCCCGGCTGCGGACGCGCGGCTAGGGTGCTGGGGGCGCCGAAGCGCCGGATTCTCCCTCGGCGCTGCCTCTGGGGCCTAACGGAGGCGTCGGCCAGGGCGGGCCAGCCGGGGGGGGGGGGGGCCCTTCCCGGGCGCGCGGGCTGCTTCCCTGGCCCCAGGACCGGAGAGGCCGCACGGGCCGCTCCGAGCCGCCGGGAGGCTGGCGCCGGCCCCGCGGGAGGCGCTGCGGGCCGCGGGCTCGGGGCGGACGCCAGGGGGCAGCAGCCGTCCTCGCTGCCGCCCCGGGCGCCCGGGAACGCCCCCGATGGCGCGCGACTCCGCCGGCCCTCCTCCCGGCCTTTGGGCCGCTCCGGTAACAACTCCAGTTTGGGTAGAAAAGGCTGGAAACGGGCGCGTCCTGCCCCTGCCACCCCGGCGGCGGAGCTGGTGGCGCGGGAACCCTCGGGCGGGGGCCTCCGGCATCCTGACCCGCCCGCATCACGGTCTCTCCCCGAAACCCCTCTGCACGCACCCCGCGACCGGCCGGCTCTCCACCCGCGGGGCGCCAGGCGTCCCGGGTACCGCGCCGGGCCCGCGGCCTTTGCGAGCTTGTCCCCAGGTGGGCCGCCCCCTCGCTCGTCTCCAGGGCACCCGAGACACTCCCGAGAACCACCAGCAACCAGCTGCGTTTTGTTTTAATGGGTCTGGGGTCTCAGAAGACTCCTTCGTATTCTTCCTTAAAAGCGATTTTCAGGAAGCCGCATTTCAGCAGTCAACCCCCCCCCCCCCCCAAAAAAAAAAAGGCCTCCCTCCACCTTGGCCCAGCGATTCCAAAGAGTGCGCAGTTGCCAGACCTCCCTGTGCGCCGCCCCCTGCCCGGGCTCCGAACCCCTGGGCCGCGGCTCCGAGCCGGCCGAGCGCTCCCGGGGACAGCCCGCAAGTGCATCCCCAGGGCCCCCCGCGGACGCAGGGCAGGGCTCGGGGCTGCGGCGGCGGCGGCGAAAATGGGCTCTGACTCCGGGATAGAGCGGACCGGGGTGATTCGCCCGGCGGAAAGGTCCGAGAAGGAGGCTCCTCCGGGGGCCGGGGCGGTTTGAAACCCTAAACCCTGCGAGGGGCTGCGGGCCGGACTCTGCGGCCGTCCCCCGGGCGGGGTCAAGTTCCCTAACTTAGGGGAGAGGTACAGGGTTAGATGCACCGAGTGCAGCAAGCCCTTCAGCGGCGGCCCCCTGGGCGCTGCTCAGCTACGAGTTTCAACCAATAAATCTCGAGTTTGAACGTTGACAAGGATGATAAGAGCAAGGAAAGCTTTTGCTGATTTATTCTAAATCCGGCCGCCGCGCATTTGAGGTTCCCGGGACCTGCGCTGGCTGTAACTGCTTACTTAGAGCGGTGCACCCTGGAAAACCAGAAACAAACTAACAAAAGCACTGCAGCCCTCCTTGCAGAGGAGCTAAAATGCATTGCAAATCGGGCTGCAGGAGGCTCAGCTGAGATGTACCTGGAAGCCCTTAGTCTGGAGGGCTTTTTACAGAGCTCACAAAGTTCCTGAACATCGCATACGAAACGAAGAACTCTTTTTCCACCAAAGGCGCTCCTTGTAGCGGCAATATAGAATTTCCCTTCCTCTGCCTCTCTAAGAAAGGAAACATGACCACATTCACTCCTGGAATAATACTAAAACTCCCTCTTGTCATAATACAAAAAAAAAAAAAAAAATACAACGAAGCGAGGTGTTGGGCGGATGCTATATGACGGATCTTTCCAAATTTGCTGCGTGGGGGGAAACTCCAATAATGCTCATAACAGGAATGAAATGGAAGTTTTCACAGGGCATTTTTTAAAGTAGTATTTGGTTAGCAAAATTTGGAAGCAAGATAATTTCATGGGGGAAAACAACAGCTCGTTGATGCTTTTCTTCAACTTCAGGTAAATCCGCAAGTGGTCTCAGGAAATATCTAAATATTTTTACTTTTTTTGTGCTGTTTTAAAACCCTCTCAAAAAATAAAATGTGCCTAAAGATAGGATTGAAATCTCAACCATTCTCTTAAAATTCTCCTCTAAGTAACATCTTTCTAAAATTACATTTCTAAAAATGTAATATTTCTAGAAAAAAATTATTTCTATTTCGGTGGACCATTTCAATGAAATAAAAACCAGAGGATGTGTTTTGCTGGTGGTTCTGGACCAAATTGGTGCAGTTGATGTAATGTCACAAGGATGGAGAACATTTTTGTGAAGAGTAACATGTGAGTGTCTGTGCAAATAACCTGCTCTACACCCCATCCAGTTTTCGACACTGGAATTTAATTAAACATTTCCGTCTCCCCTCTTTGAGATTATTTTAATTTTGAAACCTAATTACTTTGGGGACAGGATTCTTTCGTTCTGTCGCTACATCCTTCCTCCATGTGAGTGTTTCCATAGGATGTGGTCGTCGATGTGTGAGTTGTTCACTCTGACATCATAATTGTGCAGCTCCCAAGTGTACAATTCAAATTTAGGATGCTTACTAAACATTTTACCGTCATAAAAATTTTGCATTGCCACTGTTGTAACAAAGGTAATAAACTAGGTTATAACAGATAGAAGCCAAGCTCCATTTTTCCAGAGAATTGTATAGAGTCCTTTAATAAGAGCAGAATACATCTGTGGTAAACTACTCTGTAGAACCGAAGGTATCATTTAAAGTTTCATTGGAATGTTTTATATGGTTTGATATTTGCAATATGAAGAACAGCTTTTAAGTATTTTTGAATCAGCAAAAAAAAAACAACCTTAATTATTTGGCTATTTTATGTCATAAGTTACTTATAGATTTACATAGATTAAAAAATCATGTATATGCACATATGAACGTACATATTTTATTAAAAATGTGATTTGGAATCCAACATACCGTGAACATCTCTAGATGGATTCATTCCATGTATGCATTCTGAAAGAACAGAAAGTAGGAAAATAAAAGTTGTATAAATATACTGATGGCAAGCACCAAATTTACTGATAGTTGATGAATTCCATTCTAATTGTAATCCATGCAAGTATAAAAATTAAATTTCCCCCACTTGTTTAATTTGATTTAATTTTTTGTTGGCTGATTGCCCCTCAGACTTTTTAGCACTGGGGATTTTTACAGCATGTTGTCCTGCTTTGGCACAAAAATAGCTTAAAACAGTAAACCAGCAAATAACAAATGAACTGTTACATTTGCACATGGTTTTATGGGACTTTGACCAATGTTTTCCATTGCTAGCTAGTACTGAATATCTTTCATAAGATCACCTTTTTAAAGCTCTGTATGTGATGCCAGTGTGATTTATTTATGAACATTAGAAATTCATTTGGAGAATGTGAAAGTGAATCAGAATTCAAGGTGAAATTAAAACCAAACCCTAACTTACTGCCAAAACACTTGAAAATTGGCATTACAGCAGAGGTGAAATGCAAGATGTAAAAACAGAAGTTTTTTAAAGCAATGAAGATAAGCAATTTTGAAGACATCTTTTGAAAGAAGCAGACTGATAGGTAAACATTACCATGATTTACTTCCAAGAGGACAGTTTAGAAATATTTCCTCCTTGCATGCTTTACTCTCCTTCCCTCTGCTAGGGGTGCAGATTATTTGTACTGAAACTTCTCATTCTTGAAATAACAGATGATATCAATTTTTATTGAAAATGACCATCGTGTGATAATATATCCACATATCCATATATGAATCACTTCCTATATACTGCTGCAGGTACAGTTAGCAGTTAACCCATTAAGCAAAGTCATCTGAAGCTACTTTTCTTTCCTTTGAATACGTACATGCAATGTTCTGATTTTGAAACTACTGCATCAGCCTTGTATATTGATAACGTTCGACACTGAATGATTAACATGAAAAATAAACCATTTTTCAAAGCCTTAGGATCTGAGCATTTCAAATACTGCGGACCTAAAGCTTTCAACTTTACTCCACAATATTAATATATCTTAAAAATTTTTTAAACAAAAAAAAGGAGGTAATTATTTCAGATTTCCAGACGCTGTTTAAATAGGCAGGAGAACAAGATTTACAGCTCTTTAGTCTTATGTTTTTTTTTGCCAAAGCAAAAAGAGCAACTAAAATAATAAGGGGTTCTGAAGGACTGCTCTATAATGAAAGAGTAAAGCAATTAAATAGGTACGGTGTCCAAGGAGCATCCTTAAACACACACACACACACACACACACAGAAAAAACAAACAGAAAAACCCCGCCAAGATTGTGGTGTGCATGTACATACAAAAAAAAATGACTCCATGAAGATTTTTAAAAAATAGAGCAGGGAAAAAGATCATTTGCACTACTTGTGAACGATAAGGTAAGAAATATCAAATGTACCCTGAAGTTAGGAAGTTCACTTTTCATAGGCATGGGAGGAATCCACAACAGTAATATTGACAGCCAAATTCATGCTAAAGAGACCCAGCAGAACCGACCTCCCTGGAAATTCTCTCCTGAGACCCCGAGAAGCCTTTCCATGTCAGAGGCTGAGAAACAGAAGGAGCAAAGTAGAAAAGCAAATGGTTTGTTTATACACCTAACGTTTCAGTGGTTCTCAGAGAAAACCCAAGTTTTTTTTTTTTTTTTTTTTAACCTAAAAGTAAGGGCAAAAGTGAGTGAATTTTGAAAGGTGTGCCTGTTGGAAGTGTCCTTGGTTTGTCCTGTGTCAGTAGCCTTTTTTTTCTTTCAAGATTTTATCTATTCGCTCGTGAGAGACACAGAGAGAGAGAGAGAGAGGCAGAGACATAGGCAGAGGGAGAAGCAGGCTCCCTGCGGGGACCCCTATTTGGGACTCAGTCCGGGTATTCTCCGGGATCACTACCTGAGCCAAAGGCAGCTGCCCAACCACTGAGCCACCCAGGTGCCCCCTGTGTCAGTAGCCTTAAGGACATAGCCCACACATTAAGCTGGGGGAAGGGGTAGTCTCCAGGTGAGGTAGCACCTGTGGAGGTTTGCAGTTGTTTGCCCAAAGAGTTGTTCTTTTTTTTTTTTCCCTTTAATTTCAGTCTTTTTAAAATTTAAATTCAATTTGCCAACATATAGTATAACACCCAGTGCTCATCCCATCAAGTGCCCAAAGAGTTGTTAAAGGTGCTTGAACCTAAAGTGTAAGAGACGACATGTCTAGGGTGTTCATGACAGCAAGAGCTCAATTTGGCTAACTCATCCCCCAGCTGTCTCCCTCCATCCCGATCTTTCTCGCTCCTTTCCTCTCACTGAATGCCGCTAAGTGCATTCAGGTAATGCACAAAATGCTTTTCTCTACCATGCGGCAACAGTACCGTGGATCCTTGCCACAATGCCATTACCACCCCCATTTTACAGATGGGGAACCTCACCCTCAGAGGGTT
Source organism: Canis lupus familiaris (assembly GCF_011100685.1). Classification (NCBI taxonomy): domain Eukaryota; kingdom Metazoa; phylum Chordata; class Mammalia; order Carnivora; family Canidae; genus Canis; species Canis lupus. The sequence goes on from NC_049252.1 coordinate 29,941,282, forward strand.
TAGGAAACTTGACAAAATCACTCCACTCTGTGTGAGTGCACACACACACACACACACGTCCACATATGGGTCTGAATGAATGATGAGCCATGTTTCTTTTTGGCTACAGCTGTGTATTTTTATAGGTATCCTCGGTAGAGCTCTGAAAAATTAAGCTCTGAACTCATCTGTCAATTTGATGCTTCCCTGTCTCATCATCTCCATTAGACACTATCCTTGAAATTCTGCACATTGCAAATCTCAAATATTTAGGAGTCACAGTATGAAGTTATTTCTGGCCATCCACAGATTTTGAGGAGTAGGTCAAGGTCTGTTTAGCTTTTAAAGTCTTACTAAATATTAAATGGCTTTCTAGTCCTTTTCTGCCTCCACATGTTCAAAATGACATCTTTGGGGGGTGCCTAGATGGCTCAGTTGGTTAACTGTCTGCCTTCAGCTCAGATACCAGGGTCCTGGGATGGAGCCCCCAGTTGGGCTCCCTGCTCAGGGGGGAGTCTGCTTCTCCCTCTTCTTTTGTCCCATCTGCTACTTGGGCTCTCAATCTCTCTCAAATAAATAAATAAATACAATCTTAAAAATAAACCAAAGTGACATCTTTGGGACTTTTCCAGATATGAAGTATTTGATCTTCTTCCTTTAGCATTTCTCTAAAGCTTTCTGTGTGCCAGGCAGAGTGCTAGGCTAGTTGGTGACAAAGGACAAATACAGAAGAGCAATGGAGTGTCATGGCTGCTGCTGAGTGACCACAGAGTGTCATGGTTCCAGGAAGATGGTGGGAGGAGACATCATCCCACCTGGAAAAAGAAAAGAGCATACCACCTGGTGGGTTTGGGAAGACCTTCCTTTGTAGTAGAGGTGATACTTGATGTGACTCTTAGAGGCTAGGTAGGTTTTTTACCAGGTGGTTGGCAGGGCTGGAGGAAGGGTTTAGGGAGGTGGAACGGGACAGGGGAGAAGGCACTCCTGGCAGAAGGATCAGTGTGAAAAAACGTGAATTTGTGAAATGGATCACAGAAACATGTCAGTTCTAGTATAATTGGAGTGTAAGTTTGGGATCGGGGTGCTCACAAATAATGCAGTGCTGGCAGACATGAACATGGGTCGTAGGCAGCTTATAGACCCGAAGCAATTTGCGCATGAGGGCAATGGGTTCTATCAAAGCCTTGAGATCTGGGGAACAATCTGATTAATACATGTTTGAGGGAAGTAAATTTGTCAGAGGTGGATAGATGAGTAGGAGGGGGTAGAAATGAGTGGGGAGCTACTGCAATTGTCACATGAGGAATTATGAACATCTGCATTAAAGTGGGAACAGTGGAGATGGAAGAGGCAGCTATGGGGGAGGAGAGAAGAGTCTCCCCTGCTTCTGGCCCAGGCACCATTACCAGCAGTAGAGAAGACCAGAAGAGGAAGGGTTTGGAGGTAGACATGAGGATCTGGCTTTCGATGAACAGAACAGAGCTGTGGGTAATGGTGGGGAAAATAGCCAGGAATTGAGGGCAGACGTCCTCATAGATCTGCACTGGTTTCACATTGTACAGAGACTGTGTCCAGGAAGAAGGGAGCATTGACAGTCAGAGATCATTGGCATCTAAGGGGTTGGTTAGAAAAAGGTGGAACCACCAAAGAGATTGAGCTACAAAGAGAAAGAGGAGAGAGTAGAGTCTTCAAAACAAAAGAAGATGGGAGTTTCAAGAGGAAAGGGTGTCTCAAAGGCCAAGGCCAAGGAAAGGCCATGGGGGTGAGGACTGAAACAGTTACTTTGGATTTGTCTGGGGGAGCCATGGTATCCTTTGCTAGAAGACGTTTCAGTGGAGCAGATGATGGGAGGGACAGCAAATGGTTGTAGTGTGTGTGTGTGTGGGGGGGGATAGGTGCTTAGTGGAGGAGGGTGGGAAAAGATGGGGTGGCAAGGAGACGGAAAACCCAAAGTTGAGCTGTGTGTGTGCATGTGTGTGTGCTGAAGATGGAAGAAGACCTGTGAGAAAATTAACACTTGCCGTGTGCATTTTTCTGAAGGTCACACTCATCAGCTCCCACCCCAACCTAGTTCTTCTTGCTTTGCCCATTGCACATTCATCTCCTGGTTTCCAGGGTTGGATCCATGGATTTACTTTGATCTCATCCAACCTGCTGCCAGGTCCTCTTTTTGGTTTCTTTGTGTTAATCCGCGCCCCCCGCCCCCCCCCCAACACACACACTTTCCAGCCCTATTGCCATCATTCTGTTTCGAGTTCTTAGGGACTTTTGCCAGATCTCCTGAAAAGGTCTCCTATAAAGGAGTTTCTATTAATTTCTTATAGTACTTCCAGATTACTCTCCCATACCACTGGTCTGCTGATTCTGTAGCAGAATGCATCCCCTATGCACCCCAACTTCAGAGCAAGCTCTTCTTATGGTCCTGCAGGATTAAGGGCTACCTTCCATCCCCATGTTGGAGGGGGCTCAGATCCCTGTTCTTAGAGTGAAATATTCTCTCAAGGACCAAATATATGCTTCCTTGTGTTCTCCATGTCCTCTGAGTAACCCTTGAACTATATCTTAGGTTGTTTTAGAACTATTTGAATATATTGAGGAGTAGAGTGGGTAGGAGGGAAGCAATGGAACCAACTCTTCTCTGACTTCAGGTTTCTATATGTGACATTCCTGGCTTCTATGTGGAGTGACATTCTTTGGTGTAAAACTCTTGGCCTCTTGCCAAAAGGGCTCATTCATCCTCCACCATAAAAGATTAAATTGCTTGGTGAGTTGCTTTGGGGATAGAAACCAGGCATAGTGGTCAGAATCCTAAAATGGACCCCCAAGACTTCTCACCCTCACCTGTAGGGCCTTGAATAGGTTGGGTTGTCACACCTGGCCATGTTACACGGCAAAAGGAATTTTTCTAACATCATTAATGTTACTAATCAGGTGGCTTCGAGTCAACCAAAAGGACAATTATCCTGTTGAGCTGATCTAATTGCAGGAGACCTTTAAAAGCAGAATCTTCCTAGGCTAGGGCAGAAATGAGGTAGAGAAGATCTGATGTGCGTGCCCTGTTGGCTGGATGATGGAGGGAGCCATGTGCAAGAATGGAGAGCAGTCACTATAGGTGACCCCTGGCGGACAACCAGCATGGAAATAGGACCCCATCCTGCAGTCCTAAGGAACTGCTTTTTGCCAAAAACCTACTGAAGCCCAGAAGTGCATTTCCCCCCCAGAGCCTCCAGATAAGAGCTCAGTTTGGCCAACACCTTGGTTTTTGGCCTTGTGAGTGTCTGAGCTGGGAACTCGTTTGAGTCCAACTGGACTTCTGACCTACAGAACTATGAGCTAATATGCGGGTGTGGTGTAAGTTGCTAAATTTGTGGCACTTTGGTAGTGTGGCAGCAATAGAAACTTAGTACTCTGAGCATACCTTTCCCCTCCCCTTTTTGTTTTGGGGAAGCACTGCCTGTGTGTTAATGAGTAAGTCTCTATTTCTGGGGTTCAGTGGCAAAGAGCCTCATTCTGAGTTCTTCCCAAATCCTTGATGATAAAGCTGATATTTTAATTCCTGTCTGCTTGACTACTTTGTCTGCCTCACAGTTGGTGCTGGATCACTGGGGAGCAGGGATATCTTTTATTGGGCTTAATGTCAACTCTATCATTGTCTTACTGTCTTCTGATTCACCCTCACCTTCATGCAAACACATAACTACTAGATTTTGAAGACCTTGCTGGTGAGGCTGCTTACTCCTTTGTGAATCTCTAGATGGCACTGCACAAACCTAACGTGTTTTTGGAAGCCCCTGGGGATCTGGTTAAGTGCAGATTCTGATGCAACAGGTTTGGGTGGCACCTGAGATCCCATATTTCCAACAAGTGTTGGAACTGCAACCACACTCAGAGATGGCAAGAGCGCCTGCTCAGTGTCTGGCAACAATCGAGCCTGCAGTGTCTAAAAGATTTTGTTAACATTGCCAAAAGCAAACTTAAAATTTTCTAGGAGCCACATTAAAATAGTAAAGATAAATGAGTGAAATTAATTTTAATAACATTTTCTTTCTCTCAGTGTATCTCGAGCATTTTCATTTCAACATATAATCAATATGAAAATCATTGATGTAGTTTACATTCTTTCTTTCCTTTGTTTGTTTTGCCCTAAGTCTTCAAAGTCCTGTGTGCATTCTACATTTATAGCACATCTCCATTCAGTCCGGCCATGTCTCAAGCCCTCCAGAGTCACCTGCGGCAGGTGGCTCCTATTTTGGACAGGGCAGTTCTAGAGTGACCACTCAAGACGCAGTTCCCTTCCCAAAGCAATTTTGCTACTATCCTGCCAGTGCTCAAGTGAGCCCTGTTTTGAACCATCGAAGGTGAAGCCCATTAGGTAATGCATCTCTCTTGACTCATATTTTCCCTCTGGGCTGTCCTGAAGCAAAGTTCAGCATTTGTATCACGATATACACTTGATTGATTAAAAGGCAGAAGGACACACACACAGTGACAGCAACTGAACTGCAAAAGCCTACTGACCACTGTCAACACCACTACTGCAGCTTCATAGCCACAGGAGAGCCACAAGTTAACCCCATGAATTATTCACTCCTAAGTAACGTCCACCAGCCATGGAGGGCTCAGCCTATACAACAGAGCTTGGGTTTCTATAAGCTCTGAAAGGATATTACTGAAGCACCTCTTATCTCTTTCTTTTACAACTAGATTAGTTTCCTATGAATTTCATGTAAGCAACATGGATTAGAACAAGAAGTTCTATTTTTAATAGACCGTGATTCTAAAATAGGATGGCAAAGTGGCTAAATGATACTCATTCTCTAATAACAGTTCCCATAAACAGGTTTATTTTGAAATACAGCATTTTTTTCCTCCCAAAAAATCACTCAATGCATCAATTTGCTGACAATCATCCAGTTAAAATACATGAGTAGTTCAAACTGGTGAGGCAGTTTGGCCTCCTGGTCTAAGTTATGGAGTGGATCCACGTCTCTTTCTTCCAGTGCTCAGAAAAAAATAACAAAGGAGAATACATGAGGCCAGATCTGTGACAGAAGCCACTGGCTCTATCTCACTGCGTTGATCCTCAGAGGTTGCTGGGAACCTCTGAACGTTCAAACATCTCTATAGGGCAAATGTACCTGCTTTCCACCCCTTGGCCTTGTGGGTTGAGTACAGAATCAAGAGGCTGATGTGTGGAGATTTAGAAGGGTTGTGGATCTTCTCCACATTTTCTTTGGCTCCATTAGCCATAAACAGAAGGTGGTTTTCAATGAAAGGCTGAGAAACCACTCTGTGCATGAAACTGGTCTCTTCTTTGAGTGATATCCCTATTCCAGTGCTAGGGGTAAGCATCCAAGTATCAAGAAGTGTCTCTAAATCTGCAGAACAGGGAGGTGAGTTTATGTGCTTTCCCATGATTCTGAGCCTCCTAGCTGGAGAATATTACAGCAGCAAGCTTTTCCGGTGGGTGATAGAAGTAGAGTCTGTAAAGCAGCTGTAACTTCTAAGTCTGTTTTCCTTTAGGCTAAAATTCTGTTAATATATTTAAAACCATTCCCACTGCAATGAATGAGAAACAACACACCATATTACTAAGTTGAATAAAAAAAATCAATGAACAAATGTCAGAATGAATTCATAGGAGTCTCGTGCCTCATTCCCCAAGTCATTCCGCACATTCATTCTGTAGTGAACTCTCCTCCCCCCAGGGAAGCAGTTTATTGTATTCTTTGTATGTATGATTTACCTGTTCTCTCTCACTGGGGGAATTATGAAATAGGAAGATATGATTTTTCTCTGCAAGGCAATATTTGTGTTTAAAAATAACTAGGTGAGTCCTCTTACTCAGTCCCTGAACTGCTAGACATAGGAAGGAGGGCTGGGGATGAAGTGTAGGTCAGTTTGATAAAATATGCCCAATGACCCCTTGTGAGCTGATAGAGCAGTGAGTGGCCCCCTGTGATGTTGGCCCCTGCCCAACAGCAAGAGTGAACTTTTGAAGTTAAGTTTTGAATTTGTTGGCGACATGATTGGATGAAAGACAGCATGGTTCATGCAACCAACATAATCCCTGGTATATCTGATATAGGGGCACCCAACTTATCTCTCAGTGGTAGACGCATATCTAGAAGGAAGCCTCAGTGTGCTACTAGCCAGATGGCTCAGGGCCACGTAGATACATGCCTCGACCTAGCCTCAGTTTCCTTGCCTACAAAAATGAGAGTCTTTTCAGCACCATGAACATTTACACATAAATGCCACTTGGAACTGTGAGAAATTGACCTGGTCTGGTGTTGACCTAGGTGAGCATACGGCTGGTGTGAACTTGGATTTTGAGTGGGGAGAGAAAGAAGGAAAAAGAGAAACACAGAGTCACAATTGTCCTACCACTGGTCCCCCACAGACTGTAGAGAAATTTGCCACAATTGTAGCAGAAATGATTAGAGAGGGACCATAGAAGTTTGAGATAAATCTTGGGTGCTGAATCAACCATCTGCCCTAGACCTGGGATTCTGTTCAAGAATCAAGAGGGAATAAGCAATGGAGGTATCTGTGAGGAATTGCTGGGAAATCTATAATGATCAATTAAATAATAAATTGCCAAATGTTGGTCTTAGAGTGTCCTCTAGGCACTCCAGTAAGAAGGCAGATCCTCTCATGTTAATCCCGCTATCTGTAGATGTGGAAAACGGAATTTCATATGCAACAGTGGGCTAACTGCTCTGCTTTGCTGTGGGGCCATGGAATTATCACACTCCACAAAAGCCCTAAAATTTCACCTTGTAGTATGAAATAAAAAACAGTTTTTAAAAAAGCAACAATAGAAGTGCTCATTCCATTCTCTAATTACATAATTATATTTTCTGCCTTTTAAAAATCCTAAGATCTGCATTGTAATGATTACATATTCTCAGATTACATTAATATAATAATACTATGTTCTGGTAATAATCATATTTTTATGAATAGTGTACCATACACATGATGAAAGGGGATATTAAAAACTTTTGTGGAAACTTCTTATGATATATCGTTGCTTATTTCTCGATCAAAAAGTGGTTAAGATTTAAGCTTTTTGATATGCTTGTTTTGTGCTTGCTTGGAAAAGTGCTATGATTTAAATCTATTTTTCAAAGGGCACTTGAGTGGCTCAGTGGATGAGCATCTGCCTTTTGGCTCAGGTTGTGATCCTGGAGTCTTGGGATCGAGTCCTGCATTGGGCTACCCGCACAGAGCCTGCTTCCTCCTCTGCCTATGTCTCTGCCTCTCTTTCTGTGATTCTCATGAGTAAATAGATAAAATCTTTTAAAAAATGTATTTTTCAAAAAAATCAAAGCAAATTTGCTACCTTTTTTTTGGAATGAATAAATGATACTAATGCTATAGGGGTCACCTATTCTTGAAAGATAGGAAGGGCAAAAATTTTTAACAAAATTAAATTTAAAAAAATCTAAAAACTGAACATCTATTAGCTAGTTTCCAACTTACACTTGTATGTACAATGAAAGCAATATGCAGAAATCATTAAATCACCATCCAAAAAATCATTAAAAATGATTAAGCGTATAAACAACTTAATTTTTAAGGAGGGGGGAGCAGAGGCAGAGGTAAAGGGAGAGAAAATCCTATGCAGGCTCTTCACCCAGCACCAAGCCCCAACAAGGGGCTCGATCTCATAACCTTGAGATTATGACCTGAGCTGAAATCAAGTCAGATGCTTAACCAACTGAGCCACCCAGGTGCCCCAACACTTGAAGACTTTTTATTACACATTTTTGCAGAGAAGGTAGCTCTTTTTTCCTAAATACTAAGAGCAAAGGAACAGATGGCTGTTCTATCGTGATGACAAGTGAGCCCCCAGATGAAGTTCTAGTTGAACTACTGACCAATGAGTGTGCTGGTGTTTAATGACTATAAAGTGCTTCCATTTTTCTTGCCTCTCTAGCTATCTTAAACAAGTCAAACTCCTATAAGGATACACCTCTTGAGGAGAACTTCAAAGCATTAGGGGTTAACACAGCATTCTAGGGTAAGTTTTGGAAAAGGGCAAGCAGAAAGTATTTAAATAAATGCTGACTTTAAGAATCTTTGAAGAGCATTGAATTAGAAGACACTCTGTGATTGTCAAGTTCTTGATTTAGGGTGCATCTTACTTGTTAGAGAAAAATATTCCAGATCTAACATCCCTTACCACTTCTAAAGTAGACACTATTTGTTTAGCCAAGAACTCTTTTGCTGGAGACACTACATGATGAAATGGGCTTCTAAGGAGGAAAGATGACAACTTGACCAAACATGCCAGTAGGGGCTCCAGTTTTGTCTGCACACACCAGGTTGAGTTGTCAAACTCCAGAGTGAGCTGAATGAAGGACAAGCACTGGCCAGAAGCTGCCTGGTGGGCCCCGTCTAAGCGACCTGGGCACACCCGTTCTCCTGAGTCCCACACTGTCCCGGAGATCATGATTTAAGAGTGGCAAATGGAACAATGACATGAAGCGAAGTGCAAGATGTAGATTTCTTCCCCCTCACTAAGCAAGCCCACAGGAGATTTCATTTCTTCTCTTTTTGCCTTAGGCATGTAGAGGCTAGCAATTTTCATTTCATTCCTGAAATGATTTCCACCACCACCCCCTACTTCCCAATTAGAGTAGAAATGGATGAAGATCTCTGATTAACCCCTTGGATACTAGGAATGAGAAGGAAATAAAGTTACACGAAAACTTTTTTTTTTTAAGTTACACAAAAACTTAATTTCACTTTTGTCTCTCTTTGTTTCTTTCTTTTTTCTCGATCATGAAAAAACGAAGATTTGATTAATCATACTCTCCCCCAAAGGACGGTTCTTCAGGGAAAACATGATAGTACCTTAAAGGCAAAGCAGCAGAAGAAAAATTTCCTTCATGAGAATGTTATCCTGTTACTAGTCATCTTTATATTTAAGAGTGTTCTAGAATTCTTCTGAGTCAAGTTAGATACAAATTCAGATACAACCTAGGAAGTTGTACTGAAGCAGCAACTGTGCAGGAGAGAGAGGCTATGGCACACGTGGCGGAATATTTTCTTGTTTTTTACTAAGCCTCAAATAACTGGAACTAAAAAAGAAAAGTGGCTACATATCTAGAAACTGCTAGATCACCTGAAGTTTATCAAGTAGCTCTGCCCTCCCCGCTAATCCTGGGTTAAAAAACAAAAACAAAAACAAAAAAAACAAAAAACCTTCTATAAGATATATCTTCTTAATGGTCTTTAAAATTTTGGCATTCTGAATTCCAAAGTACGATGCCCCAAATAATAATGCTTCAGCAGCAACCTGTGAACAAGAACCATCTCCCTGCTGGAAGTCTGTTTATTTTGCTTGAAACAGAAGGAGGAAAGGCACTTTTGACTTGTGTTGTAAGTCAGCGTTCCCGAGAAAAGCTAAGTTCCCCATTGGGCACACAATTTTGGATCTTTAAAAGAAAATGTGAGCCTTTTCTAGTTTTTAAAAGATCACGAATATAAAGTATAGATACGGTTGACTTAATAGGCCGAGGAAATAACCGGTCACATCAGGAACAGCCTGGACAGCGTCACAGGAGGATGCGCTAGATTCTGGGTGTGCTAGGTTTTAACGGGTGTGGGGTTTCTTCTACCTGCCATCAAGACACTAGGTGGTTTGACCTCTGGGGGACCCATTGAGTGATCCTAGTCTCTGAGAACAGAGAAAGCTGTGGAATTGACTCATCCGAGGGGAAAGCCTTATTAATGCTAATAGGGTTCTGATGACTTAGCAAATGTTAGTGGGCAAATAATAATGGGCTCTGACAATGAGTGAGCTACTCCTGAGTTAGAGGCCTTGTGGCAAGGGCTTCTCATGCATTATCACATATAATCCTCTTAAATAATCCTATTAAGTTTGGAACTCTTATCCTCTTAGGCTTAATGGGTTAAACAATGTGGCCTCATTGAGACGAAGCACAGAAAGGAAGAATTTGACCAGGTGCATACAGAAATCAGTCTCTGGATTGTGTGTGTGTGTGTGTGTGTGTGTGTGTATTAGAAACAATGTTGTTCTAGTTCTCATTCTAGAAGTTTCCTAGACAATGACTTTCCAAAAGGGCTGCCTTTGCTTCTGACAGGCAGCCCCTGCCCAGTTCCAGGGGGTTTGCAAACAGGTCCACTCTAGATGTGTGGTACAAGGAAATGAGCTGCTTTAGAGACACTGAAACCCAGATAGATGGATAAATATTTCAACGACTTTTCCAGAATGTACTTAAGGAGCAGAGTCCATCTCAATTTGGGTTTGAGCCCATGACCTTATAGTTTAAATATAAAATGCATTAAAGCCCTTTATTTAGAGAGCCATATGCCATTTTTAGGGAGCAGCCCCACTTCTCCTTCTGACTTTATTGGGACTACAATGCAAATAGGTGTCTCGATATTGTCATTAGTATTCATTATTTATTAGGACTTGATGGTATATTCAAAGCCAGGAGGGTCATGAGCTTCCCACAAGTGGACGGCTTGACTCTCAAGACCATGCTTCCTTAGTGTACAGATTCGGGGGCTCGCTACAGAGCAAGAAACCCATGGCAGGAGAACCCCGCTTGGCCCTCGCCTGTGGGTTGGGAATTCAGAGATATGCATCTTGATTTCTAATTTAGAAAAAAAGCAGGACGCTGCCATGTAAAAAGCTTCTGAACAGTGACTTCCAAACCATAGATTGTGACCCACGGATTCGTTGTAAGCTACACATAATACTAATTATTACTGTCACGACACAAATTAAAGAAAGGGAAGGGAAAGAAATAGAAGTGAATAACTGGGAAACAGGGAATTTTGCAAGTAGTGAGAGAAAGTATTGCAACCTGAAGGCCATCTTTTGACTGGTTGTTCCAACTCCTGAGTCATGCACAGAGTTGTCTTCTCAGTGTCGCCTGCTATTCAAAAAAGTTTGAAAGTTTCTGCCCTAAAAGATCTCCCTCCCCCCCCCCCCCCCCCCCCCCGCCATCCTCATTTTGCTTTGTGACTCAGTGTGTGACTGTCTGCAGGGAGGGGCCCTAGCTTCCTCGTGCCTCAGTATCCTCATTGGCTCTAGAGTCTAGCCGTTGTCCAAGTCTCAAAAAGCCCAAATGAAATCATAAGTGCTGAAGTGCTCTGAAGAGCCAAACACAGTCATCAAAGGCAAAGTGTCATTACAAAACAAACCAGGGGGAAGAGGTTTTGACAGCCACCCTTTCATGGAATAGCATCAAATCCCTTTGAGAGGTGAAGGCAGCCTTCACAAACACTACGTACACTCCATTCGTGATAAAAGAGAGAAAGGAAGCTCTGGAAAATGAGTGGTTTCTCCAAGATTCCACAACAGTGATGGACCTGGGACTCCCCTCACCCCCCGACCTGGTCATTAGAACCCTTCCCCAAAACTTGCTGCTGTGCCAACAGCCATATTATTACTTGTTGGAAAAAAAAAAAAAAAGCAGGATCTTGTGAAATTTTATTTACAGAAAATTTACAACTCAAGAAAAGCGAAATTGATTTCTTCCCTTTCAAAGCGGTTTCCTGATTGCAATCACATAAATTAAACCGGAGCCCCGAAGAAGTTGTGGGGACCGAGTAATAAATCTCCAAGAAGAGATACGGGGAATCCTTTGAACATCTCGAGAATAACGCAGTAAAATGCCAACGGTAAATATTACCAATCTCCTGCCTGAACTGTCAATCGGGAAAGGATTTTCAAACTCTATTGGAAAAGAAAGGTGGAAGGAAGAATGTCTCTTTCCTCTCTTTAATAGTCTAAACTGAAAGTAAAGGGAGGAACCAAAAAATGTCACCAGAATGTCCTATTTGTCTCTCCAGGGGGGAAAAGCAGGCTGGAACACAGGCTTCGCTGATCTGGCAAGGCCGTTGCTCAATGCTATGTTGTGACACTATTTTAACTGTCACTGAGGGCTGGGATGGCAAATGTTGCACCAACTCCTCTGCAAGGTGTTTCCTGGGCTTTGCAGACAGGATGGTTCGGGGGAGGTGCAATCTCTCTTCTTGTGGAGGCCAGATAAAGCCTTCTGCCCAGGGCCACTATCTTTGAGTGCTGAAGCTGTAGATAACACGGTTTCACACCCGCTGCCCAAGCCCTGCTTTCCTAATTGGTAGGTCTTTATTGCTAAAGTCTTTTGTGTGTGTTTTATCAGAGACACTTTATCATCTTTCTCCAAACGTCCTTTGTCAAGGTCGGCCTTTGAACTTCTTTTGCATATACATTGAATGTGACCAATGATTCAGGGTTTGTAAAAAGCTTATCTATAATTCCTAAGAAAGAGGAATAGGGTCATTGATCTTTCTGCTGTAATAGATCTTCTTAGGGCTTGTGTGTGTGTGTGTCTGTGTGTGCACTTGCATGTGTGTGCAATGGGGGACCCGAGGTATCATCTTATGTATTTTTAAGGGATTATGCAACAGATTATCCCAAGCCAAAACTTTATGCCTTTTGTTTTTGCACTAATAAAACCCCCAAATGCTAAGGGCCAGCTTGTCTCGGATTGTAGAAAGGCCCCCTGAGGGCAAGACTGACATCACCCCCAGCCAACTCTGTGTTCCCTTCCTTGCGTAGCTTGTGGGTAGACCCAGGGCAGCCAGGGTCTCCACAAGACTCCTGCTTTGCCTTCATTTGGTAGGGTGCTCTCTGGAACCGAGCAGCAACCCTCGCAGGACGAATTAATGCTCGCTCGTGTTATTTATACCTCCTTTATGTGGAAAACAGATGGAATCGTTTTGGATCACATCAGATAGGTTTATAACTTTGCCCCTCCCCTTTCATTTTTTGCACGTCTCATGTCAAACCCCTGCCTGCAACTGTGAAAATCCAGCTAGGGAGGAGGACAGAGCGGGACAGATGAAGAGGGTGGCACTCCTCCCTCCGGGCAGAGAGGCAGCCTCCTAATGCCGCTCATGTGCTGTAGCAAGCAAGCTCATATAAGGACCACGTCACATGTTTTTAAAAAACGAAAAGAAGAAAACCAGGTGATGTTCTGTTTGCACATCTCCAGGTGGAGGTCGGGAGGGCTCGCCCTGGGTGGGGTCCCAGGACTCTCTGGCTCCAGCCCGGCCATTCTCCATGAGAGGAGATGAGCTTATTTCATAGGTGGAAAGTATAAAGGAGCAGATGAATCTTTGCAAGATTAAAACTCGATCTTCAGGATGGTGGGTCCCCTCACCAAACTCCGTTGGCTCACACCACATGGTTCTCTTTGTCCTCATCCTACTCTTCCCCTTTCCTGAAACCATATCCCGCGCCAAGGTATGGGCCACCATGAATGGGCCACCACGTGGTGTTTTGTGGTGTGAGGGACACCCACAGGCCAGCATGGACATTGAAACAGGACAACGAATTTTAAACAAATCAAGATTTACATAAATTGGCTGCGCTCAGCTCCCACTAACCGGCACCAATGCCTGCCTTACTCATGGCCTAGCTCTCTCTTCCCCATGGGCGCTTGGACTTCCCACTCGCTCTCCTCCTACCATCCTGGGAACCAGAGCTTGAGTCATGGCTTGTGGCTCCCCGGTGTCTGGCAAACAAGCAAAGGGCTGTGCTTCTCTTGCTTCCCCGCCACCCCCACCCTCCCCACTGGCCAGAGTACTCAAGGCTCTCCCAGGTCTTATTTTTCTTCTTTTTGTAATTTCCTGATCGAATCATCAATGATGGAGATCACTTTCAAAACTTTTTTTTTTTTTTTTTTTTTTTTTTTTGTGGGGAATTCATTTAGGCTTCTGGGAACTGAGGACAAATGAACTGTCTTTCTGAAGTCAACAACTGCATAATGAAAGCAAAATGCAAAGGCAAAAGTCTCTCTTACTCTTTGTCCTCTCTCCCTGTCTCTCTCTCTCTAACCCTGGACGCGAGAGTGAAGTCCCTCTCTTCCCCACTGGACCCTGGCAGTTGTTCTGATTGCACCGGACAGAGCCCTCTGCACACTGGCCAGACTGGGTGCCATCTGCACCCTGGCCAGCTCTGGGCACTACGGGGGTGGGGGTGGGGTCAGGTTGCTCACGAATCACACATGGGTCAGGACTCTTTACTGCTCACGTTAGCACCTTATTTCATATTGCATAAAACATCAATACAGGGCCTATGAGGAGGGCACAGGAAACCTTCTTGGACTTTCTGGGGGCTGGGGGAGTCCTCAGACTGGGACGGGGAGGGGGGAAGGAGAAGCTTCCTGATTTAACTCATGAAGCTTCTCCTGTGATAGTACGGGACCCAGGGCGATAAACAGTAGGTGCTTCATAGATGCTTGCTAAACAAAAGTTGGTAGAAATCAGGATCAAACAAACAAACAAACAAAAAAAAGATTTTGGTGATAATATAGGGAATGAAGATGACGTTGATAATGACAGCAACCAGTGTCTATGAAGACAGTTCACATACAGCAACCTTGGAGGGGGACCTTATTCTTGGTCCTGTCAGTAAGGTACAGGGAGGCAGGGAGGTCCGCCAAGGTCATGCACCTGACAGTCACGTTGGGACCCGTGCCCTGATAGAGGAGGGGCTGCAGTCTGGTTGGTGTCGGGACTTTTCAGCGGGGAGAAAGGGGAGGAGCCCCTCTGGCCAGCCCCACTGCAGTCCGGTAGGCAGAGACCAGCGTGAATCAGATCCTGTCTCTCCTCTAACCAAACCCTGAGGGCTTTCCAGGGTCCTCAGAACTCCAGGCTTCCTCAGCCTGCTCTGCCACAGGCTCCCTCCTGCCCTTCAGACACGCTCTTCCTGCCTCAGGACCTTTTCACATGCCTTCCCTCTGCCTGGATCACATGGGGCCCCCAGTTTTCCCCACGGCTGCCCAAATGTCATCTGTTAGAGCAACAGCTAAGGCGACCCCACTCCCTGCCCCCGCACCCCCTCATATCAACCCACACACACTCTGTTTCCCCATAAATCTTTTTGTTTTTTGATCCTGATTTCTTTTTTTTTTTTCATTCATGAAAGACACAGAGAAAAACCTTTATTTATTCATGAAAGACACAGAGAGAGAGAGAGAGAGGCAGATAGAGAAGCAGGCTCCATGCCGGGAGCCTAATGTGGGACTTGATCCCGGGTCTTCAGGATCACACCCTGGGCCAAAGGCAGGCACCAAACCACTGAGCCACCCAGGGATCCCCTTGATCCTGATTTCTACCAACTTTTGTTCAGCAAGCATCTATGGAGCACCTACTGTTTATCTCCCTGGGTCCTGTACCATCACGGGAGAAGCTTCATGAGTTAAATCAGGAAGGTTAAATCAGGAAGGAGAATAAATCAGGTTTATTCTCGTCATTGCATTTGTCCTATTTGGTTTCTGTGTTTACATGTTTCTTGTCTGCTTCCATCGTTTAGGGGAGTGGGTCCAGGAAGGGAGAACATCTTCCTGTTCATTGCTGGAGAGCGCCCGGTATCAAGAAAAGTGCTTGCAACTGTGTAGATTCTCAATAAACACTTTCTACAAATGAATGAATGAATGAATGCATGCATGAACCGTAGCCACCACCTCATCTCCAGTCTGTTGTACCCCGAGTCTGCCCAGATATCTCAGAGTGAGGAGATAACTGCTTCCAGGTGTTGAATAATGAAAAAAAAAATCCACCGAAAATAAACTTCCCTTTTGCAACTTGCTTTTTAAAATCACTGGGTTCCAATAAGTCTAGAAGCCTGGGGAACCTCCCATCTGTTTTGCGACTCTTGGTGCCTTGAGGGCTTTGGAAGTTGACCAGGGTCAGCAGCCTCCGAAGGCACCTCCGAGTTTGGGGCACAGTGATGACCGCAGCTGGGCAGCGGTAGCAGGAGTCTGCTTCCTAACGCGGAGTTTCTGATGCTTCGGTTATGCAAACGTATGGTTTTTCTCGCTCAGATGGTAAACATTCCGGGACAAATCAAAACCAAAGAAACACAGCAAGGAAGACTCATGTGTAGAGTCCCCGGTCCCAGGGCCCCCGGCCTGCTCCCTCATTTGGCAACTACAGACTACCGTTTCCAGCGTCTTGCCTAGTCTTTGGGGGTGCAGGCTAAGCAGAAGGGGAAGGGATTCTCTCTGCATTTGGGGAACCCACATCTGCTGCGTATCTGAAACTTCAAGTCAGTCTTAAATCGTTGCCAGAAATGTAGGACATAAATGGATGAGTGTGGCTGGGTCTGAGCTAAATCTTCCTACTCCGCCGCAGTAGGAGATGTGAGAAGCCCCTGGCCTCCCACCCATGAGGCCACACCTGGCTGTCCCAGTCTAGGCTGCAGACAGGCATAGAATTGGCAGGTGCAGGAGGGAGCAGTGGGCTTTGCATGCGCTTTTCCTGGGATGAGCAAGGCTCCAGGAAAGGAAGAAAGCTATAGGGCTCTGACTCGGGGCTGCCCTTCTGCAAACGAACAGTGCTGTGCAGATGCGGGCAGATGGCCTGCAGCCAAAATCCGAAGAGATAGGTGTGCATGGTGGAGACCCGGGACAGAGAACATCCCTGCTGGGGCAGCATTCAGAAGCAGCACATCTCTTAAGCCTCATCATGTTCTCTCTCTCTCTCTCTCTCTCTCTCTCTCTCTCAAAACTTTGCACTATTTCTACCGAGGCTTCGGCTCAGAATGCTTATTTTGCACCATCCTATGACACAGGGCTTCGGTTTGGGCTGGGGGTGGGAGCCCTTATGTTGTATTCTTTAATAATTCACATGGCGGCATTGTAGGGATCCTCTTAACTGCTTCTTAAAAGTAATTAATTGATTTTCTGACATATCAGTTAACAATGTATTATCCTGACACAAAGTTGTGTTTAGGCTTTAGATTGGACCCAAGGACTGGATGGATTAAATTCGCCCCAGAGTTTAGCTTCAGAGACTCTAAAAATATGCCTCTGAAAAGGAAGAGCTTTTTACATGGAGTGTTGTCTAAAAATCTAAACCATATGTCCTTTCCGGGCCTGTCAATGGGGTAAAATATAGGCTCGGGTGTGCGGAGCTGCTCAGACATTGAAGATTCGAGAGGCATGAAATAGCCTAACTGTTACTCAATCGGCTCGACACTCTGGATGAAAAGTCACCGTGGCTTTGGGGAGAGACTTCTCTCAGTTGCTGGAACTCCAGGAGGAACTCCATCGGAACACGGTTTGCTCGGGGCTCTCGGGTGAAGCAGCCGACTGTGCGTAGAGTGGTCCTCTGCTGGCAGGCTGGCTCTTCTGTAGCTGAGTTTGCAAGATCCATTCACTGCTGCCTATGATGGGAGACTTCTCCACAGGGAGGGTTCCCATCAACGAGGCAGACTTTATTAATGGGGACATTAAGACACAGACTAGTTAAGTGGCTTGCCCTGGGTCACGCAGTGAGTCAGTGAAGTGCTGGAAACAAGGACTTCCTGACATCTTGGCCTCTGGACGGATTCATGTTGACAAGCTTCTGCAGCGACTATGGTCTGATATTAAATGCATTTATCTGCCAGGGAATCGTCATGTTCACCTGAACACCTAGAGTGCCCACTGTGTGGGCTTCCTTAGAGTAAACGTTCAGGGGAGCAGGGTTTCTTCCCTGATCCCGATGCCACCTGCCACACGGAGGGGACCTCGGGGAGATGTGGCTCCCTGCCTCTCTCCCCCTCGCTTGGTGCATCGGTGAGTCTGGGAACCTGGCCCCCTCTCCCCGCTCCCAAGGGTGAGTGGCTACGGGAGGCACACATTCTGGCCTGTGTCTTCGTGTGATAGGTGTGAGGTCCAGCACTGGTTCCGTGGTGCCTGGCTACTTTTGGGAAGCTTGCTGTTGCTGTGTGTCTGAGCCCCATCCCACAGTCTGGCTTTAACGGCCGTAGAGCTGGCCTCTTGACCTGCAGATGTCCCGCTCCTTTTGTCTATCCCTTAATTGATTCGGAATCCAGAAAGGCTGCCATTTATTGAACCTGCTTCAGTCTTCAGCATCCACAAAGAGATCTGGGACAGGCGGCGTCAGGAGAGCAAGACCACTTGAACTTGATACACAGGGAGCTCAGCCTGGCTTCTGGCTGTGTTAGGTCCCTTCGGCAGCTCAGTTAGGCTGTTTCCTGAGTAATAGAAGGGGTGGGGATAATTCCTCCTTTCCAGCTATGGTATGAGGATTAGATGAGATATCCTCTGAGGCAATTCTTAGACTATGTTTAGCCTATTTGTTGCCAATTAATAGGACTCGAACCATTTTCTATTGCAAAGCACCAGGAGAAAGACATCGAAAAGTATTTAAATACCTTAACACATTTCTGTATTTTTGCTATGATACTTTTTACTAATTTGAGAACATCTTCCGTTCTAACACTTCTGAGGAGGAAAATGTAGTGAAGAAGTGAAAGACCCCCTGGAGAGGAGGGAGTGGACCCTTCAAGAGGAAAGAGACAAAGAAATAGGTAAAGTCCCAGTTCATCGCTGATCTAGTCCTACTGGGAGCCCTACCTGACATTCTTTTGGTAATTATTTCAGTTACCATTCCTTCTTCCTTGCCTAGCTCAACCCAAGTGGGCATAAAGGCTCCTGTTCATAGCACCTGATTTGAAGGCACAGAATGGTTGTCAGCGTGGGCAGTAAAGGGGATCAGCATTTTAAGATCATCTAGGAGGGGCACCTGGGTGGCTCAATGGTTGAACG
This sequence comes from Canis lupus familiaris, assembly GCF_011100685.1. Taxonomy (NCBI): domain Eukaryota; kingdom Metazoa; phylum Chordata; class Mammalia; order Carnivora; family Canidae; genus Canis; species Canis lupus. Next base: position 29,959,854 of record NC_049252.1, read on the forward strand.
TCTGCCTTTGGCTCAGGGCATGATCCCGGGGTCCTGGGATTGAGTCTCCCACTGGGCTCCCTGCAGGGAGCCTGCTTCTCCCTCTGCCCATGTCTCTGCCTCTCTCTGTGTGTCTCTCATGAATAAATAAAGAAATAAAAAATCATCTAGGAGCATTATATGCAAATAAAACATGTTCTAATTAATATGCACATGACTTTTTATTGTGCCTATTACCTGTTTGTTGTTTCTTGGCAAAGTGGAAGGTGTCAGACTAGAGAAATAAATACAAGTGATCAGTATTGTTTGGGTAACTCACTTAAGAATCGTCTTCAAATTTTAACACTTGCAAATTCCATTTTTCTAGGTCAGTGTTACTTTGCTGACATGGAGAACACACGTTAACATTATAAAAATAGGAAGAAAAGTGTCCTCAGGGGCCTGAGGTGTTGAATACCAAAAGCCTCTTCACATTCTTAATCTTGAGAAGTAGAAAGCTTTTACCCAGAGATGCAGGTTGTCTTCTTTACTTTTTAAAAGTACGGTAACAAGAGATCCAAGGCAGATTCAATAATGCATATTCTGAAAGTTGTTTAGGTAAAACACAGACGAGTTTTTGCAAAGGGAGTGGGGAAAGCGACATGAATTATTTACCTTGGCTCTAGAGATGGAGGAAAATCTCAGGATTTTGCAGAAGTCACTGATTGATTTTCTGACACAAGTGAAAGGAAACTCAAGCGGCCCGTTGCCATTGCACATCAGACACCTGACCCCCTGTGAAATGCAGAGATGCATCACAGGGCCTAGAAGTTTGTGTCTCTGGGGTTGCGGGGGGGTGGGGTGGGGTGGGGGGGAAGTGGTGATTTTTGCTTCTTTGTAGTTGATACATCCTATAAAGTTCTCGAAGTAATCAACAACATATGAATTCCAGATTCAATTAATGAAATGCAAGCACTTCCCTTGTGCAAAGACCCATCTCAGACATTCCTGGAGAGTAAGAACGGATGAAGGCGTGGCCCCAAATGCTTAACGAATGCATGGTTTCATAGGGGTGGGAGGTTGATCACCAATATTGACAATTTGACGTAGAATGCAGTGAATGTAATCCTGGAGATACAAAGCACATCTAGGGGAGCACAAGAAAGGGGAGGGATGAGTTTTATCTGGAAAGGTTGGGGAGCTCCGAGGAGGAGATGAAACTGGAGGGAGTGGAGGGTTTGGGAAGAGAATTTGGGGTAGTTCTCTGACCTGAGCAAGGGAAGAAGGGAAGCACGGAGGACAGAGGATGTCATGGAATGATGCATGCAGGATGTAGCACAGCACACACTGGCAGGGGGAGGGGAAGGCTGGGAGGGACACAGGGCTGCAGGGAGGCCAGCCTCAGTAAGGGGCAGTATTTACAGAGCCCTTATTGCAGTGTGCCAGGCCCTGAGTCAGACCTGGACATGTGTTATCTAATTTAATACAAGAGTTCTTAGGGACGCTTGGGTGGCTCAATGGTTGAACATCTGCCTTTGGCTCAGGTTGTGATCCTGGGGTCCTGAGATAGAGCCCCACGTCGGGCTCCCCGAGAGAGGAGCCTGCTTCTCCCTCTGCCTGTGTCTCTGCCTCTCTCTGTATGTCTCTCATGAATAAATAAATAAAGTCTTAAAACAGCAACAACAGTTCTTTGAAAAACACATCATGATTTTTCTAATTTTAGAAATGAAATAACAGGCTTATATAAGGTCAGTAACATACCCGATGCTGCCCAGATAGTCAGTGGCAGAGCTGGGACCCAGATTCAAGGCTGTGGACAGCCAAGCCGCTCTCTGAAAGCAGGCTGTTTCCTGTACAATACTGTCCTATCACTAAGGGGTTTGGAGGCCTCTTTCTTAAAGGCAGGTGGGCATCACTGGAGGCATCACAGTCCTAAGCAAAGCCATTCTTCAGGGACTGTGTCAGGGATCAAGGAGAAGGACGAGCTTGAGTGGGTTGAGGATGGAAGCCTATAAACCCATTAGGAGATCCAGCAATTACCTTGGTGAGGAGGCTGTGGCCTCCAGGAAAGAGGAGGCAGATGGAGAAGACGAGGTGGGAGAGAAGACTCAGAACTTTGGAACTGGACCCTTGGTGTGAGGCACCGGGATGAATGCCTGGGATTTTAGTCTGCATGACTGGCAGATGGACAAAACCCATGTTATGAATCCTTAAGTGGCCCTCAGTTTATTTATTTATTTATTTTTTAAATTTTATTTATTTATGATAGTCACAGAGAGAAAGAGAGAGGCAGAGACACAGGCAGAGGGAGAAGCAGGCTCCATGCACTGGGAGCCCGATGTGGGATTCGATCCCGGGTCTCCAGGATCGCGCCCTGGGCCAAAGGCAGGTGCTAAACCGCTGCGCCACCCAGGGTTCCCGAGGGGCCTTCAGTTTAATTAAAAGAATTAGAATTCCATGTTAGCATCCTGCATTCTAATTCTGAGGGCATGAGCCTCTGGTTCTTCGGCAATAAAACACATTGGACAGAGTTGTAGCACTAAATCAAACCAAGGACACCTCTACCGGTGAGACGTGTAGTGAAATGGTAGCATCCCTTGATATAGCTCTCTTTCTTGGCAGAAATATCTCAAAGAAGACAGAGCAATGTAACGGTGGGCAGACACAGAGGGGCAATGAGAGGGAAAGCCTGGAGCGTTAAGCCCTCATGTAAGTGCTGGAGTGAATGTGGAGCCCGGTGGGCACGGAAGGGAAGCCAATGATCATCACTGGAACTTGGGATCAACTTGTAAGATGGCTCAACTGGACTCCTGACGTATAACCAGAAGAATAAGGGCTGATTTTAAAGGCCTTGGCTTTTACCCAAGTTATGATGCTATGTCAAGGTCAGGTTGATGTGCAAATGATCTGAGTTTTTCCCTTGAGGGTGCTCATGAGATGGGAAATATAGGGGATGACGACAACTTTCACCTTGGAAAACTCTTGGGGAGATTTCTCAACACAGGTTTATGACAACCATCCTCTCTGGCCTAGGAGTTGAAAACAATCTGGCTGTCACCAGCATTGCCAGATTAGCATGAGCGCTCAGTGAAGCGCTTATCCAGCTGGAGGGCGCCCGGGGAAGCATCTATGTTTTTGGATTATTTTTTAAAATGTGCTTATTTTAAGTATGTGCTCTCTTACGGATGTCCTTTTATTCTTTGTTGAATAAGTGTCATGGCTTTATAATCACGAGGGCTAGACTGTAAATCTTTCACTCGTTTAATAAATTACATGAGATAAGATACATTAGATATATACATAGAATTACAATATTGATTTTTGAGTACTTAGAGTCATGCTATAATGCTTAGGATATGCCAGAGACTGTTGCAATATGTCAATTCATTATAAATTAATATATCGGTTCCTTTCCCATCCAGACAATGAGTTTGGTGTCATTATTACCATTCAAGTTTTATAGACGAGGAAACTGAGGCACAGAGCTATTGATTAACTTGCTTATAGTCACGCAGCTAGTAGAGCTGGGATTTGAACCTAGACAGTTTGACTCCAGAGCACATACTCTTTTCTTTTTCTAAAAAGGATTTTTAAAATATTTATTTATTTGGGAGAAAGACAGAAAGACGGAGACAGCATGAGAGAGGTGGGGGGGGGGTAGGCGGAGGGAGATGGACAAACAGACTCCCTGCTGAGCATGGAGCCCAATGCGGGGCTTGATCCCAGGACCCTGAGATCATGATCTGAGCTGAAGTCAGACACTTAACCGACTGAGGCAACAGAGCACATACTCTTAATCAATCTCCTGAAGTGCCCACTCTTTATGCAAATTTGCAAGTTCAGTCTTTGAAAAGTGATGACCATGGAGCAAAGGGACCTCTGCTCTAGTGATCAATGAGGACCCAGAGAAGTAAACTCATTAAAGATTGCATTTGTCATCTATGCCCTTTTGCTGGAAACCAGATAAGGGATCTACCCAGTGTTTTTGACTCCTTGAGCCTCTGAGCTACTCTACTATTTTACCAGTTTTGCATGAAAGCCCCCATTGCACCACTGGCCTGACCTTTTCTTCAGTGGGTCTGGTGGGCTGCCTTCACTCCTTAGGGGCTTGTTCCTTACCACATACCTGGCTTGCAGCCAGAGCAGCCTGACTCTTGGGGAGGGGGATGATTTACCAAATTAGCATGGAGATAAAAATACTTCCTTCTTCCATTGGGTGGTCTCCCTATAGAGCTGAAACGAAATTAGATCCAGGAAGTGGCAGGTATTTTGGAAACTGATGCTTGATAGTTGAGTATTATTAGACTCAGTGCTTTGGCCCTAAACAAGCTCTGTTGACCTTTAGGAAAGACTATTTCAGATGAACCTTTTTAGATGTGAATGGAGTTGTAAAGAGAATGTGTGCATTCTGTATTACTGTTATATTTTTGGAGCATACTTGATAAATAGATTTAAGCATTCCTTCATTCAACACATCATTTCAAGCTGGTGCATCTGGCCAGGCACTGCTTTAGGAACAGTGACAGAGAATAGTGACCAAAACAGCAAAAACCTCTTCTTGGGGGAAGCTGACTCGGGTTTGGGTTCAGATGGAAAAATCTAAGTGAATTCAAGTTCTGTGTTTCATGTGTGGACAAAGTGAAATGACCACTGTCGAAGACAAACACGTTCTTTGCCTTTGGAAACTTGTCTTCACACCATTGTACCAATTTTGAGGACTCTCAACTCTTTTCTTCCATGGATATATTTTAGTATCTTCGCACATTCTATGACCTCATCCTCAGCCTTTTTTTTTTTTTTTTTAAATAAATGTCTACTTTTGGTGTTTTCTTAGTCCTCAGCAAAAGCTTTCCCCAAGGCTCCAGGCTTTCCTTCTTCTAATGTAAATTATGACCAAGGTCATCATGGATGGTCAGTTTCCCCAGGTTCTGGCTAAAGAGATGAAGCAAGAATGAAAGCACTTGTACCTAAATTATGTTACTAGTCCAAAATTTGTCTGTTTTAATCATATGATTAAGAAAGAGCCATGGTCTTGGGGCGCCTGTGTGGCTCAGTGGGTCAAGTGTCTGACTCTTGATTTCAGCTCAGGTCATGATCTCAGGGCTGTGAGACTGAGCCCCACATTGGGCTCTGTGCTCAGGTCGGGGATCTGCTCGAAGATTCTTTCCCTCTGCCCCTCCTCCCACTCTCTCTCTAAAATAAATAAATAAATATTAAAAATGGGCCGTGACCCAAAGGAAATAAAAACAAGATATTAAATAGATATTTGCACTTCTATGTTCATTGCAGCATCATTTATAATAGCTAAGATAAGGAAACAATCTAAGTGACTATCAATGGATGAATGATAAAGAAGATGTGGTATATATATCAGGTATATGATATATATAATGGAATATCATTCAGCCATGAAGAAGGAAATTTTGCCATTTGCAACAACGTGGATGGATCTTGAGGGCATTATACTAAATGAAAGAAGACAAACAAAAAGGCAAATCCTGTATGTATAATTCATATGTAAACTTTAAGGGATGCCTGGGTGGCTCAGTGGTTGAGCGTCTGCCTTCAGCTCAGATGTGATCCCAGTCAGGGGATCACGTCCTTCACCAGGATCCCCACAGGGAGCCTGCTTCTCCCTCTGTCTATGTCTCTGCCTCTCTCTGTGTCTCTCATGAAAAAGTAAATAAAATCTTAAAAAAAAATTTTTTTTAAAGGCCAAAGTCATAGCAACAGAGAGTGGAAACATGGTTTCCAGGGGTTGAGGGGTGGGAGGAAATAGGGAGAGTTTGCGAAATGGTACAAACTTTCAACCACAAGATAAACAAAGTCGAAAGATCTTAAAAAAAAAAAAAAAAAAAAAAAAGAATGAAAGCACTTGAGGCTCCTGTACCACCTGCTAAGGGAAAACTTTCAACCAGAAACACATGAAGAAATTTGCTAATTTTAGACCAAATTGAATAGCCAGTAAAAAGCCTACCTGAGCATTTCTTACTTTCCTATTGTTTAAGCTGTACATAATTACACTCCTGGGCACACGTGAAAACATCTTTTGGTATGACTCTCTGGAGAAGCCTTAACTCTTTGTAGAGTGAAGGCACTATTCAGTTTGTCACCTAAAACCTAGAATAAAAATCCTGGGATCTGGTGCTCTCCCTAATTCCCCTGATGCTGCTGCTGGTGGGGGGTCGCTTTGTAATGTTCACATGGGCAAGTCACACATTTGTTAAAAAAGCCCTTTTGTATAAATAAATGCCAGGAGCTGTTAAACGTTCCTTTTGCACCTATTTCTTAACGTGACAAAATATGCATAACCTAAAATTTACCACTTTAACCATTTTTAAGTATACAGATCTCTGTGGAACTTAGTACCTTTATATCATTGTGCAACCATCACCACCATGCATTTCCAGAAAATTTTCACCTTCCCAAATCAAAACTCTGTCCCGTTAAACAGAAACTCCTCATTCCCTTTCCCAGCCACTATTTTATGTTCTGTGTATGGATCCGACTACTCGAGGAAACTTGCAAACGTGAAATCATATGATATTTGTCCTTTTGTAGTGGGCTTATTTCTCTGAGCATGGCATCAAGGTTCACACATGTTGTGGTGTGTGTTAGGATTCCATTCTTTTTTAAGGCTGAATAATATCCAGTTGCATTTATGTATCACACTTTGTTTACCAGTCATCTGCCCATGGACACTTGGGTTGCTTCTACCTTCTGGCTATTGTGAATAATGCTGCGGTGAACCTGAGTGCACAAATGAAAACATTTTTATTCACTATCTTGATATAAGCTGTTTTTTTTTAAGCTGATTTTTAAAAGTGTGACAGACTCAGCTATGACCAAGCTCTTTTCAAAATCTGTAGCAGGATAAGATGTTCTCAATTAATTTTCCTTGAATACTTTTTACCCTTTCAGTAGATGCATTCATTTGTTCAATGGAGATTTAGTGAAGTGCCTGCTTGTGTGCTAAACACTATACTAGGTCTTGGGGATTCCAGTATGCACCAGCATTGGTTCTTGCTTTTCAAGAAGACAGATCTGTAAGTGAGGGGTTCTAGGCTTGTGCTGTGTGTGCCTTCTGCAATGTGTGTACTGGTTAGAAAGGGAGGGAGTGCAGCTGTTTTTTTTTTTTTTATCATCCCTCAGTGGTCAGGGGAGGTTTTGAATAGTCGTGATACTGGAGCTGAGGATGGAACCCATGAGATGTGCCATCCCTGGGGTAGGTACTTAATATATGCTGTTTTGTGTAATCCTCTCCATAGTTTTATGAGGTAGGTACTTTACTGTCCCTAAATTATAGATAGGGAATCAAGGCTTGGGGACATTAAGTAATTTGTCTAAAGTCACACACCTAGTAAGCAACACACCACTTTGTAGCTCTTAACTCCTCCATTATACTGGTGTTTGGAATAAGGAACCGACAAGGTAGGGTAACAGGGTGAGCTGGATACAAAGACTGATGAAGAAGCATGAAGGAATTTCATGCAAGTCATCCTCTGCATGTGGCTTAAAAAGAGAGTTACTGCAGTTGTCTGCTAGACATCCCCAATGATTAGGCCTGGAGATGAATCCCCTGTTTCCCATCTGTTCCTCATTGTCCTTCTGAGTAAGATGGCACCAGGGGGACATCCAGAGACACTGGGCACTCTGAAACCACAGGATATTTTCTGCCCAGTTTGGCTCCCTTGTTGCTCATAGATTTTGGCATAAACAGATGGAAAACATCACAGTCTGTTTTGCTGAATACATATGTTATTTACCATTGATTTAATGCTTACTGTAAGCTAGGCCCTAGTCTAAGTACTTCACATGGATTAACATTCTATCTTTTCACAACAACTCTTAGATGTGGGTTTCACGATCATTCTAGTTAATTAATCAAATAATTAATTAATTTTTAAGTAAGCTCTATACCCAACATGGGGCTTGAACTCACAACCCTGAGATCAAGAATCACATGCTCTCCCAGCTGAGCCAACCAGGTGCTCCAGGATCATTCTATTTTATACAGGAGGAAAATGAATCCCAGGGAAGATAAGAATTTGTTTATGGTATCATAGCTGGGAATTGTCAGGGCCATGAGTTGAAGTATATGGAGGTCTGAAAAATTGTAGATAGTTATTATCAGTGTTTTACTATGAGTCAGACCCTAAATGTCACCTTTGTCGCAGTGTGATGTGGTGAGGTTCTTGTTTCACCCTCTGTGACACCTCTTACCCTTAGCTGTTATGACAGGTAGCTGTATAGTTCAGTGTCCTCACAAAGAAAAGTAAAGACTATCAAGCACCCAGGAGCTGCTAATTTCCTTTCATCTTGTGCAACAGTAAAGATGAAATATCTATATTTAAATTGTGTTCTTTAAGAGGTGGGTTGTCACTGTCCGTTAGCTTTGTGGTTTCCATTTCTTTCCAGTTCACAACTGGACTTCTGAAGAAGCTGACTGGCAAGAAGCTGAGTTCTGCTCACCCTGAGTGTCAGTTACATACATTTTTAAATTGTGATGTCATGAAAACCTGTGACAAATTTTAAAGAATTTGATCACAAAATGAAATTCTAATTATAGTTGCTACTAAAAACAAAACAAAACCAAACCCAACCCCTACAACCTAGTTGTTAAGTTTGTAAACCTAGATGTCTCATGAGAATTCAAAGTACTCATGTGCAAGGCTGAACTTGTGGCCAGCCTCATCCCTACAGCATTTCCTTATTTCTATGAATAGCCAAGCTGCCACCCATCACTCAAGGGAGAAATCTCAACTCGTCCTTTCCCAACATTGTAACCTTGTCAAAGAGGAAAAAAAATCTTTACTTCATGGTTAGTTTATGTCCATTACCCTCTTCCTATCACTAGTATTTCTTTTGCCTGCTCATATCATCTTTAGACTTGACTTAGGATATTCCCTGCATCTGGACTTGACACCATCTTTCCTTTTTCCATGCTGCCACTATACCATGTCTCTAAAATTCAAATCTTAACTTATTTCCCTGCTTTAAATCTTTGTAGTCTTCACTGCCTGGAGGCCCTGCTCACTGGGGCCTCCATCCATGCCTCTTGCCTTCCTTTTCTTGAATCTGATGCTCTTGTTGTATTGACTCTTTTGTGTTTCCTCAACATGTCAGGCCCTTTCACAAGAAGGGCCTTCACTCAAGGTGACTCTCCATGATGTGTCTTGTCCCTTCCCCTGTGATTTCTCACTTTTCTTCACAACATCATCTTTAGTCATCAGCTCATCTTCAGATCCTGGCCCTTTGCATCACTCCAATTTGGCTTATCTCTTCATTTCCTTTCAAATCAGCTAAATTACTTTTCAGTATATGTTTGGTGACCATTTTCAGTGCTAGGGTCTCTCTATGCATTGGGAATATGTAAAGGAGTGCGGTGCAGTTCTTGTCCTCAAGACAAACCAGGCTAATAGTCAATATCTACCAGATATAGTGGGGGCACTGGGTGGGTGGGGGCTAATTCCCTAGGGGAACCCAGAATCCTGCTATCCTGCAAGTTATGATGTCAAGATTGGGCTTCAGGAAGGATAAATAGGAAATTGATTGGTGACAGTGGTAGTGTATGAACTGAAGAGGAGACAGTTCAGTTAGAACAATCAATATGTCCACAGGTGTGGTGTGAAAGAAGAAGGTGTCTGGGGACTTTTGTGTGGTTTAGCATCAGAGTCTCCTGTGACGTGAACTCAAAGAGGTAGGTAGGAGCCAGATGGAGAAGTACCTTGTTTATTACGCTCAAGAGTTTACATTTTGTTCCTTTTCCTAGAATGTCCACTTCTTCCCCCATCTACCTTTCCTACCAAGATTAATCCCAAGTACAACGAAATCGAGAAACTCTTCCCAAATTACCTCATGCTACTAGAATGATTCTTTAAATTTTTATAGCACTGATACTTGGGTTATATATCTGAAAACTTAATTATACAGATCTTTTATTGTTATCTAACTGGATAATATGAGTTTTGCTTCCCCAATTTTATGGGTTTAATTCTGCCTTCTAAAAAGATATGTTGAAGTCTTAACCCCTCATCTCTGTGATTGTGACCTTATTTGGATATGGCGTAAATTCAGTTCCAATGAAATTAAGATGAGGTCATTAGTGTGGGTCTTAATCCAATATGAATGGAGTCCTTATGAGAAGCAGGGAATGCTATAGGAAGACACAGGCATGGTAAGAAACTACATGATGTCAAAGGCAGGGATCAGAGTAATTCAGCTGCAAGCCAAGGGATGCTAAGGATTTCCAGCAATCATCAGAAAGTAGGAAGAGGCAAGGAAGGATAGAGGCAAGGAAGACAGGGAGCATAGCCCTGCTGACACCTTGATTTTGGACTTCCAGCCCCTAGAGAATGTGAGACAGAAAATTTCTGTTGCTTAAAATCACACAGTTTGTGGTATTTGTTATGACATCTCTAGGAAACTAATAAATCCTACTCAATTGTAAGTTCTTTAGAGAACAAAAATAGATGAGATATTTTAGTATTATTACAGAATAGCTCAGAAAAATGTTCAAGAAATATTTACTGGTTGCAAAATAGGTACGTGGAGTGGCGATGGGAATTTTGAATAGTCAGAAGGGCACAGAGTCATCTGTCTTCCCCAAATGTCAGTGCTATAATGGGCTTTACTTGTGTATCTCATATGCTGTGGAAAAGCTGCACTTCTCTCCCACTTAGCTATCCTCTTTTATGGTTATTAAAAGCAAAAATTAGAGCAGAACATGTACATAATTGTTAACAGAAGTTATCTCTATAGGGTGACACTGACTAATTTTGATCAACATTTTGCTTGGTTGCATTTTCTAATTTTAATAAATTGCACATGTATTATTTTAATAATAAGAGATACATATATTTTTAGTTTTTAAAAAAAGATATATTTTTTGAAAAGGTGCATGTTTTGTGTGCCCAATTATTAAGAGACAGCCCATATTTATCCTTGATTGATTAAATCTGTCAGCATTTTGATCTACAGCAAAAACAAACTCAGGTTTTTCTAAAGCTCTTTGGGGTTTCTTATAAAGCAGGCTTTTTTAACCAATGTTTTGAACATATCAGGTTAAAGTATGTGAAACAGTCTCTCCAAGTGGGATTTAATGTAATGCAATAAGAAGTGAAGGTTTAATAGAGGATTTCTTTCCTAAGCGAGGGAAGAATCAGGTGGTTGTTTATCATACTTTGTATTAGAGCATTTAGCTTTTACTATCAGCCAGACAGATAAAACAGATTTTCCCTGAAGACATCAGCACCTTACATAAAAATCAAAGCTACTCAAAAGAAAAACACAAGGATAGTGAGAGATGCAAACACTGTCCGGGAAGGGTGATTCAGCAGCGCTGGAAATGTTTCTCCCATTGCATCTCTTTCCCCCCAGAGGTCCTGGGCTTTCCCTTTGGCAAAAGTACTGTCACCCAGTCAGCTGCTGGAATGAACATTGAGTTGCTCAGCTGGGAATGGGTGAAAAAGTGTCATCGAAGCATTTCAGAAAGCTTGACTCCTACTTTATCAGAGCAGGGAGAAAGTCCATGAAGAAAGTGAGCCCATTAAAACCCAGAATTTACAAGATGCCAACACAGGAAAAGAACTGTCTTGGGATACACCACTCAAGAATCATGACAAGAGGCAGGGCTTCAGCTTTGTTTTCTCTTGCCACAGTCCATGCTACGTAGAAGGCATAAACACCAAGCCATATGTGTGGTTTCTTGTTCTGGGCATGCAAGTGTAGGGTAACTGGACACTCATTCATTAATTAGTCTCTCGTTTGGTGACTCTTTCCCATGAGGCAGTTAATTTTCCAGAGATGATTCTTTGTTTGGGATAAAAGATGGCAGGTGGCGTGGAAATGCCCTGTGCCAAAGATGACATTCCTTGTTTTTTGTGCCTTGGGAAGATGGGGCATTTCATTTCTCCTGAGGCTTTTCCTTTGACTATAGATGACTTGCTTGTCTATTTGGACTCTGAATTCAGTAAGGTTCTCTTATCTTGACTTGAGCATTTATTTTTTGACACCAATGGTAGTTTGTAAGAGTGCAGTACTGTACCATGGATATTAAGGGTGTTACTAGAATAGGTTAAACATAGTACCTAAAAAAAAAAAAAAAAAAAAAAAAACCACATAGTACCTGCCATGTAGTGGGTACCTGAAACATGTTTTCTGAAAAGAGCTTGCTTTGGAGACACAATCAAACTGTATATGGCATTGAAGATATTCAGGGATTGACTCCATCCATAGTTAATGGATAGACTTGCCAGCTAGCTCTAGTAATGTCTCTTCTAGAACAGTGATTCTCAAATTTTACTGTAAATTATGATTACTTGGAGAGTTTTTAAGAATCATGATGCCCAGACTACTTCTCCTACCGAATTAAGTCAGAACCTTTGGAAGTAGGACCCAGTTCCTGGTATTTCATAAAAACTCCCCAGGTAATTACAATAAGTAGCCAAGTTTAAGAACCATTTACTACCTTGGAGCTATAATCTCCATAAGTAGCCACTAGTCTGATGTGGTAATTTAAATGAAATTTAATGTAATTTAAATAAAGTCCTTCACTTGCAATAGTCAAATTTCAAGCACTCAACAGGCACATGGAGCTAATTGCTACTATATTGAACAGTATAGAATTATAGAACATTCCTGGCATTGCAGAAGTTCCCATTGGTCAGTATTACTGTACAATCTGAAGCCTTAGATTTATGTCTAGTTCTTTCATCTGAATGAATATTGAATGTCCACACTGCCAGTAAGATTTTAAGGAAATTGTTCTTGGGTATCGCCATTGTTTTTCTATCTTGCCACCCATCTCTGAAGGGGTCATGTTATAACCAGAAGGCTAATTAAAATCATTTAAACTTTTCTGGCCAAAGCTACATCTTTCTAGGGAGAAAAAAAATTTGATGTACTGGCCCAAACAGTACTGTGCTTTCTGGAGCCCATGGCTATGATTGGCACCCATGGGAGCTCTAAGCTCATTAGAACAGACAGTCCCCTCAGTATGCACCGACGGGTTCTAGGGCTCCAACAGCCTTGCAAGTTTACTTCTCTAGATCATTTTAGGATTTCATTTTGAGAACAAATCCTCTTTAGAAAGTAAAGAGGGTTCTCTGCCTTGAGTCCTTGAATTTGTGAGGAAGCATCTAGGTATATTTCTTAATCCCCACTCTGTGCATCAGCTTGAAGCAACTTGCCACCGAAAAAAATAGTTGAGAAGCAGATTTCCTCTCAAACTTAGGAATGGAAATTATTAAGTGTAGCCTTTATTTAGAAAAGTCAGATATATAATTTAGGGGTCTCAATAAGCTGCCTGATTTCATCATAATTATTTATTTAGGGGTTTGATCATAAAACGCTCCTATAGCAACTATATGATGACCATCTCAGGAGAAAACACAAAGTGGAGTTCAGTGGTTTACTTGGAAATAGCACAGTTTTGATAATTTGACTCAATTTGAACTCATAGAAATAGATTTAATTCAGGAAAAAATTGTTTTTTTGGTGGAGGGGGCTTGGGGGCCAACAGAGAAAGAGGCCATTTGCATGGGATGCTGAACTCTCTCTCTCTCTATATATATATTTATGGAGCTACCCCAAGCTTCACGTTTCCCAGAGCACCCAAATCAGTCTTTTCATGGAAAGACATTTGGCTGAATTGTATGACCACCAATGGAGGGACTGCTGCTGGGTTTGACAAAAAACCAATAAAGGAAACAGTGTTTGTATTATTCATCAGAGAAAAACAAGTGACATGAACACAAACTGGTTCTTTAAGAGATGAAGCTAAGAACTAACTCAAGGATTGATCTTAATAATCTTTACCCAAGTCATCCTCCTTTTGTGTTTTTCTATGCCTTTCACTAAATAAACACACACACACACACACACACACACACACACACACAAATGTATGTGGAAGACTCCTTACAGTGGGTTCTTTAGAGCTCTTGATGGTGCTTCCCAGGAATTCTTTAAACTGTTATCATCCTGGAAAAGTCTGAAACTCTTCTAATATTTAAGTATTCATAGGTCCCCCTTTAAGTACTCATCACTGTAATAGATACAAAAAGGCATCAGATACAATTCTTTGGTCTTTAAGAATAAGTGATGCCTTGTATATTGACGTAGTTAATTCGGTTCAAAAGTCATATCCATTTCTTTCTTGATTTTTAGAAATAAGATGATAGTTTTTCTTTTGGGAACTATGGTAACTGAATGTCCCAGGCAATTCATGTTTACTATCCTAAGAGTTTGCCCTGCATTCTCAGTGGCAGTGAACAAAGCTGGCAGGGAATTAGTGAGAGAAGTCCCATCTTTGTCATCCAGTTGTTGTTTAGGTTGGAATCAGATGGGTTTTGTTGTCTAGCAAAAGGATTATCTAATTTATCTCTGGGTTTCTAATGTGATTCTTGGAGACGAGCATCCCGATGAATGTATAAAAGGAATTTGAAGTAGTTTGTGGTAGTTGTCCTTACACACCTGTGCCTACAGGTGACAGGTGACTCACTGTTTTAAAATTCCTCCAATAATATTATTATTTTTCTAAGTGTCTGGAAAGTAGCATGTTTGTTTGCTAGGGATTGTTTACATTTGAAAACTAGTTAATCAACTTTTTTTTTTTTTTTTTTTTTTTTACAACTAACAACAACAGCAATTGAATAGTTTGAACTTGAGTTAGATTCTGGTGTTGTTGTTTTGTTTTGTTTTTCTGGCAAGGGGACAAGAGGAAGGATAGCCAAATAAGGTTCATCTGGAGTCCCACCTCTGATTGGTTGGTAGTGGGTGAAGGGAGGGTTCTGAGGCCATGACAGGACAAAGCAGGAAGGAATATTGTGATCAGTTATGGATGTTTGTAACAGGCAAAGGGGAAAGCTGTGGCTATATACATACCAGACATTTCTAATCTCTGGACTAGAGGATTAAGCATTTGGAGAGGGCAGTGAGAGATAAGGCAGCAAAGGAAGATTGGGTTCATGTTGAAATTTGTACTTCATTCCTTAGGCAGTGGAGAGTCACGGAATTCTTGAGCATGATAGAAGTTATGGTCAGATCTGAACTTTTCGGAAACCAGCCTGGCCATATGTGTAGAATGAAGTGAAGTGGGGCAGGGTAACCAATGAGCTAGGAGTCCAATCTAAATAAGGGACAGGGATCCCTGGGTGGCGCAGCGGTTTGGCGCCTGCCTTTGGCCCAGGGCGTGATCCTGGAGACCCGGGATCGAATCCCACGTTGGGCTCCCGGCATGGAGCCTGCTTCTCCCTCTGCCTGTGTCTCTGCTTCTCTCTCTCTCTCTCTCTCTGTGACTATCATAAATAAATAAAAATTTAGAAAAAAAAATAAATAAATAAGGGACAAAGACAGGGTGGATGAGAGAAACATTGGAACTGCCAAGGAGCCAATGATGACCATGAGGCTGATTGCTTTATAGAGAGCTTCCTTTATTTTTTAAATAAAGAAGGTAATTTTTAAAATCTATTCTTCATTTTTTTAGATCTATAGAATGTTTAGTATACTATGGACAATATTAAATTGGCCAATGAGTAATATATATGTGAAAGAAGGAATGAGTGAGTGAATAAAAGTTAGGGGGAAGGAGGTAGTTTTGAGGAAAAGAGGACAATTTTTATTTTAGACATTGAGTTTGGGATGTTGGTAGAATCTCTTTAGAAGAGAAGTCCCTGGGCCTCTCTAAACCAACCATTCTACTATTGATAGACTGTAGATTCTTTCCTCCTCAACAACTACTTCCTATACAGCACTTTCCCTATGGCTATTCCAAGATGCTCCTTCAGGAAATCATACCAGGGATTTCTATATAAAACAATAACCATTAACTGAGGACTCCATTGTATGATATTACTGGCGATACAATGAGTCAGTTGACCTTTACAACTTTTTTAATATTGAAGACAGTATCATTTCCCCATTCTACAGAAGCAGAAAATGAGCCATGGCAGAGGTTAAAAAAACTTGCCAAAGTCCACACAGATGGTTACTAACTCAACTAAGTATAGCTGGGATGTAGACCCAGTCTCACTCCTTCCAAATTCTATGACTGTTCCATTTCTGCACACTATCTCTCACTATTAGGTGATACATTCTAGAAAATGCCCATCCCAGCCTGTTGATTTCATGTTAAATAATCATGCTTAGTGGACCCCACATCCCCATTACATTTTCTATTTTTTCTCGCTTATTTATCAATTTCCCTCATCCCTGCTTCTCTGACAAATTAGCCCCTCTTTCCCATTCACTATACCCACCTGTGTTCCCAAAGCATCTGTTCTCACTTTATATGCCTATTTCTCTCATGGGTACATGTTTGTACATGTGCATAAAGATCACGTGCATTTGGGGTGGTTTAGGAAAACTTGTGCAAGAAACTGTGGGACAACTATGGCTATATTGTGGTATATGTTCAAGCAAAGCTGCTGGATTTAACTAGAGATTGTAAGGACAAATGCACAGGGCATAACTATTTGTCTTGGGAAATGAGTGATGGGGACCACCATAACGGTGAAATTGTTTGGAACTAAGCACCTCTTCTTCAGCCTGAATACTCATCAGCCATCTACAGAGCTCAGTGCATGGGTCTTGGGAGGTGTGTGCTTGTTACTTGCTACAAATAACCCTGTAGGTAGGAATCAGTGTTTTCAAATATCTATGTAGCTAGGTCAAATTATATCCAGAGCTAGGCTGTGATGCTCTGATGGTCTTTGTATCTGCTTTTCATTGAATCTGACATTTACTAAAAATGACCTTGACATCTGACATTTTATGAGTGGTGGATTATCAGTCCTTCACCAAGTTTTAATGCATTTTTTTCTTATGATTTTTGGCAAGTTAGAGTCATTAAAATTTAGTACCAGACAATGGGACAAATACCGTTATTTCATTATGTTCTGTGTACTGGAGGTGAAAGTAGAAAACGGCCAAGATCTATGTTCCGTTTAAATAAAAAGTATCTATGAATTGCCTTTGTCTTTGGTTTGGCTGGACTTGTGATACACTGCACTGTGCTTACTGGTGCGTGTGTGTGTGTGTGTGTGTGTGTGTGTGTGTGATGCACCCAGCTCATGAGCCACACCAGACCTTCTTAGCTCTTGGCCAGAGAGCTTGTCTTGCCTCTGGGTCTAGATGGCTTTGGCGATGGCCACTATCATAAAGCCATGGCTGCTGCTATTGCCACCAGAGACCAAAGAATTTCCACATGTGATGCCAACTGACAAGGGAAGTTGGCCACATCCGTGCACTCCTGGGACCAGACTTATAGATGTTCTGCTTCCCCGGCATCTGTAGGAGGTGCCAGGTAATAGCCTGCAAGTGCAGGAGGATTAATGCCCTATTGGGTGAATTTTTGATCAGTGGGGGACAGTAAATGGGAAGAATCCAGCAGTAAATTGTCCATCTTTGTTCCCAGACACAGCAGCTTCATTCAGCCTTTCTGGATGTTGGTTGTGACAGATCAACCACCTAGCTAGGTTTCTTGTAAGCTCTGGGCCAGGTCAGTAATGCACCCTCTTGACTTTGCTTCTTTCTCCATGACTCTTTTTCTTTCATTTTCATTTCCTTGGGAATGTACAGCCTGTTGCACCATCCCAGTGAAGTTTTATCATGTAAGCTTCTGACTCACTTTCTATTTTCTAGGAATGTTAGGCTAAGACACTGTTTGTCCTTTCTACTAGACTTGAGTTCCTGGAAGGCATAAGTCAAGTTCATCTTTCTATTGACGGTGTCTAGATATTTCACCCATGTTTGCTGAATGAAAATGTCTGGCAGGCTAGCTGAAAGGAGCTTAACCAATGACACCAGAAATTCTCAGTTCAGCTTGGCTTTGACCTTCATGTCATGCTCAACTCTCCACCATTATTATTGGTCTTGCTTGTTGCATCTTACCAGTTGTTGGAAAGCTTGGCCTTGGAGGTACTAAAGAACTAAGAGGACTCCAAGATAGGAACTCACAGGATGGCCCATGTGTTGATGATTTAGAGGCCATGAAAGCCTATACCAGCAGAAGTGGAAGGTGTAGGGACCATCTATGTGACCACTGACCCTGCAGGTCTAGCAGTGACACAGTGGGGCATGATGGACTCATGAGGTCAAAGCTGTGTGGACCTTGACTCTCCTGCAAAGAGGCTGTGTGGGAATCAGGGAAGGAGGATGAAGGCAGGGTGGGAGCTGGCATGAAGAACGGGCAGCTGACCCTAGGGATTCCATGGAGGTCTCATAAGTCAGACTTTAAGCCATCCAAATGGAAATAGCAGGCATTCCTTTCATTTTTCTACTCTTCCTTTTTTCTTTGGACTTTCCTTCATTTACTTTTTCTCTCTCCATTATTGCCTTTCTTTTTTTACACTTTTGATTGTGTTTTCATTTGACAAGTGATGACTCAAAGTATGATCTCTTAACACTTAATGAATTTTTCAACCAATATTTTTTAAAGAGTAAAATTAATAAAAAGAATTAGAGGGGAAACCAAAGTGTGCTTCCATAATTAAAATAATGTGTTACTCATGTTTTAGCTGCTTCTAGTTGATGTGTCTTGAGGAACATAAAGAGAACCAAACAAGGGATCCTTGGGACTGCAGGCCCTCCTTCTGCTGCCATGATTCTCCTTCATGGACCCATGTCATTGGTGATTTTTAACTAGAATGGGTTGGAGAAATGGAGATAATACATTCAGGACCGTACATGCCATGAAAGGGTAGGGAAGCTTATCAATACTCACTGGGTTCAGGGACTTTAGTATTGGTGGTAATAATGTGATTGATACTCCTGATAATCAATGACTTAGACCCTCAGTAAATAAGCTTGAGTTTTTTTGTAAACTGGATAAAGTAAGGTTTCTCAACCTCAAAACTATTGACATTTTGGGCTGGATGGTTCTTTGCGGAGAGCTGTACCGTGAATTGCAGGACAAATAGCAGCATCCCTGGCTTCTCTCTATTAGATTCCAGTAGCACCCTCCACCCATGGTATAACAAACAAAAATGTCACCAGACGTTCTCAAATGTTCTCTTGCCAGGCAAAATCACTCCCAGTTGAGAACCACGAAAATACAAGCATGCTCAGGACAGCAACAGTTTAGCCTCCCTTATATTAACATTTTGATTAAGAGTTAGAAAGCAAACATGATACGTACCCCCAGAAACAGCAACATGTGTGCTGATGCAGCTCGTGTATACAACAGCGCGTTTGCCAATGTTTAATTTATACTGAATACATAGCAGTACTTCCCCACAGCCACAGCGGCCCATAATTCAGGGTTTACTTTCTGCCCACACTAAGAAGTGATGTATATGAGGGGACGAGAAGCTAGGAGATTCCCCTCCCAGAAGCTCCCTTCTGGGTCAGAATTCATATGTGAGTACTGCCTGTGAACTGATTTACAACCCAAACCCTATTTGTCCACACACATCACATAAAACCTGAGACTTGAAGACACAAGCTGCTGTGTGCATTTTCCCCCTAAATTCTTTTGTGATAACCATTTTAGAATTCAGCTTGTGTTTTTTTTTCTTTTTCTTTTTTTTTTTTTTTTAACAATATAGCACTCTGTCATTTCCAGAAAATGTTTTAAATTAGTATAAAACTTGGCTAAATTTAGCTTTTATAGAAGAAAGAATAAAACATAATTAACTGTTTAAAGAAGAAAACAGAAACCACATGAAGGAATGAGACTTGCTGGCGAGAAATCTAACAGTAGTGTTTGGTAGCTACCCCATCTCCTGTGTAACAGATGTTCACGAATTTAAATGGAAACAGGATGGCCATCCGTGGAGAAGACATTGGTGATAAAAAGCTGGTAACTGTGTGCACGCATGGGTCCGGCACAGGTGCAGCATCGCCTCTCTCCCACTGCCCAGAGATGGGACTGCAAGAACGCCAAGTGGACAGGGGAAAAAAACTCTCAGCGTGGCAAGAAATCTTGACAGATAGATGATCGGCAGGGCCCAGGCCCACAGGCTGCCACGTTAGTCTAGTCTGCTTGCTAATAACTGCCAGCCCGGGTGGAAAAGCAAGCACTCTGTTTTCAGGCTCTTGAAGCATTCGTTTCTGGTTTCAGCAGGACATACATTCTCTTTTGTCATTTCTATATAAATACTTGGGAGTTGAGAAGAACGATTTTTTTTCTCCCCATTCAGACTACTATTTATGGCTCTTTCGTGGGTAAAGGGGTTAATTTGATTTAAAAACTAAAAATGATTCTCTGTTTGGTTTCAAAAAAAAAAAAAAAAAAAGCATTAAAAAAACCTGCCTAGAACAGAGAGAGACAAAGGATTCTATTGTACCACTGACCTAGGCATGCCATGTCTCTTTCCTCCGTGTGCAGACAGAGGGCCTGGCCCAAAGCATGCAAGATTGTGCACAGATGGGTCCAATCTTTGTCACCTAATAAAGACTCATTGAATCAAAGGCCAGATTATCATTTATTCTGCTGGACTGACTAATGCAACATTCTCTCTTTAATGCAGTCTTTTCTTACTACTCAAATAGTTATTGTTATTATTATTGTTGTTGTTGCTGTAATATTTTAAAACACAGATGGACCTGGTAGGACACCATTGTAGCATTGTGGCCGCCAGCCAAAAAACGACAATAATCCATTGTTGAGAGCTAGAGCGCCTTGGGTGATTCACAGAGGCTCTGGGGTAACATGCCTGAAATCATCCCAATAACTTAATCGACTAGTTCTGCTTTAATTCCTCTGTCTCCACATCTCATCTCCTTTGAAATTAACAAATAAAACTCAGAATAAATTAATCGTATAAATTAACAACACACTAGGTAAATTCAGAATAAGTTAAATAACCAACCAACACCTTGAAAGATGACCTCATTAATGGCCACGTTTTATTCGAAGTCACTCTAAATATTCTAAGAATGGTTTCCTTCAGTTGAAAAAAAATCTTAAAGCATTGGATCAAAAAACATTTTGAAGCGCAATGTGGGGTTCTGGGGTTCATCTTCTATGTCACACTTCCACAAAGTGAGACAGTTTCATAGTGAAAAAACAAAAAGGAAAATTCTTGTTTCCTGGATATGAGAACAGAAAGGAAAACCCCCTAATGTGTCAGGAGGCCTGCTATGCACCCACATATTCCAGGTTTTTCAACAGAAAACACCGGGTGAGGTTCAGAACCTTTCTCTAAAAGTACTTTCTCTTTGATGTATGGATTTCATAGTAGGTCTCCAGGCTCCAAAGAAATGAAATTAACTTTACCATCTCTATTTTCTATGAAGTTCTCCCCAAAGATGCCAAACCTTCAGACACAGCTTTTGAGGGCTTTCGTTAGGGAGGCAACTTGGCATTTCATATGTGCCAGGTGCTACTTAATGGTTTCTAGGATTTACATTTCGATTAATAGGAGTAATCAATAAACCACGTATCACATAATATTAACCAGAAAAAAACCCAATGTTACTAAGAGACTGAGGCATGAAATGCCTGTACATAATATATGTGATTTTTTTTTTTCTAAGTAGTTTCACGCCAATTATGTCCCTGGGAGAATGAAAGGTATATCTTTCTTCTTCCACTGAAGAGTGTTCAAGATCAAAAGTAAGTGGATCCTCTCTCAGAACTTAATATTTGACTACACTATTCCAGTTTCTGATTTAGAACTAAGTTATTTCTCATTAATATGAAAAATTAGAGTGGTTTTCTTCTCCCTTAAGTTTGGATGAATTCTTAGTTGGACCTCGTTTAAGGTCCAATGCAGACAAATTTTGTTTATTTTTCTAGTTCCTCTCCATTTTCTTCCTGCTCTGCATTTGCTCTTCTTCTTTTTTTCCTATACGTGGGGTTCTTTCTGACCTGCCAAATGCCACATCTGCCAAAATGCTGAACACACATTGTTTAAAAATAAGCGTGGATTCAACAAATGGTACTGGAAGAACCGGACATCCACATGCCAAAAAAAAAAAAAATGCATCTAGACACAGATCTTCTACTCTTTACAACAATTACCTCAAAATGGATCACAGAGCTAAACGTAAAATGAGAAACTGTAAGACTCCTAGAATACAACATAGGAAAAAGCCTAGATCATCTTGGGCATGACATGACTTTTTTTAGATTACAACAGCAAAGGCATGATTCATGAAATAAATAACTGATACGTTAAGCTTAATTATAATGGAAACGTAAAGACAATGTCAAGCAAGTGAAAAGACAAGCTATAGACCAGGAGAAAATATTTGCAAAAGATACATTTGATAAAGTACTATGATCCAAAACATGCAAAGAACTTTTAAAACTCAATGACAAGCCAACAGATAACCTGATTACACTGTAGGCCAAAGACCTTAACTGACACCTCATCAAAGAAAATATACAGATGGCAGATAAACATATGAAAAGATGTTCCATATTATATATCATCAGGGAAATGTAAATTAAAAAACAACAAGATATCACTATGTGCCTATTAGAATAGCTAAATTCCTTAACACTGACAATGCCAAATGCTGACAAGGATGTGAAGCAACAGGAACTTTCATTCATTACTGGTGGCAGTTGAAGATGGTACAGCCACTTTAGAAGACAATTTGGCAGTTTCTTATGGAGCTAAACATACTCTTAACATATGATCCAACCATTACACTCCTCAGTATTTACCAAAAAAAGTTAAAATTTTACATCTATACAAAAACCTGCACATGGATATTTTTTTTTTATTTATTTTTATTTTTTTATTTTTTATTTTTATTTTATTTTTTTTTTCACATGGATATTTTTAACAGCTTTATTCATAATTGCCAAAACTTAAAAGCAATCAAGATACCCTTCAGTAGGTGAATGGATAAATAAACTATGGTATGTCCAGACAATGGAATATTATTTAGTGCTAAAAAGAAGTGAGCTATCAAGCAATGAAAAGATGTGAGAAAACAAATATATTTTACTAAGTGATATGAATCTGAAAAGGCTACATACTTCATTATTTCAATTATGTGACATTCTGGAAAAGGCAATGGAGACAGTATAAAGATTAGTAGTTGCCAGAGTTTGAGGGCAGAAAGGAGGGATGGATGGGTGGAGTATGGAACATCGTTAAGGTAGTGAAAATACTCTTTATGATGTCATGTCATATACCTTTGTACACACCCACAGAATGCACAACACCAAGAGTGAGCCCTAATATAAACTGTAGCCTTTGGGTGATTATGATGTGTCAGTGTAGGCTCATCAATTGTAACAAATATGCCACTCTGATGGAGGATATTGAAAATGTACGAGGTCATGCATGTGTGCTGACAAGAAATATGTGGGAAATCTCTCTACCTTACCCTCAGTTTTCCTGTGAACCTAAAACTTCCCTCAGAAAGTGAAGTCTTAATTTAAAAAGTAATTATAAAACTAACAATAATAAAAAAAAGTTTGGAAAGTTGGCTCTTTATTAAAATCTTTACAACAAATGCCCTTCTCTTTCTTCGCAACATCTTTTTCTGCTTGATATTAACATTTGTAATAATCCTCCATTATGTCTTTGCCTACACATAGGGTAGCAAAAAGGAATAACTTCATGATGACAACTTTTAGTCAGATATGGTCCCCTGAGAATATTCTAACAGTGAAGTATAATCTTGGTTTTATTGACTATCCGGTAAGTGTTGGTACCAAAGGAACTTCAATCTTCTACTGGCAACTACCATTCTAAGGGAAACTCATATTTATCACTATTTTTCTAGACTCAGTTTATAAATGGTGTATTTCATATTTTAAAAGTCTTCACAAAATTTTTATAGGTGAAATTTATAAACAAATTGGATGATTAATCATTGAGCATACTGTGTATCTGCTACTTTTTAAAAACAAGTAAATGGTTAATATAACTGTCTATAGCAGAGAATCCTAATGGATTGTATGATGGGTTTTCTGTAAAAAATACTTATAAAACAAATGTATCAAGGGAACAAAAAAGTTCAAGAAAGAACATTTAATATTCTATAGGCTCAACAGATATACTTTCTTATTCCAAAGCTGCTTCTATAGTCAACAAAAAATAAACAAATATCATTAAAAATAGAAATGGCCACTTCTCTGGGAACAAAAAAGTTCAAGAAAGAACATTTAATATTCTATAGGCTCAACAGATATACTTTCTTATTCCAAAGCTGCTTCTATAGTCAACAAAAAATAAACAAATATCATTTAAAAATAGAAATGGCCACTTCTCTGTATCACTGATTGTTGATGGAATCAGCTTGCTTCTATCTTGTCTTGTCTTCCATCTTGCTTATTGATGACTTTTTCAACTGCTAAAATAGACTGAATTCTTCCGTTGGGGAAGGACATAATTGTCACGTGTGATATATAGCAGGGGTACCCATTCTGGCAGAAAACACATAAGAGAGAATTGGCCCTGGCAAGCCAAAGTTCATCTGCCTTGTCAGAATGAAAGAAGAAACAGGGGTTCTGTAGTCTCAGTCTGGAGCATTTTAAACAAACATCAGCACTTGGGCCTTAGGGTCCAGCCTCCCAGGAAGGTATGGAACATAAACATTAAGAGCACTTTCCTCAAGATAGGGGCTAACTAGAGACTGCCTAAAACTGTCTACCCAGGGAGTCTATACTTAACCATAGAAATAATAGCCATTGAAAGCACATATTAATGGAGATGCTAAACCCCAACCAACTTCAGCACGAATGGTTAGGAAAACCCTGGAACATTTCAAATTCTGTGATCTTCGCATCACTTTGTTTCTACGTTTCTTTTCTTCCTCTCAGACAAGACCTTTCAGGTTTGCCCCAAATTGTGCAATATATAACTAAATATGCCTCTTCCCTTTGCATTTTATTTTGTTTTTAATTTAAAGAGAAATCCATAGCCATAACCCATTTATAATCTTCAATGAAGAGACAGGAATATTTCAACTTTTCTGGATTCTTTTCAGTGTCAAAAAAAGGTGTTAGCTTCTTCCAGGTCACAATCAACTTTTGCTACTTGTTTCATACATTTGGTGGTAGCATGAGTTGAGAAATAATGTCAGAAAGTGGCTGAGAACTTTGTAGAATGGAAGGAATGGGATGGAAGAAATTAGTGACTTAAAGGCATTTAATAATGGAAGCTTCCACACAAGCCACAGTCCAGAATTCACGGATTGTAAGGAAAGGGATTGCTTAGGACTTATGCTTATGGTCTATCAAGAGGTAAGTATTTGTTGTGGGTTTTATATCAGTCATCAAATTCTAGAATTGCTCAATGTAAGTTCTAAACACATAGACAATAATAAATGGCACTAGAAGGAATAATTATCCTCATGATTTTAAAAATCAGTTCTTTGATAGCACAATGACCATGTTCATATATGTGTACACACACACACACACTCTAACTCAGAGATTGATTAAAAAGAACAGATTGTCTCCAATCTGTTTCTAAGTCCTGAATCAAAGTTGAGGGAAGAAATGAGATCAACTGCATTTAATTTTGTTCTAGGGAGCAAGAGAGCCTGTGAGATCTTCAGAAGCCTCATCTTTAGTCAAACTCACTTAGCCTTGAGCTGCTCTCCTTTTCAAGTGCGGTGAGATGATGCTTTTCCTGCAACTTTCATGAGGAAGTGTAGGAATTTTCTGGTGCTTTAAAGAGTGATAATTAGTAGGCATCTCTTTCACTGAGCTTGGAAACCTTTGATTTGTGCTCCTGGCACCTCTAAAATATATTTGAGCTTTTCAACTTGAAATAGAAAGAAATGCAAACCTAGTTTGCCTTCTTGATGAGAGCAATGACCCAACACTGTTCAAACAGCAATACAGAGAGCTGGAAATGTCTGATCCTGTCACAGCCATGGAAGGATGACTATGGCTCCCAGATGTCACGAGTATGAAATGGTTCTTCCTCCCCTATATTCTAAAAGTCTTGGCTGAGAGTTCTTCTGTCCTTTTCTTTAATCATCTGATAAATGTATGAACAACCAAAGTTTCCTTTTGACAAGCCTTAATACAGAAGTGTGACAATTGCTATGTTCACTCTAGTGTCTAGATGTCAGTCTGGCTCTCTTTCTGCCGCCAGGGGTCCAAGGCAAGAGTGACAGGTTGCTCAAGGATATACTTCTCTGCCTCTGGGGGAGCAGGTCTGCTCATGGAACACTGGTTTAAATAAATCAGGTGGGAGAGAAAGATCACTGAGTTGGGAGTTGAGACCTACTCTCGGGCAGCCCCGGTGGCTCAGTGGTTTAGCATCGCCTTCAGCCCAGGGTGTGATCCTGGAGACCTGGGATCGAGTCCCACGTCGGGCTCCCTGAATGGAGCCTGCTTCTCCCTCTGCCTGTGTCTCTGTCTCTCTCTCTCTGTCTCTGTGTCTCTCATGAATAAAAAAAAAAAGAGAGACCTACTCTCTCCTCCTGGCTTTGCCACTAACTAGGAGTGAGACATAGAGTGTTTTCCTCCTCGGGACTCCATTTCCACACCTTTAAAATGAAGGCTATTCAATGATATTTGTGAACTGGGATAGTGCACCATCACCCCCTACCCTTTTCTCTCTTGGGATAGTCCTATGCATAGGTTATTTTGTACCCCCACCCATTTCAGAATATGGGAAATAAGTAAACTGAGCACAATTGGCACTCTCTGAGGGAGAAAGCTGAGGTTGAGTTTACAGGGAGTATTTGGTAGAAGAAGAGAGAGCTGCTGTGTTCTGCTGATGCTGACCATACTCCAAAATACCAGGACCAAGTCTCCTTTCTCCTTTCATCCCAGAATTTCAGCTTCTCTCTTCCTATAGCTATTCCTGAGGCTTTTTCTAAATATTCTACAGGAATAGCTGTCTACTTTTCCATATGGAGTCAGACTCGTGTCCAGTTCAATATATCCTGAGCAAGGTATCTGACATTACTATACATAAGAGTCTGAATATGAGACTTACAAAGACCTACCCACACTTAAGTCCAAAGAAACATGCTTTACTTTGTGATTCTTAACATAATCTACCAATCAGTCTTTCAAAACTCTCGTCTTTTCATGTATGACATGTTAAGACTTTTACTAAAGAACTCTCTTAAATGTCAGCCCAGATAGTCTGCAGAAAATGTTTCAGCTCTATTTATCCACATTCTTCTTGAGGGTCATTGTACTAAAGCCAGATATCTGAAAGATGAATGTATGGGATTTAATTTCTTAATGGTATGAAAGGCTAATAACAGTTTTATTGTTTGATGTTTAGCTATAGATGATGATTTCTTTTTCTTTCTTTTTTTTTTTTTTTGAAGTTTAGAGGATTGTTTAATGAGAGACATACGCAGCAAGTTAAAGCTTGCTAGCTTACTTCATCTTGGTAACACAGAAAACTCCTTAAAATGTGGATTTTCTTTCAGAGGGCATTCTGAACCATGCAAAATATGGTCTGGCTCCTTAAAGAAAATTAGAAGTCAAGGAAGAAAAAGTACCTTTATATTTTATGACCTCTTCATTCCTCCCCCTACCCCCAATCTCAGCAACCTAATCCAAGACTAAATGAATGAGATTCAAACACCAAAGATGTTATGGTGGTGGACTGTTTAGAACATTCCCTTGAGGGGCCCACCTTTGTTGGGGTAGGCCACTGTATTCTTGGTGGTAGAATATGGAACCAGGTCCCAGTGCCAGTTAAATTAATAGGCTAAGTCACCTTCCATAGATTATTTACATTGCAGTTTTCCAAGATTTACAAGACCGTATCTTTGAATTTGCTCTAATGCACTCAAAGAAAAATGTTAAATTCATTTGCTTATACATTGATAACTGTGTCTGGCAAGAATGTGTACAAATGTGCAGATAATTTCACTGTATTGGAGTGCTGTGCAGGTTCCATAGTCACTTGACAATCACTAACCAGATGCCTCAAGGAGTGCATGGTTTTCTTCACTCTGCTCCAAGCTCAGGTAAGTGTCCATTATTGCTCTGAGAACTACTCTTGATTGTGTTTAATTGGTATCTCCATTAGTCTGATGAATATAAATGGTATTAAATGCCAGGACTGGCCACAAATTGAATATGAGGCATCTTTCGCATCCACATGGGAGAGTGAGCAGGGTTTTTAAGGCAGAGTGGTGAGGACAATTAGCAGGGTTAATGGACCTTTTCCAGTGGTGAGATGACACCAGATGCCCCTCTGTTGCTTGCACTCAGTGCATGCTTAAGTCTGTGCTTATTCTCAAGGAAGATTGGCAAATCAACTGATTTTGAACCCCAAAGGCTCAGTTCAGCAGTGGTACAACTTTGTACTGCTGAGTGAGACAGCAAGTAGGCTGGAAGACTCGGGTCAGATTGGAGGAACGTTTCCCGCCTCTTCCCCTGGCCAGACAGGCATCTCAAGTGTGAACTCTGAAATTTCATAAAGTTCTATCAACTGCCTCCCCCCAAACCGGATTCAGAGACCCAGGTAACCCTGTCAGCTTTTAATCCACTTTCCTTTCGCTTGTATTGGCACATTGTATATCTCCAAGTAATTGGGATATATGGGAAGCATACATGGAAAACGTCTACAGGAACAATCAATCATGTCATCAAGATCAGTTTCTGAAGAAAACAACCACAAATGTTAGAGTGAAAATAGACTAATTTCAGTCTGACTGTTCTACTGTTCTTGGTTTTATGACCATGTTTTTCACACTGGGTGGAAAAATACAAAAGAACTGCCCTGGAACTAAAAACAGAAAAGAATCTGTTTTGAGGAACATTTTCCCCCTTGACTTCTCTGCTGTATTTACCAGATGTACCCCATGCAGGCTCCAACAAGAACCACACAATGGACTTTAGGCCCATTCCAGCACACAACACCTCAAATGTGCATTCTTAAAGCATAAAAAGTATCTTTAATATCTTCCTGGCAAAGTACTGCACATGAATCACCAATTTTCCAGTTGTACACCAAAGAGAGACAAAAGGACCAACTAATCAAAATATATTTTACTTTCTGCAAAAGAGAGAGATGATTACAGAAAGTCAATGTGGTTATGAGGAGAGAACATAGAACTGAGTCTCAGTGTTGGTTCAATTATCAGACCACATGGTCCTCCAAACGTTATTTATGTTGGCATGTTCTCACCTCTCAAAACAGGCTCAGAGATTTATAAGATTGTGCCTTTGGGCTTCTTCTAATGCACTGAAGTAAAAATTACACATTAATTTACCTGTACATTGACAATTGGGTCTGGTAAAACTGGGGGGTGGGGTGGATAGATGTCCAAGCCTTTCAAGTCCAGTGTATACACATGTGACTGAGCCACACATTTTCACTTATAGTCACTTGATGGGGATGGTGGTCATAGATGCTATGGGATATTTGCCTAAATAAAACTTTTGCTTATGTAATATCCTTTCTCTTTTCCCCAAATCTCTTTTCTTTCCTTTTTTAAATAAAATAGGAAGAAAGGAGATTTAGGGAATCATATCATGTGCTTCCTACAGCCCCCAACAATTTTCTTACTCTTCGAGATTCTCAAGCCTTGGTGAACAAAGAAAGTTTTTCCAAATTACATAATAATTGGGGTAAAATTGGGCAGACTCACATGGTGTAACACTTTTCCCTTGAACAATTGTTCTGAGTTGGTTACTATGTAGATGCACAAGCATGCCAGCACGTGAAATATGTGGATAAATATCACACTGCTTTGTGTGTTGGGCCTAATACAAGTTCTTCCACTAGCATGAACGTCATCTGGCAAAGTTGATCCTCACAGCTCAGGTGAATGACATGGCATCTCTTCTAAGATCAGAAGGTAAATGCTGCACTGGGAATGTTAGAATTGGAAAGAGATGGGTCTGTATTTCTGTGACTAGAGAATATGCTATCACAACCATGTTATGGCCATAAGGAGTTATTTTATTTTCAGTGATGCCAGTAGCTAAGGGAGCAGTTTGAGAATAAATCTAAAACTCGAAACCTTTTTGGCTAATGTTCATTAATCAGCTAATAACTGACTATATTAACAATGTAATAGATAATTTCAGTGTTAACACTTCCACTCTCAAATGAATTAACAGATGTCTTCCGACGTATTTGGGAACTGTTACACATCAGAGCATGGCTTATGAAGCTTCTCAAATGATGCGTTATATTTGAGTGTAATCTATTGTTTCCAATGTTACTTTTTTTCCCCAATGTTACTTTCTAAATTACTTTTTGATACCTAATATTAATAATGAGTAGTTATTTATAGTTAAATAAATCATTTCATTGAGAACAGGCATGCTGGTATAGATATTATCAAGACACATAATTTGCCAGAAACAGGTTTGTTGGGCATCCACTCTGTGCCAGCTACACATTGGCCAACATCTGTTAATCTTTCATGGACACTAGTTATAATATATGCATAATCTATATTTTCAGGTGGACTAAAACATAATTACATAAAATACACACAGAAAAGCATTCTTCAATTTTTCTTTTTCAAAACTACTTCCAGGGACACCTGGGTGGCTCAGTCAATTAAGCGTCTGCCTTTGTCTCAGGTCATGGTTTCAGGGCCCCGGGATGGAGTCCCATATCTGGCTTCTTGCTCAGCAGGGAGTCTGCTTCTCCCTCTCCCTCTGCTCCTCATCCCTACTTGTGCTGTCTCTCTCTGTTTCCTCTTCTTTAAAGACCTTTAAAAATTATCCCCTTTTAAAAAAACAAAAACAAAAAACAAAAATGAAAAACCAATTTCACAACCTCACAGATATATGCAAGTCCATTTCTCTGTGATTAAATACACGTTCAGGCTTGCCTAAAGGCTATGTAAGCCACCTTCCCTAGACTTCACTGCCTACCTCCTTGACAGCGGATTTTCCTTGCTCCACGTCTCTGCCAGGTCCCCCACAAGAGCACCCCCACCTTCCACCTCCACATTCTTACCATCTCCTCACTTCCCAGGCCAGAAACCTACTTTTTACTCCCACTGCTCTCCTGAAATTGCTTTCTCAAATGTCACTGGTGTCAACAGTTGCTGATTCAATTCTTCCCTTCTAGACTTCTCTGCAATGCCCTCGATAGCACCCTCATTGAAACATTCTGTACCCTTAGTGTCACGTTGACTTTGCAGCAGCCCACGACTTCACCTCTCTGACAATTCCTTCCAACTTCTGTGCTCTCACCTGCAGATAGAAGCATTCCTAAGGACTTTCTTTTCTCTGTGTGTACCCTTTCTTGCAGAACTTAGTTATTTTCCCAGACTTCAATGATTATATATCTATAAACGTGACTCTCAAACTCTTCCTTTGGACTTGACTTCACTTTCAATTCCCCATTTGTTAGCAGGATGCCTCATTTCTTGGTGAGCTTTGGAACTCGACATATTCTCAAATAAACTCATTGACTCCTTCTCCCCAATAAGCTTCTCTTCCAGGTTTTCTGGCTTGGGACTTGGCACCCTATTCTCCCAGCTGCCCATGTGATCATAGATGTGGATTCTCTTTCTTAGTTGGTTGCTAATTTTCTCAGTCCTACCCTCGCCATATTTAGTGACATCCCACCTCTTGGCTCATCCTGCCACCACCTCCATTAAGCTTCTCATGAATTCCTTCTATGAACTGGTCTTGCTAACTCCAGTCTCTTCTCACTTACCAATGTCGTCATGTCTTGCAAGCTCCCTAGGCTAATATTTCCAGAGAAATGACATCATTGTGCCATTGCTTTCTTCAGAAATGCTCTACTGTATTCTGACTCCTAAGCTCATGTTCTTAGTCTTTTCTCTGCTCTTCCTCAAACATGTAACCATGTCCTTCAAGCCCAATGAACTTAGCGATAGGGCCAAATAACATATGACATTCCCCTCTCTTCCTACTGTCTCTTCATCTAGCCACTTAGAATACCCTCCTTTACACATCTCTGCCCTTGTCATGTCTCCAGGCCCAGCTGTGTTGTCCCCTTCTCCACAAAGTCTTCCCCTTCTGGTGATGCTCTGAATATTAGAACAGTTTTGCCCTTTCCCATAGCTCGGCTTGATTAATACACTACAGATAACAAAGGTTGTAGGGGGCCTTATATCATACAGCAACACGTGGTTGACAAATCATCATAGACAGTGGCTGCTGAGAGCAGAAGTGTATTTATAAAATGGTCCAGCTCTGCAAGCTGAGCGTACAAGAGCCTCGCTGGCTAGGGTCATCTGGTGATGTGCAGACCCAGGGTGGCGGTAATAAATGAGTTTGGGTTATGACATGCAGCTGTCTCCAGACTATCCCAGTCATCTTAAAGGGACCAGTGAGCCCTCCAGGGAACTACAATGTGGGCATCACATGCATAGACGAGAAGAGGCCAGCTTTTACCTTCAGATTCACCCATATGCACTACACTCAATATTCCCCTCTGTAATTGAACACTTTTCTTCACGTTGGCCAAGCCAATGCATCCTTTAGAGACCAGCTCGAGGGCACCTCCTCCATGATCCTCCCTGAATTCATGCTCTCTCCCTCTTCTGACCACACATGGTGATATATCTGTTTCTCAATTGACCTGATTAACACTCCTGTATTTTAGGTGTGTCATCTCACCAAATGGATTGGGAGATTTTTGAGTGGGAGACTGAATTTTATTCATTATGATAGTACCTAACATAGTCTTGTGCCCATAGCTAGGATTTAATCAATGTTAGTTGAAAAAATGTTGAAGGAAAAAGTCTCAGATTTTTTGGACCACCATCATTCTCAGATGTGTTGATATATGTCCTATACAAGCATGTGTCTATTTCTCAACCTACTGCTCATATTGATGAGTTTTCAAAGGGCTTCTAGGTAGGGCAGCTTTTCAAATAAAGACACACATGCACATGTGTGTTCTCACATAAATGACTAAATAATCTCAAGCTTTATTATTTATATAAATCCAAGGAAATATGCTGAAGCATCAGTTATTTCTGGAAAGTGGAAAGCCTAGCCATTATGGGGCACTCTGTGTCTTATTTTTTGTCATTTTCCCCCCTACCGTTTTCATAAATACAGGAACCCACAGCTATTTCTCTGGCAGTATGAACACTTTCCACAGAAGCCCTATATTGTGGTAAATTAAATACAACTCCTTCAGTTTCCCCACAGAGATCTTTATATTTCTCCCTGCATTCCTATCAGAGGCCTGGCCATGTTCTGAAGGGACTTTAAGTTGTGCTGCTCATAAACACACTCACACCTAAACCTTTCTCAGAGGTGTTTCCTCTGAGCTCTTCATAAAAGTTCTAGTGGAGGGACGCCTGGGTGGCTCAGCGATTGAGCACCTGCCTTCGGTTCAGGGCATGATCCCGGGGTCCTGGGATAGAGTCCTGCAACTGAGAAGAGCCTGCTTCTCCCTCTGTCTATGTCTCAGTCTCTCTCTGTGTGTCTCTTATGAATAAATAAATAAAATCTTAAAAAAAAAGTTCTTGCAGAGACTGTGGCTCTTTGCTCATGTTTGGGAGGTAATTGTCACACTGGAGTGCCTGTGACAGGGAGCACTGCAGACCTCAGAGCTGGGGGCTCTGCAAACATTTCACCTCCCTGCTAATACCAAAGGCCTTAGCTCCAACATCCAGTCGGATCTTCTCATAAGAGTTTTCATTTAAAGGTTGATCAGTAGCCCCATCATCTCTACTCCTACCCAAACATGAACTAAAAAGAAATCCTCTTTTGTTTCACTTTTGAAATGAAAGCTGGTGTTTTGTCTTGAAATTGAGAATGGTTACCTATTGTAAAAATGCACTTCTTTATATAAATGGAAAAAGGCACCACAAGAAAATCAGACTTCTTCAATCATGTCCTCAGACAATGCTGATGAGGCCCTTGCTTGACTTTGTGAGGGCAGCCAGAGGCCAAGTACACCTGGACTCCATCTTAACCCAGACTTTCATTTCATTCATGAGAACTCTCAGTGTGTCCTGCCACAAATAGTAAGAAAAGTCTCTTTTCTAGATAACAGTAGGCTCTCATAGGAACATTTCTCTGAGGAAGTCCCAAGGATTCTGTTTAACTTACCCAAGGCCCAGATTCAAACTGATGGAGCCACAGTGCACAGACTTTCATTTTGGGTGTGGGAACGTGAAGAGAACCCAGGTAGCATCATGGATTCACTGGTTAGCACTTCCCTAACTGGGGAATGATCAGTGACAAGATTGGGGCTACCTGGGCAGCCGGAATGTACAGAGCAGGCCTCTTCCAGTCTGACTCAATGGTGCAGAATTTCCTGACTGGTGATGCTCATCTATTTATACACCACTTCCCTGCCCCATCCCTCCAAAACAACCACCCTGGGCTTGTCTGGAGATTTGGAAGATAGGAATGAAGAGATATTTGTGATGTTTTAGTTAATTGACATAAAAAGAACAAATAACTAAATGACATGCACACACACACACACACACACATATAGTGAAATAACCAATGTCAGTCCAGTGATTCATTTGAATATGTGCATTAGCCCACTTTTGAGGGTCACTGGAAGCTTTTGCTAATGGCAGGATTTAAGAACAGTAACCTCTGTCTCCTTGAATACATGCCTTCCAGCTGAACTGTTAAGTGAATTTCCATAAAGTCTATTGTGGTTTTTTTTAAGCATAATTTTCTGTAATAAAAATAGAGATGTGACCTTTGTGCAAATGAGACTGGACTGAATGTTTGGCCAGGGAATGGTTAAGGGGAACTTTTGAAAATGTAACCTCTCCATGGGACGAGGAAAAGAAAATTTTGCCCACCAGGCTGGTGTGCTCATTAATTCAGCAAAAAACCACGAAGGCAGCCCCAAGCCCAGAGATGACCACACCAATGAGAAATGGCCAATAGGACCTGTCTTCAGATTTTTAACCTGCCACACAAAACGGTGTGGAGTGGGGAGCATCTCAATGCCATTATCCAGCTTTGTTTATCCAACCAATAGCTAATGTTTATTGGTCATATCCCTCCTGGCAAGTATTGAGCTAGGTCCTGGGGGCACAAAGATAATTAATGTATGAGGAACTACTTCAGGGAACTTAAAGTTCCTTCAGGTGAGCCAAGTTAGCTTTCCCTCTGAACTAACTGGACACCAGTGAATGACACTGGCATGTGGGCATTTCATGCTCAAAGTGATAAAATCTGCTTAATTGACATCATAGGATCCTAGAATTTTATGACTCTAAGAGACCTTAGACATCTTTTAGCATTGGGATAAAACTAAACCATTGTTATAGTCCCTTATAAACTGCCTAGAGCTGAACAAACATTATTACATGGTGTAAGGGTCTCAGTTTATGAAGGAGAAATCTGACACAAAGCTGAGTGGCTGTCCACGGTCTAATAGCCCCGTCACTATACATGTTGGGTAATAGTTAGAACTCACACTTTATGTTTTGCTTAGTATTCAAAACTCGCATCTTATTTTTAAGACTATATTATAAATAACATACATAGAAGTGATGGGAAAAAACTGGACCAGGAAATATAGAAATGCAATTTGTTGCACACCTGAAGTATAAATAATAATAGCCTAAAAGTAAGTAAGTAAATAAGTAAGTAATAAGTAAATAAATAAATAAATAAATAAATAAATAAATAAATAAATTCAAGCACTTGTAAGTATGCTTAGGTAATAATTAATTATGTGATGGTTTATTTGTATTTTATAGAGTATCTGTGGTAGGCAGGATCCTAAGATACTTCCCTCCCCCCACGATTTCCCACCCTAA
This sequence comes from Canis lupus familiaris, assembly GCF_011100685.1. Classification (NCBI taxonomy): domain Eukaryota; kingdom Metazoa; phylum Chordata; class Mammalia; order Carnivora; family Canidae; genus Canis; species Canis lupus. Next base: position 29,995,401 of record NC_049252.1, read on the forward strand.
TCACTGCAGGTGTCTATCTTTGTTTTAACTTCCAGCATGGTTCAGGAAGCACTAACATCCTGTAGAATCCCAGAGAATGTAATTAAAAGTTCTGTTTATAAATCCTTTATTGACATTTAGTAAATGATTACAGTACTACGTGCTGCTTCACTCTCTAATAGCTCATTATGATGTTCATTAGGAAGGACATTAGTAATTTGTCAATGGCCTCTGGAAATCAAGTGACAAGTTATTTACATTTCACAGTGTTGCCAAATGTTAGGTACCTCCTCACAGGTGGGGATTCTTCATTAACTCATTTACCAAAGGGACAGTTCACACAGGCGGCTCAGATGTTTTGGAAACAAGCCATAGTCAATTCTACAAGTGGGTGAGGAGAGTGACAGCAATCCCACCAAGGACGGTGTCCCTGTCACTTAAACTCTAGAAGTTGCATGGAATTTCTTTTGTATCTTTCTAATGGATTGTAATTCTTTTGAACAAAAGAATTCTTATTAAAAAAAAGGGGGGGGGGTGTGGAATTGGCCTGTCATCATGTTGGCTGCCTGAGACTACAGCTTTGGGTCACTTCAGCCCCTCTGGTTCATATGTCCTAATGTCTGGCAGGGACCGGAGTCAATATATAGCATCCAAAGAAATGAATGTCTTATAAGTTTCTAACTGCTTTATGGCTTCTAAGCTCTCTTGTTCATAGTCCTCACCACTCTGGAAGGTTAAAATATAAGGTCCTCATTTTATAGAAAAGGAAACTGAAGTTTGGGAAGTTTAATTTGCCCAAAGGGCCACATTGTCATTTCTAATCAGAGATTCTATTAACTGAACATCCTACCTACTGGTATCAGCAGGTATTTTTCATACTTTCTATCACTTCATTTGTTCCTCATTAATTATATCTTCACAGCCAGATATAGTCTTTATATCTCCATTGTTCAGATGCCAGTCTCAATAAAGTTATGTAATTTGATCAAGTCACACAGGCTGGCACTAGTCACACTGGCCTTTGATCCCAGGTCTCTCTGCTCAAGAGCATGCAACCTTCTTGCTGTAACCCAGCCACCCTTCCAACTAGAGTATGGGATTATTGTTATTTTCATTTTTAAAAATCTGAAAGGCACAAAGCATTGACTCAAGGCAGGGTTAAAGCTATCATAGCTCAGGTGAGGAGTCTGTTTTTGGCAGTTTAAAAAATGTATACTTTGGAGAATTACTATGTAGTCGAATTGAACTAAGTTCAACAAGCTTTGATGAGCGCCTATTTTGTGCAAGTTCTGTGTAGGATCCGCTGTCCATCCTCCTTGGAAACTGAATCCCAATTTTGTTCAGGACAACAGTGTGTTTAGGTAAAAGATGATATTTCCTGTCTTTTTTTTTTTTTTTCAGCTAGGCAGTCATGTAAATACATTCTCACATTCTGGATGGGGCTCTAGGAAAGATCTTTGAAGGATTCTTCTGTTCTTATACCTGACTGGAAAGTGGGCATGCTTTGATTCAGGAAGCCAACCTGAATCATGAGGCATCTTTGAGAATGAAAGCCAGGTTTAAGGATCATGGGGAAGAGGGATAGGGCTGCCAGGTCAGCCACAGCTACTTACACCTGAAATTACAATGGGAAAGAAATAAACTTTTATCTTGTTAAAATGACTATTTTCTTCTCATCTCTAAATACAATTTATAGCTGGTAGGGTACAGGGGAGCTGAATAAACTGCATTTATTGGCCTCTAGGAAAGAAAAATGCAAAGCTCAGTAGAGTATGGTTTGAATATGATTTAATCTAATAGAAACAGAAGCCTAGTGGGGAAGCATCTCAGCCAAAAAAAAAAAAAAAAAAAAAAAAAACCACACAAAAAACCAAAAAACCAAAAAACAAAAAAACAAAAACTAATTCTGCTAAGAGGAGGGTGTCCAGAAAAGCTTCTTACCTCTTGGATGAAGGGAGATAGGAGGCAGAAGAGAAAATTCAGTAAGCAAAAACCTGGAGACTGAGAAGACAAATTTAGGTGATGGCGAATTCATTGCCACAAATGGCTTTGGTATTTCAGAAATGATTTGACTGCAATTTTCAGCAAAGCACTGGCCACCAGCTACAAATCTTGCTCTTAGGGACAAATCTAAACTAAATAGCAAGTTCTCATGTGTCATTTGGGATATTGTCTACTGGCTCATTCAAGTTCTTTTCTTCAGACATACAATATTTGAGTGGCAATATTGTAAGCTATAGAAGGAGTAGTTTGCCTTTATATATTCGGCTATATTTGAGCAGAGATGGTTTTTAGAAGATTCAGTTCACATTTTTGGTCAAGGTTTAAAAAGGTGTCTGAGGTGGGAGGAGAAAACAAGAGGAGAGATATCATTTATATGGCATCCCTCCTGGGATGCTGTTATGGACTAGAGGTTTGTGTTCCCCCAAATTCATATGCTGAAACTCTAATGCCCAATGTGAAAGTATAAGGAGATGAGTCATTTGCAAAGTAATTAGGTTTAGATGAGCTCAAGAGGGTGGGGTTCTCATGAAAGGATTAGTGCCCTTATAATAAAAGACCAGAAAGCTGACTCTCTCTGTCTCCCATGTGAAGGTATAGTAAGAAGACTGTCTGCAAATCAGAAGAGAGTTCTCATCAGAATCTGATCATATAGGCAGCCCGGTCTCAGACTTCTAGCCTCTAGAACTGTGAGAAACTCTTTAGTCCCCTCCCAACCTCCCCAAACTATGGCATATATATATTTTTGTAGCAGCCTAAGCTGACCAAGACAGATGCCTTTTATACCTTATTACTTATGACAGGGAGGATTCCCTGACAATCGCATCCCAGGAGTCATATTGGAGGGCAGGAGACAAAAGTTGCAGGACACAGAAGGGTGAAGAAATGAGGTTTAAGTCTCAGTGGTTAATTAAACCTGGGGAACTTCAGGACTGTTAAATTGCCAATGATCGGGTGCCCACCCAGACTCTAGTAAACCCAAATATTTACAGGGTAAGGGGAGGTTTAGAAGCCTGTATTTTATTAATTTTTTATTTAAAAATTTATTTATTTTAGAGAGAGCTCATGTATGAGTGAGCAGGGAGAGGGGCAGAGAGGGAAGGAGACAAGCAGACTCCCTGCTGTGTCAGGTCCCATGCACGGCTTGATCCCAGGTCCCTGAGGTCATGACCTGGGCCAAAACCAAGAGTCGGACATTTAACTGACTGAAGTGCCCCAAGAAACCTGTTTTTTTTTTTTTCTTTAAAGATTTTACTTATTTATTCATGAGAGACACACAGAGAGAGGCAGAGACACGGGCAGAAGGAGAAGCAGGCTCCCCATGGGGAACCTGATGCGGGACTTGATCCCAGGACCCCAGGAACATGTTGTGAGCTGAAGGCAGATGCTCAACCACTGAGCCACCAAAGTGCCCTAAGAAACCTGCATTTTAAACAAGCTCCCCAGGTAGTTCTTATACTTACTGAAGTTTGACAATGATCGTTCTTGGAGGTTGTGGGGATTAGATGAGACAGTAGGAACAAATGTACAGCGTCATATGTGGTACACTGTAAGTACTCAATAAATGGGAGCAGTTATGTTTCTTAATGGAGAATACTATGGTGTCAGATTCTAATTTGCCCAGGGAAGCTGGTCAAGTACATGAAGGGTCAAAAGGGAGAAGGCTTTGCTCTTTGTTAGACTCATCAGTCTGGCCTCCGAGGAAGCCAGGAGGGTAGGTATACCGAACGTAACCGGATTTGACTTAAATGGGAGATCAAGGCAAATGGCTGTGATGTGGTGCATATTCAGCAACAAAATAACAACCTGAAACCAGATGAAGGAGTAGGTCATTTTCTCATCAGCAAAATCCCTGAAGATTCCCAGGCTTTACGAAGGTGAATTTTGAAGCATTGATGGAAATGCGTTAATGAGTATACAAAAAAGTGGTTGGATGGTGACTATCATGCCTGAAGCTCTGTTGAAAAATTATTGACAGCTATATTGCTTATTCCTGTAGTGGTCAGGAAATGAAATGCCTTCATCTAATCAAGTAATTGCATTAAGGAGCTACTGGGAAGCTTTGGTTGCTTTTCTAGAACGGGCAAGAAGTCGACTGTACTCCAACCAGGTTAACTGTCAAGAGGAGTTTGGCTCAAATTTCTTTTAGTTCAAATAACATATATTTTTTCCCCTTGTACATCTGCAAGCACACATTTAAAAATAAAGTCAACTACTAGTCAAGATAAAATAGTACCTTTACAATGAGCCCTGTGTTTCTGAAATAGAATTTAGCAAAAGAGGTATTTTTGTTTTTCATTTTTAGAGGGGGAAGTGTGTGGGTTTGGACATAGTACGAAGGTCTGAAATGAGTAGCAGCACAGCTGGGATGAGAAGGATCTCCAGTGACTTACAACAACAGGCAGCTCTGCACCCAGACTTGACTAGGAGGGTCATTGTACACTCTGCTACAACCCAACCAGAGAGAGATGTGTCCTGGTTAAAGTGCTTCCCATTGGCAGCATTTTCCTGAGAACATGAAGTCTGAAGAGTTTCTCATTTGAAAGATGCGATGGGGAAAAATTATGAAGATTAGAAACAATAATATAAATAGAAAAATTGTCAGTTTTTGTTGAAGTTGTCATTATGTGATCTCAAGCCGTTGGGTTTTCTAAAGGCCACTCTTATGTCTACACATTCATAAAGATACAGCCACTAAGGGGAAACACAGTTACTCAGCCATTTTGTCCATATGATGTCAAATTCTTGGTCAGTCCTGTTTGTCACCAAAGTGTTGACAAGGAGTGTTGTTTTTACACTACACACTAGAAATGACTTGATGAGCTTGTGTGTTCTTACACCACAATGGGTGACTGCCTCTCTGATGGGCTGTGGCCCCAAGGCCCTGGACACTGAGCAAGGAGAGTCTGAGTTGTTAGAACTTTAGCCTCATTTTCCCCATATTCCTCCTCCTTATCGACTCCCATCTACACAGTCATATGCAGGTTGTATATTACTACCTTTTGTATCAATCCTCCAAGTTTACAAAATTCTATTTGTGAGGTAAACTTGCTCTTTTCCTTCAGCTTTGAATTTTCCCATTAGCCTTGCTGTGAAGATGGGCTCAAAAATAAAGTAATGCCTTCCATGAGGCAGGGCAGCAGATTCCAGAGAACAGCAGGTGCCCCCAGGAAAAGCAACCAGATTGTTCTTGTTTGAAATAATGGTGTCTATAAAAGGATGCTAGGGAGGGTAGCACCGGAAAGAAGCATATACATGCATCATGAATCTGAGCTTTGTGACATTCTGCTCGCCCTGACCTCTGGCTCAGGTCACCTCCTCATTGTCTCATAGCATCCAGGTGCCAAATAAGGAGGAAAATGCTGACTTGGCCAACGTGGGTGTTGCTACTATTTGCCGACTGCTTTGAAGATGAAAAGTATTATGGGGAACTAAGAGCAATAATTATCAATTATAAAACCTCACAAAACTACCTAGAAAATTAGTGACAAATGGGAAGGAAATATTAATGTTTCTGACAGGAATCCAGGAGCCAGGGTGGCTTGTGAAATATGAAGAGTGTCCTCACCTCGGGCAAGCAAAGAACTCACTTGTCTTTGGAGAGTCAGTGCTTCCTTGAATTAAAGCAGTAATGTTGGGGGCAGGTGAGAAGAAAGCTTCCTTAGACATCTGTCTTCTCAAGCATCCATGGGATCCTGGGCTGGTGTACCTGTGCTCCTCTTCCTTCCTGAGAGGAAGTGCATTTGGAGCATGACGCCACCACATGGGTCCTATGGAAGGAACACCTCATTTGGGGTTTGGGCTGGGCTTTCTCTTCATCCTTTCTCTATTATCTGGAAGTAATAGGGTAATAGACCCTTGAGTTGTTCAGATATTCATACACTCTAGAATAGCCACCCTATTCATAGCTCTCAGAATGAGGAATGCTTCCTTTGGCCATTTGATCATGTTTACAAATTTGAGCTTTCTCATCTCAGAAAACATTAACCTTTTATGGGTCATCTGGAGCCATTAGACTGATGGTATGTCTAACGGAGGGCACATATCGTATGGACTAGTGACTATATGGCTTCATACGAAGGATGCCGGAGCAAGATGTCTGTGCCATGTTCAACCCTCTGTCATGGCGCCAATGGAAATTCCAGTCTCTCTGTTGGTTTATCTGCTCAAGTTTCTCATCAAATGCATCCTTGGGAAGGATAATGGTGAAATAAAAATCCTCCCAATACATCTTTTTTGAAAGATAGAGAATAATTTGGGGCACTCCTAAGAATGACAATGTAGTTACCTCATTTTAGGTAAAGGGTTTTCTAACAAGCTGGTATGTGGCTGTAATAGAAGGCCCCTTCTTATTGAGGGAATGGTTGACATTGGGTTCCGTGTCTGAAAATTGCCTGCAACCAACTGCATGGTTGTGGGCAAACCCTTTCATCTTTCTGACACTCAGCATCAACACCTGTAAGATGAAGTGTAGCTGGACCAGTGACATTAAGTTCTTTTCTAGCTTTAAAGGCTCAATGTCCTTTAAACTCCGGAATGGTATCACCAGAGGAAGGAAGAAAGGACTATTATGACTCGCTTGGGAGAAACTTCTAGCTGTGACCCTGAACAAATTACTTAACCATCCTGCACTTCAATTTCCTCAGCCTCAAAATGGGGACAACACCGTAATTACCTCCTGGAATTCAGAGGATTACATAAATTCATATGTGTAAAGCGCTTAGAACCATGAATAGTACATAATAAATGCTATGTGGTTTTTTATCAATAAATATAAAGAAACTAAACTATGAATTCCTTAGGTAATTCAAGAGAGACAGAGTGAGCTGAAGGCTCGTTAACTAGCCACAAATACATTAAAATAAAACCAGAAGAGAGGAGATAAAAACTTCCTGGGAAGACAAGTGTTTAGAAAAGTTGAGGAAGTGAAATGTCCAATTTTGGATGAGTGGTGGAATGGGAGAGTTAACTTCTTCATAAACATGAGGGCCAGAGAGAGAGTAAACTCAGCTTAGAGCTGGAGGCAGAAGCAGAGGAGAAATGTCAAGGGCAGAGTGAGTGACTCAAGGTTTCAGCTAGCGCTGATATGCCAATGCTCCCAGGAGCATGGCTGCTTCCAGCCAGGTGCCCATTGGTTGTGAGCAGAAGATCAGTGACTGCAGAGGACACACTCATGTAGGTGGGCAATTTACTAAGCAGTGCAAGGGATTGAACTAGGAGGTTCAATCTAGTGGGTGTAGAGCTGGACCAGTTGGAAAACCTGGTGAGGGGATCAGCACATGCAAGGGAGGTCAGCAAGCATGGGAATACAAAGCAAAGCACACCAGGACACAGGCCCCATGCCTCAAGCAAAGATACAGAAGGCAGGGGTCAGTGATAGACTAGGGGCAGCAGGCTAAAGGGAGAAACTTGGGCCAAAATCTGTGGTCTCCAGGGGAAGAACTGTTCTATGTGTGAGACATTAAACCAAGTGCTCAACAAATCCACTTTCTGCTCTTCGTGGGTATGACCAGAGGAGTGTCCCAGCCTCCCTGGTGGTTGGAAACTTGCTTATGAGTCAGTCCAGGAAGTGGAATGTGAGCAGAAGTGCCAGGCCTCATGCCAGGCCTGGCCCCAAAGCCTCTCATGCACAATCCTCCATACCCTTTCCTTCCTGCCAGCTAGGTGCAGATCAGCACTGCACCCTTACAAGATGGTAGAGCCACAGGGTGGGAGAAAACTGGGTCACAGAATCAGGTCAGGAGCCCCTATTTTGGATTTTATTATGATAATGGATTTGTGAGTTGTTCTATCAGCTGGTGTTATCCATTAAATTGAGATTCCCATGAAGAGAGTAAATCTAAGATCAAGGTCCAGGACATCCTAAGACCTGCCCTGCCTTGGGGAGCAATGGAAGGCCCTTCTGTCCTCAGTCATTACCCTGGAAGGTGGCTTAATTCTATGAGAGTTTATTTTCCCTTGACTATATAATTTTTTACCAACAAGTGTCCCGCATGTTGTTGACCATTGTCAGATGAACAGACATGTCTATGGGCCCATTGTAGAAGGGGGGAGAAGCAATCCTGAGTGAAGTATGGACATAGGGGCATCATAAATGTCTCCAGAGGAGGGATGATGGGGAGATGAGGGAAAGGTGGGGGGCTGTCCTGTGAAGGTCCTGTATGATTCAGGAATCATATCATCAGCTAATTCCTTTCTGGACTGATAGACAACGATGGAGAAAAAACACTCTTATGGCATGAGAAGCCACTGCACCCAGGAGAAGTCATTTGTTAGTGACAGGATTTTTACCAAGCCTAATATGTTTGAAGAAACAGGATATTCATTTGTTTCCTAAAATTGTGATATATAGAGAAAAATCAGGGAATGTTTCAGTGATAGACTTTGAAATTTAGTGCTCCTGATAACCCTGATACTCTGACCCTGAACTTTCCTTGATGACAGGACAGAGGAGAATGACTTCAAGGCAAGCAGTGGTGTCTCCTATGCTTTACTAATAATGATATGTGACCCTAATCAGCCTGCTATCATATAGTTCCTAGAGTGAGCAATGATTTGGTCATGTTGCACAGACAATATTCTTTCCCAAGTAAAACTTCCGTGAGAAAAGGAGAATAGGCACATTGGGTGATGCAGGATTAGCTCTTTCCTTAGTGAATTATATTTCTGAGCGAGTGTACTTCTCCAAGAATGCATTCTTCTGAGTCTCCAAGCTCTTTTCCAGTTTAATGGAAGCTCTATTTATGTGTTTTATTAATTTATAGATTTTTGATGTCTGAGAAGTTCATTGCACTTTTCACTCCCACCAAACATTTAAAAACATTTAGAAAGAAGAGGCTGTGTTTTGCCAAAGGCAAAGGGCTGAACACCCTCTGTGACTTGAGAGTTTGCTTAGGACTCAAAACAGGATGTTCTGTTTGACCGAAAGAAATTTCTTTCTCTGATTTTAATGCTCCTGTTAACTCTTCCCCTTTGATGGGATTTGAGAGAAATATCAGCAGACTGCCAGTGGAGAAATGACTTAAAGAAATTTGCAATAATGAGGTAGTCCCCCCCATTCCTTTAATAATACTTGAGATTTCTCAACCATTGATACTAGTGTTGGTGTTGTTTGTATGCTTGTTTCTTTCCCCCTCCACGGTGTTTCGAGGCTATGTTTGGGTACAAACAGTTAAGCAAAGGATCTTGACCAAATGACCCAAATCTAGATTTAAGAACCATGTAATTTTTCACTTCCTCAGCCACAAACATGCCTAGTCTCATTGCCACCATTTTGCAAAGTGTGATGAATAGAGGGAACATGGTCATTCTTTTGTGAAGCAAATGTGTAACTGATCCACAGTTGCCACTTTCCCGACAACCTTGGAGAGCCTGGCTCTGAGGAAAGAATTTGAATATAGATTCTTGTACTTTGCCAGTCAAAAACCATGGGTCTGTCCTATTGTATCTCTAAGGGAGCCCACAGCAAACAGAGGAAAGGAATAAAAGCCATGTCAACACCAGCACTTTGCTCTCCATATTTTTGAAAAGCTCCCATGGCAATGCCAATGTGCAGTCAAGGTCAAGAGCCTTGGTTACAGAGCATTTAGTGTCTGTAGGTTAGGGTGTGATCCCTTTGAGGCCAGGGCCCTGCCGCAAGGGTGTTCATATCTCTGCATTTGGCTTGTAGGCAGCATGGAAGGAGCACTCTCTAAGCACCCGCATGGAAGACACACAATCCCCCTGCTCCACTCCATGGCTTTCCACAACAGCAGTGGTTTTCAAACTCTAGTTGAGAGGAGGCATTGGTGTAAGGCTTAGGGAGCTGGTAGGTGAGGACAGAAAAGCCTAGAATGGAGCTGTTCTCTTGCCATATTCGGCCCCCAACTGGCTCAGTATCAGTACTTCCCTGGGCCTCTACATCCTCAAAGACCTGATCTGGTTGCAGTGAGATGGTCTCTGAGGCCCTTTGCACTATTAAAAACCCATCATTACATTTGTTACAATGCCAGGCCCATCAACCAGAGGGAGGGGTGGAAGGAAAGACCTGAATAGGGGAATTTTGATATAGTTCTTGATTTTCTTCCCATATGATATGCCATTCAAGGTCCAGACCACCCCTAAGACATATTACAGCGAGAAAGATCTGAAGGCTAGACAAGACGTGGATTTTGACAGTGGATCAATGGGACGTTATTCAGCACAGCTGTTTCTGTCATGATGCTAGAACAGGGAGGCTTGGCACACAGCAGACACAGCAGATTCCTCAGTAAGGGGGGCTTTTGAAGGGCTTGGCGGGCCTTACTCTCAGCATGAGGAGCACTGAACCTGGCACATATGAGCAGGGCTCTTGGGATCAGAATGATCTTGGAGCCTGCTTTCTTCAACTTCCAGTAAATAAAACTTACATGCGTAGATGGAAGACTGGGACCATTCACTCATTCTATCATTCTATCATTCATTCATACATTCATTCCAGGCCCTAACCTTGTTCTCATAGAGCAGACTAGAGAGACTCTGGAATTCTTGGATTGATGGTGACCACTGAGGTAACATAGGAAACAACCAACTAACTCAACCAGGTGATCAGGACCTGTGATTCCAACATGAGTACCATGGAAGCTGTCTTCCTCAAGAAGTGAAGACCTGTGTAGGAAGTTGTGTGCTTTAAGGCATACAAGGGCATTTTAATACTAACCCAGAATTACTGATACCCTTCTACACCTATATGCATGTCCTTCACAGCAAGGGGTGAAGAAACAAGCAGTTGAGGGAGGAGAACCAGCCGTACAGGTGGTAGTGTCTCAGAGACCATCCAAGAGTAAGGAAAAGAAGCATGAAAGGAAGGGAAGTAGATGCGGATATTCAGCTTTCTGATCCAGCATCTGCCATTAAAAGCTTTGTGACCGGTGAGTTATGTCCCCCTCCGGGCTTCAGGTTCCTCATCTATGAACTGAATGCAAAATGTCTTCTGGCTTCCTCCAAGGGCATGATGGATAGATAGAACAGCACCAACACCCAGAGTGCTTCTAGCACATGCACACTGTCACATGCTTACACACACGCTCACATACATATCCTACTCACACACTTCCATGGCACATGCAGCACACACACCCACACACTTCTTTACATGTACTCCCACACATGCTCACACACTCTGTCATGCATAAAGATCTTGAGTATATATTCCACTTTTCATCCATATTCCACACTTCATCTCCAAATTTTCAGAAAACAGTAACAGACTGGTCAGGAAACGAAAATAAAAATCATCTGGAGGGTTTTTTTATGGGCTTCTGATGATCTTGTTGCCTCTGGTTGAATTCCTTTTTCCACTGCATAGGGCCAGATACTTTGGTTTTTATGTAGATACCTCTTTCAGGGAAACAAGGCATTAAGAGAAAAGAGCTAGAACAAAGAAATGCGCAAAAGAAGAAAAAGGAGAAAAGCCCTTCCACCCTCACATGGGGAGGGCAGGGGAGTGGAAGGATGTTTGGAGTGTTCTTTCAGAATATTTGTATAAAGAACTACATGTCTTTGTTTACTTTCTGTGGAGCCCCATTTCCTCCCTCAAATTCCTGGTGGTCATACTCACCAGCTATGGGGCTCTTCAGATGAAAATGTGAGACACAGAAAGCATACACACGCACTAGGGCTGGAGGATCCTGAGGCTCTGGGTCTCCTCTCTGAGATCTAGGGCATTTCCGGATCAAGTATTTACCTTGCCCCTCACCACTCTCTGACATGGCCCCATAGCTACAGAGAAATGCTGAGGATGGCATTTCTGGGAACACCTGGGCGTCCTGAGGGTTACAGTTCAGGAAAGTCATGTAGAAGGTGAGCATCCCTACCTGTGCATACCAGGAAAGGGATTGGTCAATCAAAACACAGGGTGCCATATTGGAACTATCCCCTCTACTGCACTTCCAACATCTTCTGGAGAAGGGCAAGTTTGAGGTCTTATGTTGAATTACAAAATGCTTTCCCATTGCTTACTCAATTTCACTGGCATACTTATGCAAATTAGACAGAGCTATTTTCTATCAAAAAAGAAACTAAGGCTTACTGGTGGCTAATCTGTCCAAGATGATACAGCAAGAAAGTAGGAGAGCTCACAGTTGGATTTGCATCTTCTAAGCCCAGAGTTAGTCCTTTTTTTCTTTTTTTTCCCCTTTTTTAAAGATTTTGTTTATTTATTCATGAGAGACACAGAGAGAAAGAGAGGCAGAGACACAGGCAGAGGGAGAAGCAGGCTCCACGCAGGGAGCCCGACGTGGGACTCAACCCCGGGTCTCCAGGATCAGGTCCTGGGCTGAAGGCGGCGCTAAACCACTGAGCCACCCAAGCTGCCCGAGTTAGTCCTTTTTCTACTGTATCATGGGTAATCAGTGATGATAAAAATTAACCATCATCATCATCATCTGATATTTTTGAAGGGTTAACCGAGTATCTGTTGCCATTTTAAAGGCATTATATGGGTCAGCCTTTTATCCTTACATCCCTATGAAGTGGGCACTTTCATCATCCTCAGTGAGCAGATGCAGAAGTTGAGTGCCAAAGGGTCAAGCAACTTGCCTGAAGCCACATGCCAATGGATGGAAAAGTGAATGCCTCGGACTAATCCAGAGCAAGGCCTGAGGTCACCACCCCTCCCCAAAGGCTTTCAATGAGCAACATCACATGCACCCCCTTGCTTCCTGACATCTATAGAGGGCTTCACCCTACCAATTGATGGCCACCCACTTTCTCCCCAAGGATCAGATTATTGATCCAATTATGAGTTCGCTGCAAATGGAAATTAATGTCATTTACCCTTCTATTTATTTTTGCTCTCCCCACTGAAATTGCTATTATGGTTACATATGCCATACAAGAATTGTGGTGATGTTGTTTCTAAATTAATTTCCACCTAAGAGTTTTCGATTTTCCCTTTTCATGGTGATGGAGCCTACAAACAAGGTAATTGGGGTCAATCATTCTCGTCACACAAACGTGCCAGATGAGGCGGAGCAACGATGGGACAGGAGCTGAAGGGTAAAGGGGGCATTTATGAAAGAATTATTCAGACACTTATCTCATTTCTTCAGGAATGGGGCAAAATCTTAGGGGTATAATTAAAACAACTTCACAAACATGTTTTTAAAAATAGTGTTGTGTCCTTCCACTGAGCTTTAGATTGGATTGAAGGCATAATTGGACGACCCTCTCACTGGGACCCTTAGACTGTACACACTTTGCAACCCATCAGCTGCTCTCCTAAAGGTGTCAGCGTCAGCACCAGTGGTGGGGGCGGGAGCGGGGGCTGACCTTTTATTCGAGAAGCCCTGAACACCCGGGCCAGGTGCTGTTGCAAATCAGACCTTTTGTAGGTGTGCACAAGATGTATAAGAGTCATTTCCGGCATTACACTGAAAAGATTGAATCTAGTGTTTTAGACCAAAGGATTCTCCAGTGGTGGGGAGGAGTGATGCACAGTTGCATTAAGTAGAATGACAAGGCCTGAGGTGACCATGCCAGCTAGGGTGGCTACCTGATGTCAGCACCCGGATCCTTCTGAGACCCTCAGCAGAGCCCTAAATACTTGAAGAGTTGCCATGTGAATACAGAACTTCGTGTTGCATTATCCCAGGGCTGTAGCCACTGGTTTCCAAGGAGCTTCCATCATAGAGAGTTGCGATCTTCTGTGTCACATAATTGCCTTTCATAGAAACAGCCTCTTTTCCATTTCAGGTCAAATCCAGGTTTGAGGCCTCCTAAATGTAGATGCTTAGGCTGAGCAAGCTAGAGATTAAGTGGACATCTCTTTTCCCCTCATACCTCCTTTCGCCTGTGCCTTGAGGTCTGAAAAACTACTGATTGGAATTTCTGGGCTGCTGGATTTCTCTCCAGCCCCAGACCCTGAATCTAGCTCTCTGCAGCCTTCCCTGGGGCCAGAAGGTCCACAGGAGGCAGGTTGCGGAGCCACTTAGATCTAGGACTGTCCTGGTTTGGCCGTCTGTGTCTGAATAAGCGAGTTGGTTCTAAGCTCTCTGTGGGGCTCTGGTGCTGGCTTGCTGTTTTGGCCTGGTGATTCGTCCAAAGCAAGGCATCCCTCAACAGAGGCCCTCAGACTTGCCAGCAAGTGTGGGATATTTGGAAGGGATGCTGGGAAACTTTGAACATGGAGGTGCTAGGTAAAAGGATGCTTTGGTATGGCCCTCCAAAGATTCCAAATTTGGGACGGGACCCTCAGAGAGCGGTGACATGGGAAGCCATTAGTGGCAGGCCCCCAGTGGAGGGAGGTGGCTCTGCTACCATTGGTGAGACTTCACTCTCTACATCCTCATAGCAGCCATATCTTTCTTGGTCTCACCCTCCCTTCAGGTGGCCTCCCTGTGACTCCTTTTTCAACTCAAGACTAGGACTGTGAGCAGGTAACCTGACCTCTGGAAAACTTCAGTGACTCACCTGAGGGTGAGTACTTGCCCTTTGAGATTTGAAAACGTGACACTGATAGAAAGCTTTGTCATTTCTGAAAGTCTATACCCTCCCTGGCGAGTGCTAAACTCACAGACATCAGGAAGCCATACTGGGCTTTACATCTGACCCAAACAATTCGGTCACCGAGCAGGCAATTGTGCAACTGGCCGTGGGGTGGTGAAACCATGCACAGAACTTTCTGTCTCCCTCTTTAGGAACTGCTGGGCAGAGAGGTCTCAGTCAGACATTTCATACCACAGTCTCCTGTCTGAGAAGAAGGTTCAGTTTTCATTTATCTCTCGTGCCCTTTGAAGTACAAGCCTCTGTCTGCTTACTGCCCTAAACCAGAGAGACTACGATGAATTCCTTTCACATTAAACAAATCCAAGTCTGGAAAGGCAGTAATATTTCTAAACAAGTAAACCCAGCCATGATTTGGGCTTTTGCAAAGCTCAACATGGTTATCCAGGACCTTTGCTAATGGAACAAAAAATCAAATGGAGGTGACAGGAGACCTTCTGACAGGTTTTCCAGCCACAAACCCACCTCCCCTTGGAATCTCCCGTACTCACAAGGCAGTCTGTCTCCTTCCAGGAACTAGGGAAAGAGAGGGAGGGAGATGGGAGAAAGAGAGGGGAAAAAAAAGGAAGAAAAGATGAAACGTGGAGAAATAGCAAAAGGAAATGAAAAGAACTTTACTGCTCAGTTTCTTCTCCTGCCTGACCCAATTATCAGATTTTGCATTTAAGTTTAAGACAGTAGATCAAACAGCAAGAGGCACTTTGTACTTCTGCCAGGAGACCATATGATATCTCTCAGTGGCTCTCCTGCATGCCAGGAATACGGAACCATGCCTCTCTGCCGGGCCTGCATATGGCGCAATGTGCAAAAAATAGCAAAATTCATAAGTGCCTGCACTCATGGATGATGTGCAGGATTTACAGCACTTTATCAGTTACAGGGGAAAAGGCAAAGCACAACCTAATTATAACTTTCCACAAATAAGTCAAAAGTAGAATGAGAACTGAAAGGACAAAAGGCTTGTGTCATGCTTACTTTGCAAAACTGATCATCTTCAGGGTTGTTTTTATGTGATACAGAACTTTTTACAAGGTACGGATCAGATATGTTCTGGGTATTTTGATGTTGCTTGCTGTGGCCGTGAGCGTTCCCCATGAACGGGAAGGCCTGGGTGGCAGACGTGAAGTTCTTCGAGCCGTTAGGGCTCGTCCCCCGTGAGCACACACTTTATTATGTATGGAGATAGTTTATGTGGGCTATATGCACGACATTTAAGCGGTTTTCATGCCCTTGGACAGGGCTTTGGCTTTGTGTAGCCACATGAGATAGATGCTTTGGAAAGTTTACTTCTCACTTCCGAGAATCGAGATAAGCACTGGGAAACCATGACTTCCACTCCAGGGCTGGGATTTGCAAGGACATGGAGGAGAAGGATGTTCCACTCTTTGCAGTAACAAGTTTTGGAAGCCCTGTGGATGACCTCCACTCCACTGATGACAGTGGAATTAGGTTGGGCTCAGTGGCACTCACTTTGCCAAATTAAATTAGCTAATATCCTTCAGAGATTTTTCAAATCCAGCCCTTTCTCTGGGAGAAGACAAGGTAGTGGCACATGGAAATCGTGGTTTTGCTCCAATCCTGGGTGGCTGGATGCTTAAATACTGGCCTCCGAAGTCATTTCCCCTGCAGGCCTTTTCAGCTGCCACTTCCCTTCATCCTGGAGGACAGGATAACTTCTTACTCTGTCCCAAAATGCTGGGCTCCAAAGGTGATCAGAGGGCCTGTTAGGCTTTGCTACAGCTATTCATTTGTGTCTTATATTTCACATCTGTGAGCTCGTTCAATCTCCACCATGGCCCTGTGAGGTAGACATCAGTATTGTTCCCATTTTACAGACTATTATAAACTCCATAGCATACTGATGAAAACCATAGGCTCATGTAGCAAGAAGGGAACAACTGGAAATCTGGGTGAAGAGTATACAGCAGTTCTTTGTATAGTCTTGCAACTTTCCTGTACATTCAACTCATTTCAAAATAAAAAATTTTTTTAAAAAAAATCTCAGGAATTAAGTAATTCTGGATTTCAATACTGGCTTGGTCACTTACTAGTTGTTTGTGAACTAAGGGCTTTCATATTTTAGACCATTTGATCTTCATAATCCTATACGGTGAGATGGCTATTAAATATTTATCTCAGCTGTACTCAAACCTCAGAGAGGTCCAAGAATATGTCAAAAACAAACAAACAAACAAAACAAAAAAAAAAAAACCTGTGCTCATCCACATAGCTTGAATTGACCTATCAATAGTGTTACACTTACTAGAACTCTGAAGGAATACAATGTTGGGTCAATTCTTTTCACTGAAGGAATTTTTATGGAATATATAGCAGGTTCCAATCAAGACTCTGACCTTAAAAGATGTAGCATGTAACTTGAAATTCCTTAGCTTCTCTTAATTAATTTCTAGATAATAGATCAATAAGGGGAACCGAGGAAAGGCTAAAATTTTGGAACTTCATTAATTTTATCCTTTCCTTATAATCATTACAGATTAAAGAATGATTATTCTTTTTATCTTACGAGAAAATGTCTTATTATTTTGATCACTTTAATCACCTTCCAGGTATATTTTTTTAAAAAGATTTATTTACTTATTTAGACAGAGAGGGAGCATGTGTGCATGCACGCATGGATGCATGCATGTGTGAGTGGGGGAGGGACATAGAGAGAGGGAGAGAGAGCATCCTCAAGCAGACTCCGCTGAGCACAGAACCCAGAATCTGATGAGGGGTTGGATCCTAGGACCCTGAGATTATGACCTGAGCCAAAATCAAGAGTTGGCTGCTTAACTAGCTAAGACACCCAGGCTTCCCAACCTTCCAGACACATTTAAAATTTTTGTTACACTTTCTTTCTTCTTTTTTTTTTTTACACTTTCTTCCTTCTATCCACAACCCATCTACCTACTCAACCATCCATCCATCCATCCATCCATCCATCCATCCATCCTCCATTATGTATGGTGTATGTATATTAACAAAGCTTTTGTCAAAAAGGGAAGGTACATATATTTTCTCCACTGAGTTGAAGAAAGAGATTCATGTATAACCACACTAGAAGGTAGGAAGAAGTCAGGCCGGTGAAAGAATGATAGAGAGGCAAGCTCCAGCAGTCAGAGGAGGGAGAAATGATTCTTCTAACAGACGCATGAATTGTAACAATCAAACCTCAAACACCACATATTTCACAGAACAAGGATAAGGACATGTGTGGCTTGCCAGCTCCTTATAAAAGATTTCCGTGGCTTGCCTGGATGGAGCAGTGCATTGCCCTGATGTCTCCACTGGAAGAACAATCTCTGGGACAATTTTAATAACCCTTGTAGGGTTGTAACTGATCACTTAGAGGCCATAATTTTTCTAAATACAGTTTGGAAGAATTTCTCCCAAACATAAGAGCAGGCCAACATTTAAGTTTATGTGGCATTTTTATATCCAGTACCGAGACCTCTGTGTAGTTTATTCCATTCATATGGCAGCTGGATTTTCTCTAGAAAAACTGGAAATTTCATTGCCCACTGCTCCAACTACCAAGCGATTCATAAAATATTGAACTGGAGAGCCCAACAGTGACCTCCGAGGCCTGGAATTAATACTTTTCATACAGAGAAATGTCCATTTGGTTTCTGCCTCCACATCAATATTCTATAGCAAAACATCTTCTAATTTCATGGTAATTAAATAAATAGAAGTTTTCACTAGGCTCTGTGCCAAAGAACCTTCGGAAGCAAAAATTGATTATAATTGCTGATCCCATTTAACCACTTGCTTATGATCTGTTTAAAGAGATTTATAGTATGCATTGCCCTAATAAACAAACAAAAATAATTAAAAGCAAACCCATGTTCCAAAAAAGTGTGAGCAAGTGCAATTTTTGTTTTGTGATTGGTGTAGTGAGTCATGGTTACTATCACCAAAGACATTTATTATTTGATAGAATTCCATTGTAAAACCCATCATAACATAAATGATCACCTTCGATTGCTCTTTTGTGTAAATGAGGTGCTGCTTACATGTAAGGTTTGTTTATTATAGACCATCCCTGGGTGGAAAAGTGAGATGTGACTTTCTACTTAAAAGATGATTTGGGATTTTTCCATTGATCAGCTCTGCGAGGTGATGATGATCTCTTTCAGTTGAGTGGTGTGTGGTCTTTGCTAGTCATCATTTGGTAGGCCTGTTCTCTTATGCTGTCCCATATTATCCAGTTGCATGTATAGGACATGGGGGTCAAAAACCCTGATGCTCACTTTGACGCGCTTCTTCTTCGACATCTTGCTCTGGGTGATATCATTGACCTACTACTTTTAAATTAGTCACCCCCTAATCCATGCCTCCAGCCCAGAACTCTTTCCTTGAACTTCTAGACCAGATTTCTGGAGGATCTTGAGAGTTCTACATGTATATTTTAGGGGACCCTCAAAACCAATATACTTCAAACTGAGCCCCTCACTTGGATGGATTCCCTAGTGCATTAAAAAGCACCACATTTTAAATATCTTTCCTCTTCTAGGATCCGTATCCTAGAGTATCTCTTAGTATTTAGTCCTGTGTTCTATCATAGAGGTCATAGAGGGAGGAGGCAGAGGGGATTTTCATTCCTGCCTTCTAACTCCTCAGAAGATATTCCAGCCTGGCTCCCGACATTAGATTGCACAGGTTGGTGTCTTTGATCATCTCCCTGGATGTGCAGTAACCATGCCTGCAATTTTTTCTTTTTTCTGTGAAAGGAGATGAATGAGGGAGGTCAAATTCCTGCAGTATATTGGCTTCCGGGCCTGGATTGGACAAGTCACATCATTTCTACAGGACCTACAAGGATGACCTCATGGTGGGACTTTGTGGGATTCAGTGTGGTCATATGTGGGATATTTTTGCATGTGAATCTTACAGTATAGCATAGATAGAAGCTCTTTTTAACAAACCATTTATTTTCTTTCTTTCATTTATTGCCAATCTTTAAAATTTTGCGTTTATTGATGTAATAAGTGTTTTACTACAGATCCAATCCATTCGTCACGGATCCATTATTATAATCCTCTTAGAAATGTCAAACACTTGTATAATTTATTAAGGTAACCATGGTGGCTTCCTTTAATGTCACGGAAAACTCAGCTTGATGGAGTTCCTTCATATTAGAACCTAGTTCAAATCTTGTTCCCACCCAGGGCAAATGGCTCATTTGACACTGTTGGCTTTTAAGGAGGCTTTTAATCCCTTTCTAAGGAAGAGAAGATTGGTTTCATCCTTCTGTATACTATATGTAACCCAGTTTGCTTTTATTATCTCAGTATTTCCAATAACTGTGGAATTTTGGCCAGGATTTTTTAACCCTTTTTTTTTTTTTTTTTTTTTTTTTTAGAGAGAGAGAAAGAGAACATTTGTACATGCAAGGGGAGGGGCTCAGTGAGAGAGAGAGAGAGAGGGAATCTTAAGCAAAGTCCACACTCAGCAAGACTCGATCTCACAACCCTGAGATCACGACTTGAGCTGAAATCAAGAATCAGATGATTAACTGATTGATCCATCCAGGTGCCCCTGGATTATTCTAAGAATTGCTTCAAACCTCCTTTTGCCTCTCTCTACATGTAGATAGAGCTTTAGACTATGTTTACCATCCCGCCCCTTTTTTTGATTCATTGCTTTTCAAAAATGTTCTGTTTTTGTAAAAGCCAAGTGCAAAGAGATGAACTAATTAACTATATTTTTATTGGTATGCCTGATGGTTTTCAGTCCTCTTAATGATCACATGAGCAAGATTATTATTTAAAAGATTATTCAAAACCTGGACCTTCTGAGGGTAGAACAAGAAGTCATTGCATCAATGCCGGAGGCACTGTTAAGGTAGAGTCCACATGAGCTAAAGACTTGCCCATGTTTTGCCAAGAAGATCATCTGAAACTAGGGCAAGCTTTGCATGAAACCCCATTTTCAAACCGAAACCATGAAAAAAAAATGGTGGTTCAGTGTGGTTTTTACATAAAACCAGGTGAAGCTTTGTGGTTCAGCCAAGGTTTGACTTGGAGCCAGAGAGAGCTCACTGTGCTTGACTGGATCTTGTTTTATGTTTCATGTCCCATTTGGTTCTCTTTCCCAAACTTGAAATCTGGGGTTCAGATGAAGGGTGCAAAATGAACAAAGTGAAGGTGGCATGAAATCTGGTGCAGATGAAGATAGCATTCACTTTATAAGGGCCATATCATTCTCGGGTTGCTATCTGTTCCTGTTTTCTTTCAATATTTCTTCTGGAAAGGATCGTCTGCACACTAAATAGTTCCTTGGGATTTCTTTAAAGAGGCAGAATTATTAACACTGAACAAAAATAGCAAAGCCAATTTTGATCTTATTTTTTTTTCTAATAGATCCATTATCTAATCCATGTCTTCAGGTCAGTCATCAAAACTTTTGGAGAAAACATTTTAAGCAATAAACTGTGACATTATGTAGTATGGATTTCTTTAGCACGATATAAGTATCTACTCTGTGTTGGATACTTTAACTTATTAAATTCTCTCAATATATCATAATATTGTTTTGGAAGTTAAAAATTCTTTAGTTTTTTATTCCTGGTACCACTGCCATAGTTTACAGGGCAACATACCTGTAATGAAAATAAAAAGACAAAGACAAAGCTACAACAGATAAAAGATTTCAGGAATGTATGTCTAATTGACACTACATTGCATTAATCAGTACCAAATTTTGCAAACTACAGCTATGACATCCTAAACTAGAAGGGTTTCCTGTTTAAGCTGCAGTGACTTTTCTGACTATGGATTGTCGTTCCTTCTGTGGCAGATTTTTACAGCTCCTCTAATGCATTTGGGACAACTGTCCTCAAAGTAACCTGCAGCTTTCCTGACAACTCCTCACTTTCTCTCCTGCTAAGAACTGTAGCCTTTTTTTTCTGATCTTTTTTTTGAACCTTCTGCTACCTTATCCACCATTTCTACCAACAGATCCATAACTGCCACCATGGGAACTGCCCGAATCTCTTCCACCAAAGCTGTTCCCCTTCATGGGTCCATAGTTTGATTGCTGTTTTCCACTTTGGTTTCCGAAATCATTATAGTTCCCACCCCACCATAGTTACGTCCAAAATGTCCTCCTTTGATCTAATCATCATACCCTCCACCGCCACTATATCTACCTCCTTGGTTTCCATATCCTGGTCCACCACTACCATAGCCTCCTCTACTACTATAACCAGGACCACTATCATGGTTGCCATCATCACCTCCAAATCCATTATACCCACTATCATCTCTCTCGTAACTATCTCTGCTGCCACCACCCCTATCACCAGAGCGTCTTCTTCTATCAAAGTTGCTCTACAACCCATAAAGTTGCCAGATCCACCTCCATGACCTCTTTGTGATCCAGAAGACTGCATTTCTTGTTTAGAAAAGGCCTTTTTCACTTACAGTTATATCCAATAATAATGTGGTATTTCTGAACCACAGCTTTGTTTTGTTTTAAAGAGGATAAGGAGCAGGGGTAGAAGGACAGAGGGAAAGAGAAAATCTTAAGTAGGCTCCACTCCCAATGTTGGGTTTGATCTCACAACCATAAGATCATGACCTGAGCCAAAATCAAGAATTGGACGCTAAACCAACTGAGGCACCCAGGTGCCCTCAAACAACAATTTGATCAACCATACCATGATCATCAAGTTACAAAAACAAATCCTCTCTTTTTCCCATTCTGGCTGTCTTCCATTACTTCTATGGTTTCAATCTTGCCGTACTTCTAACTTTTTATTTTTATTTTTTAAAAAGATTTTATTTATTTGTCAGAGAGAGAAAGAGAAAGCACACGAGAGAGGCAGGCAGAGGTAGAATCAGGCTCCCCCTTAGCACGCAGCTGATGCAGGACTCAATTCCAGGACCCTGGGATCATGACCTGAGCTGAAGGTAGATGCTTAACTGTCTGAGTCACCCAGGCATCCTTGCCATACTTTTTAAAGTAGTCTTTCAAATTATATCCTTCTGTATTTTCTTTACAACCATTGATGAAAATTTTCTTTACTGTTAGATGGGCACCAGCTTTTACAGAATCCTCTCTGGAAACATCTCTCTTTGGTTCCATTACACTGCTATCAAACGTGTGTGTTTGAACACACATTGCTGCATTTACCTCTTCAACACAAGGGTAAGTCACAAAACCCAAACTCTTGGGACATTTGTTTGAATTCTCTCATCATCACACAATCTGTAAATATGCCTCATTTTTCAAAATATTCTCTTAAACTATCATCTGTAGTTTCAAAGTTCAACCACCAATAAACAGTTTTCTCAACTGCTCTGGTTCCTTTGGATAATGGCACTCTGTTTTGAGACCCAGGCTTGCCTCTTTCAACTTGAGTTCATTACCATAATATTTTACAGATGAATAAACTAGGCTCAGAGTGATTTTATAACCTCTCCATATAATAAAAGGTAAGGCAAGCAAGAGCAATATGAGGGAGACTTAACCGGTGAGTGGTAGATGAAAAGGTTGTTCTTTCTCTAGCTTTTTCTAGTATACCTGTTGCCTAGAAATCAGACCAAAGTCCTTCCCTTCAAGAGCTTTTAATTTGGAAAAAGGAACCAAAACATAGCATTTAAGGAAAATCATAGTATGTAGTGGAAAGCATGAAGTGCCATAAGACTTGTCCAGATGGCAAGTTGTATGAGTTCAGAGGAGAAGGGAGACCACTACTTTATTTTTTTATTTTTATTTATTTATTTATTTATTTATTTATTTATTTATTATTTATTTATTATTTATTTTATTATTTTTTTATGGAGTTCAATTTGCCAACATATAGCATAACACCCAGTGCTCATCCCACCAAGTGCCCCCCTCAGTGCCCATCCCCGCCCACCTCCCTTTCCACTACCCCTTGTTCGTTTCCCAGAGTTAGTTAGGTGTCTCTCATGTTTTGTCACCCTCACTGATATTTTCACTCATTTTCTCTCCTTTCCCCTTTATTCCCTTTCACTAATTTTTATATTCCCCAAATGAATGAGACCATATAATGTTTGTCCTTCTCTGATTGACTTATTTCACTCAGCAAAATACCCTCCAGTTCCCTTGTAACCAGGGGATTGCACACTTTAAACTTACACAATGTTATATGTCAGTTATGTATCAATAAAGTTCAGAAAAAATCTTTGTGAAAACTAGCAATAGGGATACTTAAGAGCCGTTGAATGTGGAGTTGGTAGGGGAAAGGGAAAAAAGCCATGGTGGTGGAACAGGGCAGGTAAAAGCACAAAAATGAGAATTTCGTTTGTTGGAGTGAAGGTTATAAAGGAATGTTGAGGAAAATAACTTCAGAAGGAGAGGTTGGGGCTAAATCTTGGAGTCTTCATTTTATGACCAATGAGTTGTGTTCTACCTGCAGAGGGAAGCCACTGAGTATTCTTGAGTTGAGAACTGGCAAAATCAGGGCAAAATGCAGGCAAAAGCCTAAGATTTAACTCTGAAAGTTGTGTCTCATTGGAAATTCAAATGAGGATTTAAAATATGCAGTAATTGGCCTTTAAAAAACTCAGTGAATAAAAACTAATCATCCTTATTCTGTTTGAGCTCAACAATGATATATACTTGAAATTACAGAATAATATCAAGTTCTTGCTTGAATTTTGAAGTTAAAATTTATTAGCACACATCTTACATGAATATACTCTCAACTGCCTACTTTCCCAAATTGAAAAATTTCCCCAAATATATGGGCTCTTTTTTCATTATTATTCCCTACTCTCCACTCCCCCCTACCCAGGAGAAAAAGCAAATTTAATTTAAATTCTTCTTCATAACAAAAATGAAATACTAAGGGATAAGGTTTTGTCAAGTAGGATTGAGTTTTGGAGGGCCACAAGCCATCGTGATATCAAAAATTTTTCTCACTCCTGAGAACCACTTTTTGTTCTTTGGGGCACAATAATGCCCCTATTGGGAATGCATGATATGGACCCAAGCTTGCTTTGGCACACTGCTTTAATAGACACAATGGAAGCTCTAATGTCAGGTGAAGTCTGTGTCACAGAAAGGGAGGACAGATACAACCTCCAAACCCAATAGGCTGATGGTTGACAGAGATGCCACCTGGAAGGTTAGATGGCAGAGATATACTGAAAACTTAGGAACTTTCAGGAAGGACAATCTTGTCAGAGCATAACGGTGAGTAACATGTTGGTTGATCACATTTCCCTCTAGCTAATTATTATTATTTTTACTATGCATTCTGCTAGGTGGTAGCAGTAGGAAAGTCAAGAGAATGCTCTATGTAGAGCACACAAAACAAAACATGTAGGGGATCATCAATATAACATGCTTCTGAAGGCTTGGGATTAGTTTTTCCAACCTCTCTCACTCCTAACTGTGATATTCCTTTATGTGATAGCTGTGAAAATATTCATTTTAACCAATTAGATAGATATTGTTTGGAGAAACCTCAATTACAAGGATTTATAAATATAATCATTGACACTTTAAAAGATTAGAGTGGTTGAGCACATGGGTTTTTAAAAAATTTTTTGTTGGCTATGTCTATTACTTGAAGAATGTCCTGTGACTTCACTGAATAAAGAGTTCTTTATGGCCAATGAACAATCTTCCAGAAATTCTACCACAATGCCTTACTTTCCATTGATAAGTGTGAGAGTGAGCCCTGGGTGTTATTCTATATGTTGGCAAATTGAACACCAATAAAAAATAAATTTATAAAAATAAAAAAATAAGTGTGAGAGTGTCATTTCTAAGCTGGTTTCTTACAGAGCTCAAAATGTTCTTGTGGGGGAAATGAATGGGGACGCTGTTTTACAAAGAAAAAAAGAAATGGACACCTTTCTTCCCCTTTAACCACCCTTGGATATATGGGGGAAAAAGTGCCTAGTTTTATTGTATTGTTATTTGTAGTTTCCCAGGAGCAAAAAAGTAATATTTAACTTGAGGATTCTATTTTTTTACTGGAATAACAAGATGTCTCTGGATGAACGTTACTGTATTGGAAAGTTTTTTTCCCCCTCCTCCTCCTCCTCCTCCTCCTCCTCCTCCTTCTTCTCCTCTTCCTCCTCCTCCTCCTTCCTCCTCCTCCTCCTCCTCCTCCTCCTCCTCCTCCTCCTCCTCCTCCTCCTCCTCCTTCTTCTTTTGACTTGTCTACCACAACTTCGACATTTGCTGCTCACTTTGTGAGCCTGATCAGGGTAAGGAAATTGCAATATTTAAGAACAGCTGTAGAGGGTCATTAACGGATTGTGTGATGTTTCTGCCAGTTTTGCTGATAACCTGTGGGCTGCTTTATTATTTAAACCTCTGTATGCTTGAAGGCTTTTTTTTTTTTTTTTTTGATACTGACGCAAGTCTTTCTAAGCCACCTGAATATAAAAAAGATTTTTTTAGGTGACTGTCAGGTCTCCCTTGCCAGAGTTCTTTTTTTTTTTTTTTTTTTAAATTTATTTATGATAGGCACACAGTGAGAAGAGAGAGAGAGAGAGGCAGAGACACAGGCAGAGGGAGAAGCAGGCTCTATGCACCGGGAGCCCGATGTGGGATTCGATCCCGGGTCTCCAGGATCGCGCCCTGGGCCAAAGGCAGGTGCCAAACTGCTGTGCCACCCAGGGATCCCCTTTGCCAGAGTTCTTATGCAAAAAATAGTGCCTTTATTCATCCTGGGATAGATAGGCTCCTTGTGTCTTTTAGGAGACAGACTGTTCTCTCTTGAATTGGAGAAAATAAAGCTCCATGGTGATTTCCACTTTCTGTAGTAGGCTCTGAGCACTAAAGACTCCAGCCATGCATGGCCTGATTGAGAACTGTGAAGTCTCAAGGATGCTGTATATATTCCCATGACCATGTTCTAGGATAGCACCTGTGACCCACACAGCCCATGGAATGAGAGAAAGATTGGCTCCAAACTTTATATGCTGTAAATTCTCTACAGTTTTTCCTATAAGTCATGGTCTTTATGGACAATGCATTTGTTTTCTGGTTTTGTTTGCTTGTTTGTTTGCATAGGTTTACAACTTAGACGTCATTGCAAGCACTCTCTATAATCACCATCAAACAATAATTATTAAGAAAAATATTTCCATGGGTGCTTTGCCAGGTGGTCTATGAAGAGAATTACATAGGCACATACATAATTTAGAGGGGGTCTATGGAATCATTCAGACAGGCCTTGACAAACGAATGTTAGTATAAAAATAATTAGGGAATCCCTGGATGGCTCAGAGGTTTAGCGCCTGCCTTTGGCCCAGGGCGTGATCCTGGAGTCCCTGGATTGAGTCCCATATCAGGTTCCCTGCATGGAGCCTGCCTCTCTCTCTGCCTATGTCTCTGCCTCTCTCTCTCTGTCTCTCATGAATAAATAAATAAAATCTTAAAAAAAGTAATCAGACTGATATTTAGCCAGTCCATCTAGGGGTGGCCATATTGGTCACTTTATTGCTGCTTTCATTCCTGAATGGTTGTTATCTGTGCTGTATCTGTTGCTCGATATTTTGATTATCTTCCCTGGAACATATACGTTGTCTGGTAAGTCTACATCCTTTCTGTTTTTATTTTTAAATTTAAAATTTTTTTTTAAATTTAAATTCAATTAGCCGACATATAGTAGTCCTTAGATTCAGATGTAGAGTTCAATAATTCATCAGTTGTGTGTAACACCCAGTTTTTAAGTGTATTAAGTAGCACTTGGATGATGTTCCTAGTACTATAAAAAATATCAGCTTTGAAAAGCTAACTTTTCACTAATAAGCTCTTCTCTCCTTCGTCCAAAAGCAACATAATAGAATAATGAGCAGGACCAATTGTCAGAAGTGCTGGTTGTGCAAAGCACTGGGGCATGTTGAACTCCCCAGACTCTAGAATGGATTGCTGGCACCAAGCATGGCTCTGCCTTTTGTTAGTGTGTGGCCTGGGCAAGCTACTTGCTGTAAGATGGGATAAAGGTAGCACCTACCCCACAGGTCCAATGAGTCAATTTACACAAAGAACTTAGAAGAGCTCCTGGGTTGACAGCAAGTGCTTTATGAAGATCTGTTATATGGTTTTGATCCTGGCTTTGTCACCAAGGTATAGGTGGGGGAACCTCTCTGAGTCCCATTCTCATATGAACAACAGACTAAACTCTCTGAAACCATGAAGCTTTATTGTTTTCTTTTTAAATAAGACTTTGCAAACACCTAGGAAAAGACACTCAGAGTAAAGGATCATATTATTTATCATCAAAACCGAAAACTTTTCAGCTTGAATGGAGATACTATTAGTAATTAAGATCTCTGGGATACCAGGCATCAGCCAGGCCAGGGTTGTTGATCCATATACAGTAGGTAATGCCGTGGGCCATTCATAGACTGGAGATGGGAGATTCTATCTTTGGAGATTTGAGGGGACAGGTATATTGCTTCAAAGTATAAGGATGGCATTCAAATTGCACACAACTGAAACAATAATTTCTGAAGTGTGCTGTACTTCACAGTCTCACACTTTTTGCAACATAGGTCTCCATTTTTTCCTGTGTCACAGGCAGAAGAGGGATAAATATCACTGAAGAAACAGACCTGGATAGACGTAAGTTATGTGGGCTTTTATTTCTGCCCAATTTTCTGCTATAAAGCTACCTATACTACCCTGAGAGAAGCAGTTTTCCCCATTACCGATGGAAAGTTAAGTTTCCTCATAAGAAGGATTTCCCTTCCAGAAATTCAAACCGAGAAAAAGTATCAGACAATGCAATTTTGTGCCAGTGAGCGGCCCTTTCCAAAGATTTGAATGGAATAATTTGTTTTTCATGGTTTATAAGTAGCAGATAAAACCTACATGGAAAAATGGACAAGAAGCAATGGAAAATAAGACACAGAATCTGGAATCATAACCTCAAAAAGCAATTTGTTTTATTTCAGCCATGCCCAGAAATCACTTGAGGTTAACAAGTGAGTATTTCTACTGGAAGAATCAGCTACAATTAGGTCACCAACTTAGAGAAGATGTAGGCGGAAGTTTAAGTACCAAGTCTATCATTATAAAGGTACTTTATCAGCAAAACCGTCAGTCATGGATTGTTGACTTAAAGTGATTAAGAGGGTAAAATATCAAAGAGGAAGATGAAGAGTTTGGGGAAAGTCCTCTGCTAAGATCAGGAGCAGCTGAGGGTCTCAATATGAGAAAGTTGCACACTCCTGGGGGAGCAGATTTTGAGTTCCTTGACTTCTACCTCAATCTGAGTTGAAACAAAATAGGAAGTTGCCTCCCCTTGAAGTCCTTGCTCTGGCTACACAAACACAGAACACAGTTAATCTGGTGGCAACAGAATTATAAATCTGTGGTTGTTTAGGATAATGGAGCTGTGGTAATACTCTTCTGATTTCCCACTGAAAGTTGGATATGAAAATCTCCAACAGTACTATACAAACTTCTCATTAAACAAATAAATAAAAATCTGGAGCCCTTGGACCTGGCACCAATGGATTGGTCTGTGTGGACCATCTTAGCTCACCTGGGAATGGATTATTTTTTCCTAGAAGTGTATTTGAGAGCCTGAAAAGATTTGTTAATTCAGTGTCTACCATTGCATTATTTATGGGTTTAATAATGAATAGATTTGACAGATCTTTGGATCCATATGAGCCATGGAATTTGGAAGAATATTACTTCCTGCTATATTAATAACTGATTTTTTGTTGTGGATTTTACTTGGTAACTCATTTGATCCATTTGGTTTGATCATTTAGGTATTTCAAGACACCAAATGTGGCCTTAAGTTTCATAATGGCTGTGTCTATTTCCTTAGCAACCAAATGGTTCTGAGACTTGTTTTTTTTTTTTGGTATCTGTAGGTCATTGCCATCAGCACAGTGGGAGTCACCTCCCCTCAAACTTTTCTGTTGCTTGAACAAAATCCTGAAAGGATGGGTGTTAGAACAGCTGCTGAACACATAGCTGTAACACAAGGCTGAAGTGTTCAATGCCAACAGTTAGCTCGGTGCATTCATTAGTAAGTGCCCATGCTGAAGACAGCCATACAGACAGAAGGTGCTTCGTTTTATCCAGCAACCACCCAGTGCCTTGTTCCATTTCCTTTACCATATGCATATTAGTGTTTATCTTCTTGAATCGTTAGAACTATAAAATACTGTCCCTTTTCCTATCAAGGATTCAAAACTATCTTTTGCCATATGTTAGCTATAGAGTCTTCTTGGGACAGTCTTTTAAATCCAGTGTTCCGGGACACCTGGATGCTCAGTGGTTGAGCATCTGACTTTGGCTCAGGTTGTGATCCCAGGGTCCTGGATTGAGTTCTGCATCGAGTTCCTGGTGGGGAGTCTGCTTCTCTCTCTGCCTATGTCTCTGCCTCTCTCTCTGTGTCTCTTATGAATAAAGAAATAAAATCTTTAAAAAAAGAAATCAAGAGTTCATAAGAAACTACCATTGATATCAGATGTTAGAATGAAGAAGGTGTATGATTGATGAAAGTGCAACTCTTAATGAGAGTCCAGGGTTATCCCAAGACTCAGTTATAAGATCAGAAGATACGTTTGCGTGTGTGCGCATGCATGTGTGTGTGAAGGAGAGAGAGAGAACGAGACTGGGTTGCAAAAGCTACCATCCACTAGACTTTTAGCCTCATTGTCAAGTTTTTATTCTTTCTGACAAAAAAAAAATCTAACTTATGGGAAAAAATGGATAATATCTCCATTTTAAAAATATTACATGAATTCAGAGAAGTTAAGTCATCTCCCAAGATCTCACAGTCAAGAGATGATAGAACCAAGATTTGAAGCCAGGTTGACCTGTTGCTAAAGTCTACTTACTACTTGAGTATACTTTATGCTGTTTCCCAAGGAACATTCCCTTCAGGAACATTCTAAGCACCTTGTTCTATGTCCTCTGTATTTTTTTCTCCCAGCTCACAGATGTCAGGCTGTAAAGGTGCTAAATGTAGAGTGAATGAGGTAGAATTTTTGGAGGATTAAGGCCTTATTGGACATCCAAATCACACCCTATCCTTAAGTCTTTTCTCTCAATATGGCCCGTAGAAAGGTGAAGTATTAGAAGCTTTAGTGATGGTATGAATCATAGGAAGTGCTAAGCTAAAGTACTGAATGAGTCATTCTTTCCAGAAACATTGGCATTTATTTCTCTAAAACTCTTGATAGACTTTAACAGATAGGATAGAATAAAAAGCTACTTAAAAGATGCTGCTCCTACTATAAATACTAAGATAAATTTACTACTATTAATAACAAATAGCTTCCACTTTTTGACAAGTTGTTATAAACATGTTGAACTATTTGCTTATCAAAACAGTTAATAGCATGCCACGTACCTTCAGGGTGTAAAATAAAAGCTAATCGGAATAACTATAGCGATATACAATCTTAACTGTCTGATCTCACTCACATAATTTTTCTTGTGTTCTGTGTCTACAACACACATAATTCTTAGACAGCTAGTAGGTTTTAGAAACTGGATAGAGGTGAAACATAGAACCTAGCCAGTCGTTGGATGTGGGGGTGGGAAGTAGGGGTATCAAAGTCAGTTCTCAAGGTTTAGCCCCGGTGACTAAGGGACCGGTGTTACCATTGCCAGAAAGAGGAGAGTTGGAAAGTCTGAGAAAAGATGGTGAATTAAATATGGGACACATTTGCCTTGATGTTTCTTGGGGTGATGTCCTGATGATGTGTTCAGGGATCACTTGAAGACTCAGCCACAGCTTCGAGGTGGGCTTGCCTGGAGGGCCAGCACTGCGCATCACAAGACTACAGCATTCAAGGCAGAAGTGAGGAGATCCCCAAAGGGGAAAAGGTGGACCAGATAGAGAAGAGAGTCTAGAACAAGGTCTAGGACACATCTGGGGCAAGAGAGAGGGAAGAGTGGCAGAGAAGGAATTGTGGAAAAAGTAGTAATAGTAAGAGACAAGTAATCACCACAGTGTGAAATAACAGGGCCAAGGGGTAAGTTCATATTCTTTCAAAGAATGAGATGGCCTAGATTGTTGGCCTCAGAGGAGCAAATAAGTTAGCTCGATCTCAGTATATCGTTGTGCACCAGAGGGTCCCACGTGAAGGCAGAAAGAAAGGAGGGAAGTGCAAAGAATCCCAGAGCTGGGCACAGTCTACCCATCACTTCTCTGTGGAGGAGATCGTCACAGTGGCTACAACTCTCCGGTGTGCCGTGGAGGAGAAATGGTTTGTAACCCACCATTCCAAAGGAAGTGGGGGCAGCAGGGAGAGGAGAAGGAACGTCTGAGTAAATGAGAAAGGCATTTTAAGACAAGAGACACAGCGTGTGGAGTGGGACCAAGAGTGGAGGAGAGTAGAGAAGGGAGAGGGGCGGATGAAGAGCTGACATAGCAGGTTCCAGAGGAAGCAGAGGGGTTTGAGTGGGGGAACACATTACTTCCCACCTCTGTGGAAAGAGGTGGAGCAAATATGATATTCCTCAGAAAGAAGGCACGTAAATGAACAGCTAGATGGCATCTCAGGAAGGAGGGGGTGAACAGGTGCTTTCCTCAGTACTCACTACTCTTCTCAAGAATATAAGGGGGGAGAAGATCTTCCCAGAGGAAAGGCTTTCTGCAACCTAGGGTCGGGCTGAACAGCTCTTAAAGATACAGCTTGGTCGGGTGTTTTGCATGGATAAATTGGGCATTGAATGCAGGGGTTAGAAGAAAATAATTTGTGTCAAAATAGTTTGTGATTCCAATAATACTTAGAATACTAACAATAAAAGCAGAGAGAGTAAGTTGTAGGATGTGTACAAGGGAGGTGACTTGCAGCAGTCATTCTATGTGACCAAGTAGTGACAGTAAGGAACTAGGAACTGAAAGGCAGAGGGTATTTCATGTGAATATTAGGTCAACAGCCCTTTATTTCCCCAGGGCCCATCACAGGGCCTTGCAATAGGGTTGATCGGGGTGGGGAGGTACAGGCTACTGGTGATGGAGCCTAGGGTCAGGCCCATTATGGTGGGATGATGATTAAGGGTGCTGGCTTGAGAGGTGGCCAGAGGCATTTGGGGTCACCATGAAGGTGGCAGGTATAATCAATCGGGGTGAGGATGGTAGACTGAAAGGACTAGAGGCTGTGAAGGGAGGAACATTCCAGAATGTGAGCTCGTGGCAATGGTACCATTTTCACTTAAAAAGCTAGCAGCCTATGGCAGCATTAAAACACTTCAAGGCCAACTGTGCTTCACCCCCATCCCGATTCCCTACTTCCCTACTGTGTTTGGCAGTCTATCTGAGATACAACTGTTTGACCAGACTCTATACACTGATAATTTACGTCCTTGGATGCTGCCTATTGTTTCACCTTCCAGCCTGCTGCATATTAACTTCCAATGCTCTTTTCATCAGACCATGCCAAGCCATGTGTCACAGATGGGCACCATTTGTTTTCTCAAACGTGAAAGTTGAAAGGTCAAGATTCAACATCACACAAGAAGATTTTGGTATGTGGAGGAGGTTCCAAAGTCAAGGCCAGGAATTACTAATTCTACAAATGGGGCAAAAGGTGATGTGGGAGGAACATGAGCCATGGTCCCTAGAGTGTCCCCCAAATATTCATGTCTGCCTGGAATCAGAATGTGACCTATTTAGAAAGAAGATCTCTGTGGATGTGATTAGTCTGAGTTGTACCGGATTACGGTGGGCTCTAAATCTAATGACTGTGTCTTGGTAAGAAGAGGAGACACACAAAACACACAGGAAGGGTGTCATGGGAAGACAGGGACAGAGCTTGGGGTATTGCAGCTACAGTCCAACGGGTGTCAAGGATTGCCAGGGGCCACCAGAAGCAAGGAAGGAGTCTTGCCTAGAGTTTCAGGAGGGGGTGTGGTCCTGCCAACACTTTGATTTTGGATTTCTAGCCTCTAGAAAATTGAGACAACACATTTCTGTTGTCTTAAACCATGCTGTTTTGCGAGAATTTGTTACAGCGACCCTAGGAAACCAATACAGTCTTCTGACTCTGATGACTAAGCTTTTCACTGCCCAGCTGGAAGCTTCTCTCAGGAGGCCACGTTGCCCCTGGAGCCTGTCCCGATGTAACCGGCGTGATTTAAAGTCTCAGGAAGCCTCGTCCCAGAAGGCTTCATGCCCAGGTCAATGTATTTCTTTGGCCCGCCCTTGTCATTACAAGGTTCTGACTTACATCTTTGCTCCTTTGAACTTCAATCAATGGCCGCCCCAGGGACGTTGTTTTGACTACCCCTACGTTTTCTAAACTCCCCACTGTGTGGTTTCCAGGTCAGACAGTCAGGCTTTGTTCAGTGAATCACTGCCCAAAGAGTCCATTAAATCTCACTGGGCTGCCTTGCGGCCTGGCTTCAGTGACTTAGCGAGAACAGGGGCATTTAGTGAGTTCCTGAGGAAAGCCAGACATTGGGGGGGGGGGGGGGCAGTGTGGGGGGGAGGACCCAGTGCTGACACAGGGCAGGGAACACGGATTAGGGAGCTCAAGATGGCAAATGACAAATGGAGGCACCAGGAACTCAGCTTCCTGGCTTGGAGAGGCGCGGCTGATTCCTGACACACTATTTCAGGACCTGAAAGAGAAAGTGGGGGGCTTTGGAGATCACTCCACAGAGTGCGCATGTCAAGGGGAGATGAGACATGTGTTAGCACCACCGTCCTTCTGCCGCAGGGATGGGAAAGAATCACAGTGTGAGTCTGGTCGTGATCTTTATGGTGGGAGGCTTCCTTTGAAGTCTGACATCACTGAAAAAATTCTCATAAAACCAAAAAGGAAAAAAAGAGTATCTCATCCTGGCTAGGAGCGCACCCAAGAATATGGAAATGAGAAATGGTTACAGCTCTCTGCAGAGACAGGAATGGACAGAACCTGAAGTCACTCAGGAAGAGAAAAGCTAAAGAAAAACCAAGATTTCTTCCAGGGTCTGGGAAGTGCTACCTCTGTGGCAGGCTTGCTGTTGAGGGGAAGAGTCTGGTGTGAGGCCTGGAGCCCCAGAAAGAGGGCCAGCTCCCCCTCTGATGCCCCAGTGGCCAGGGGCAAGTCAGAGAGCCTCTAGAAACCTCAGTCTCTTTTTCTGAGAATGGGGCTGCTGGCCCTCTCTTCCCTTGCAGGGTCGTGTGGGCTTCCAGGGAGACAGTTTCCCTTCCAGGGAAATCTCTCTATACCTTCCCAAGCATCTTATAAATATACACAAGTAAGGTCAGGTACCCACTGACGCTGGTTCCAGGATGCCTTACGTGATCTCGTTTATCCGCACCGAGTCGGGCACCAGCTGAGTGGGTGGCTAAGGGTCCCCACAAAAGCCCAGCTCCGGGACCCCCGGTGGGTTGGGACTGTTGTTTCTTTCCTTGCATCAGCATTTGTGACATGCATCAGCATTTGTGATGCGTTTGTGACACAGCCAGGAGGAAACAGGCAGGCAGAGAGACAGAGACTGCGTGTCCTTTCCAGAGCATCAGCAGGGCCTTCCCAGGGTCTCCAGATGGGCCAGCGCCCTGCAGACCCCAGGGAAGGGAATGGCTGGAGCCCAGACGCCCAGTGTGCAGCCCTGGCCCCTGCTTTCCTCTGAGCTACGGCATCACTGAGTACCGTCCCAAACTGTGTTGTGAGCACCCACGTTTCTTCCTTTGGCTGCAAGGGCCTGTCTTTTCATTTCCATCCGGCACAATTTCCTAGATGCTTCCTCCACCACGAAGCCTGGCCTGAGCCTGCCCTAGCGCACTGCATGTCCTCTGGGCCACCATACCTTGTTAGTTCTGCTCACTGCTTGCCTCCGTCCTCCCCGGTGCATCCGTTAACTCTAAAGCTAGGTGGTGACTCAACTTATTATGATTATTATTTGGGTGCCGTCTCTCATGCCTTAGTCTTGTCCCAGATGCAACACCCTGCATGTGATGGTTAACAGTTGGTAGATTCTGATACAGTAGCTACTAGTGGGCAGGGCAGCTTTGAGCCCCTGGGGGCTCCCACATCCTCAAAGGGAGTGGTACCAACAAGTATAGGTTCAAGTAAATGGAGAGATCCATTTTGTATCTTTGGTGCCCTAAACTCTCCTCATACTGACCTTTGTCACTCTATCTTATTTAGGGCAGCCTATTATTTATTTTGTACTAAAGTGTAAATGACTAATAATTTACCCTTGCCTGGGAGAGCTGCCTTCTCAGAGCTAACTTAAACTTGAAGATGAAGGCCTAAGGTTGTGCTAGAAGGTCAGTGAGGGAGAGGAAAGTATTTTTCTAGGATGAGGGCCTTCCCAGGCTTCTGAAATCACCCCCTTGGGCAGCTGCCTGGCGTAATGTGCCCCTCGGTTAATGTAGTTTTTCTCAGTCTAGGCTGCTCAGGCCACTCTGAAGACGATCCCTTTCTCTCTGGACTCTGTCCACCCAGCCTAACTTGAAAGACATCAAATCCACCCAAAGTAGCTTCAGGGTAAAGTATGGAAGTCTGTGGGCTGCAGGCATGTCTGTTCTGGCATAATATAAATAAATGCCTTTGTGCTGTAAAAATTGAGGTATCTAATGAGAGTTCTTACTGAGCTCTTTGGCTTGCTGTAGGCAGTGATGCAAAAGAAATCCCAGGGTGTAGATTGTAACAAGGCCGCATTCCTTCTTGTAGACCCGTGGGCCCTACCAGTCAGATCTGCAGAATGGGGAGAGAGCAGGGGATATGCTTTCAGGCACCAGATTCCTTAACCTTTCTCCACTTCGATCTCCTCATCCGTCAGGGGGTCCTGCTCAGAGGGTGGCAGCAGGAGGAAATGAAATGACATGCACAGAACATCCAGCTCAGGGGTGGAAGCCCAGTGAATGAACTATTTTTTTTTCAATTGCTAGGCTCATTTCCTGTCCTGAGCGATGACCCTAGGATTTATTTATCTGTTTAAGGATGAACTTGGGTTTCTGAGATTCTATCCCTTTGCTGTTTTACTGAACAGCTCCCCTCCTGAGAGGTTGCTCTTTATGTCACTTTCATTTGGAGAACCCCTGACCATCTGGAAGGACCAGATGGGAAAATGCATCAGGGTGAAGCATTGGTAGATCGGGGGGAAAAGAGGATCCTTTTTTTTTCAATCAGAGACTCTACAATGACTTTGCTTGTGATGCAAGTAAGACCTAGACCCTACTAACCATGGAAGGCTTGCAGACAAGGTGATTCTTTCCGGAAGCTTCCCCAGGTAAGAGCAGGAATCCTTGGAATGGTAGAGCTGCATGTGTGATAGTGGGTCACCTGTGTGTCTAGGCCTCTTATCAAAGAGAACAAGGAATGGGTATTTGCTGTACTGGGGAAAAATCAGCAAATACAATAGTTCTAGTCATCAGGGTAGATCGGAAGGATGGGTTTTAGTCAAAAGCTTTTGAGATGGTGAGCCTCAGTTTCCTGTGGCTATCCTATCACGAACCAGGGTGACCTATGCACACACACATTTGGTATGTCTCCGTTAATAGATTCCACACTGAGAGACAGGGAATGGGATTTTGTTGATCCATCCATTCTTTTCCACAGAAATGGACAAAAGCTCAGCAACTTTGTCACAGGATGTATCAGCACCATGCTTCATTTGGGATCAGAATGTCTTGGGTAGCCCATATCTGCTCTGAGGGCTGGACAGTTCAAGAGAGCACTGAGACATTCTGACCAGCCAGGAGTTTAGGGACTTGGATGCCATAGACTGAATATCTGTCTTTTGTCCCCAAAGTCATGTTAGTTCCTGATGTCCAGTGGGATGGTATTTGGAGGTGGGGCCTTTTTAGGAGGTGATCAGGTCATGAAGGTGGACCCCTCATAAATGGGATTAGTGCCCTTATAAAAGAAACCCCAGAGATCTCCCTTACCCATTCCATCGTGTGAGGTTACAATGAGAAGACAGCTAACTCTGAACCAGGAAGAGAATTCTCACTAGACGCTGACTCTGTCAACACCTGGATCTTGCACTTCCCAGCTTCCAGAAGGGTGGAGAAATAAACACCTGGTGTTTATATGCCACCCCGTCTATTGCATTTCTGCTACAGCAGGCAAATGGACGAAGACGGTTGAGAGCTAGAGGTGACCTTGGAGTTGGAGACCTCCCTGGCTGCGGGGCTGGTGCAACCCAGGGGCTCGGCTTCTGTGACGGCACTTCATCTGCCTCTCTGCTTATATCCCAGCTGCAGTTCTTGCCTTGGGCTTTAGTCGTCTCAGACTGACTGGGCATTTTCTGGATATGCCAGGTCCCTCCCTGGCCCCAGGTCCTTGAACATACCTTACCTCCACCTGACACTCCTTTCCCCCGCTTTTTCCCTTTGGCTAAATTCTCCTAGATAAAGTATAGCCCCATCTGCCATCACCTCCTTAGACAGGTTGGGTGTCCCTTCCTATACTTGCTGGCTGACTCTGTGGGTCAATTCCCTTGTCTGTCACCCCCAGTGGGATCCTTGATGACAGAGCTATCCACTGACTTACATGAAACATCTATGGGCACTTACTTGGCTGACTTGCCTGAGGTCACACAGCCAATAAGTGGTCAACGGGAGAGTAGCTCCTGTGTCCTATGGCTTGAACTGGGTTGAGTAGCGTCTCCCCAAATTCACACCCATGCAGAAACTCAGAGCATGACCCTCTTTGGATAGAGGGTCTTTGCAGAAATAACTTCATACAGTGAGGTCATGTTAGCTCTAAATCCAGGGACTGGTGTCCTTATGAGGAGAGAAAACAGAGACGCACAGAGGGAAGAAGGATGGCCCTGATCATGGGTAGAGATTGCAGTGATGTAGCTAGGAGCCAGCGGTACCAGCAGAGGTTACGAAGAGGCACAGAAGGATTCTCCCCTCAAGCCTTCAGAGGTGGGGTGGCCCTGTTTGATTTCAGACTTCTGGCATCTGGTACCGTGAGAGAAAAAAAAAAATCTCTGTTGTTTTTAGCCACCCGGTTTGTGGTCATTTGTTACGGCAGCCACAGGAAAGTAATAAAGTACTTCGCAGAGAGTGAAGGGAGTGGTTTCTCTAGGGGCTGTGGCATCCCCACCCTTTCCCAGGATGGGGGAGACGGCCAGGAGGCCTGCTTTCCCTGGAAGCTCTGCCCAGTGATGGGCGTGGTGGGAGATTCCCAGGCTGCTCACACACTGCACAGGCCTGCCAGTTCCTTCACAAGATGGCATTTTGGGAGCGACATGGTGCTGGGCACCAGACAGGAGACTGGGGCACCTTCCAGGCAGCTGGACTTTGGGAAGACCCAAAGCACCCACTCACTGCCTCTATTTTCCTTTTTAACAAATGGGGCCTCTAGGGGAACATGAGCCAGGCACTGTTCTAGGTCCTGAGGGTACAATAGGCAAAGAGGTTGACCACAGTCTCTGTCTCCAGGAAATTAGCCTTCTGGGGGACAAGGTCATGAATCAGTCACTAAACAAACAAGTGATGATTTCTAAGAGCCGTCACGGATATGAAGAAAAATCTCCTTCTCGAAAGATAAAGAGGTTTCATGAAATGAAACATTACAAATAAAAACAAAACAAAACAAAAAAGCAAATTGAAGGGTGATGTCCTTGTCTGTGTCAAGGATCGCACATTCACACCAAGGTTTGCATGGTGGTCTAGGCAGAGCTCAGACTCTGGCGGTCCTTGGCCCGGTGGCTGGGCTTTATAGGACAGCGTACCTTGTGGCCAGACTGGCCGTCCAAGTCTACTTTTTCCATCATGGGGCCAGCTATGAAAAAGATGACTGGACAGGCAGTCTGCCCAGACCTCAGGAAGAGCAAGGCTCCCCTGGGCCGCTTCTCCAGGCTGAGCTGGCAACAAGGCCAGCAGTTCCCCGAAAGGGCCACTCTCCTGCCCTGCCAGGAAGAGAGCCTGGGGGGGGGGGGGGGGCGGGGGGAGGCGCTATGGGGAGCACCCGTGTGAGGTGCCGGGCACTGGATGTGCCTCTGGTTTGGCAGATGCCAT
Organism: Canis lupus familiaris; assembly: GCF_011100685.1. Lineage (NCBI taxonomy): Eukaryota > Metazoa > Chordata > Mammalia > Carnivora > Canidae > Canis > Canis lupus. The sequence continues at coordinate 30,034,786 of NC_049252.1, forward strand.
CACCCTTGAGGGTGCTCCTCTGGTAGCTGCTTTGAGAAAGACGCATGGAGCCAATTTCAAGAGCTTTCAAAGTGTCTAGGAAGAAAAAAGGCAAACTTTTCTTCCTTTTTTTTTAAGATCTTCCTTCCTTCCTTCCTTCCTTCCTTCCTTCCTTCCTTCCTTCCTTCCTTCCTTCCTTCTTTCCTTCTTTCTTTTCTTTTTTCTTTCTTTTCTTTTTTTTCTTTTCTTACTTTCTTTTCTTTCTTTGACAGACAGACAGAGACAGGGAGTACAAGCAAGAGGGGCCGTGGAGGGAGAGGGAGAAGCAGGTTCCCCACATGAGCAGGGAGCCCGATACAGGGCTCGATCCCAGGAGCCAAAGGCAGACACTCAACCGACTGAGCCACCCAGGTGCCCCAAGACAAACTTTTCAAACCTAGTATGTAAGCCTTAGACATACTCCCCCATAAACATGGATACTTTTAAATGCAAGCAAAGTGACTTAGCTGTAGAACAAGGTAATATAAAATATAGGGACTATTAATCATAAGATCATAGAAATCACTATTTTTTAGAATATTTTTCTTAAAAAATATTTTTCTTTATTTATTTGAGAGAGAACAGTGTGAGAGAGAAAGAGAGAGAGAGAGAGAGCACATGAGGAGGGGGGAGGGAGCAAAGGGAGAGGGAGAAGCAGAGTCCCCACTGAGCAAGGGAGCCGGATGCAAAACTCAATCCCAGGACTCCAGGATCATAACCTGGATTGAAGGCAGATGCTTAACCGACTGAGCCACACAGACGCCCCTAGAAATCACTATTTTAAAATAGAACCATTTTGGAGAGAGGAATAATTCTGGGATCAAACAAAACTGTGAATTAGTGACTTTCCACTTGATATGACTTCTCTGGTTCAACACCCCTACGCTGGTCCAGGGCAGGGTTCGAGGAGATTGGTCTATTTGCTTGACCCTAGACATACACAGTGGCTGAGGAACTGGGGAGGGGGGAGGGCTTCAGGGTAAGAACTGGAATAAATGCAATGCACTAACTGCTTCCACACCAATCACTGAGATTCCCTACTTCCCAATCTCCCTAAATGCTGATTTGTCTCCTACCCTTTGAAGTCAGGCACGTGGCTTTTGCGGAAATCATGATCCCTCTGAGATGGCGAGTGATACGCCCAACGGTCTCAAGAGCCCATTGTGCACCAAGAGAAAGCTCCTCTCCCCTCAGTGAATGGGGAAGAATAAAATGAAGGCTGTGATTGTAGGAAACATGGGAAATTGTCATTTCGACAATCATCAGATCACTGACTTGTTCCAGAGCAACCAGGAGGAACAAAATTTCTTTGCATTGCCATTCAGATGAAAAAAATAAAAAGTTAGAAATATTCTTTGAAGAAATGTCACCACCTTGGAGGAAGGATAAGACATTTACCCAAGATGTAAATGATCTGAATCAAATGATTAGTTGTCTTTTTCCTTTGGTAAGGACACAAGAAAGGGTTTTGCATCTGAAGCCTTTGCACACTTGTATTGACATTTTTATGCTTGTAGACAAACTGGTCAATGGGTGTAGGTTGACCTGAGAGAAAATCAACAGTGGCACGAGTTTTTTTCTTTTTCTTTTTGTATCTATTTAAGAGGATGGGTGTCAACTAAACCAACTATGGCCAACATTTCACAATATATGTAAGTCGTGTCATTGGCTGTCTGCCTCGGACCAAACCAGCACTGCACATCAGCTGTATCTCAATAAAACTAGACAGGAAAAAATAAAAAGAATGGAAGAGAAAGCAACAAAAAACATTGGCATGAACTTCCAACGTCCATCGTGCCCCGGGAGCCTCTGCTCTCGCACACCCTCAGATGCCTCAGCCAAACTCTGGGGCGGTTAGTTTGGTTTCCTGACTGGAATTGCGACACCTCTGCCACAGAGAGTCTTCGAGCTCCAGACAGGCCCGTGAACAGGGTGTCAGGAAGTCCGAGAAGGCATGAGTCAGCTCAGCACTGGCAACCGGGCCACTCACTGGGGCTGGGAAGGAAACTTGACCAGTAGCCGAAGTCAACCAGGGGCCCAGAGCAGGGCGGGCGATGCTCGGAAGGCGGCCTGGGTGAGAGGAGAGGTGGGGGCCTGGCTCCGGAGCACCCCGCCAGCGTGTCCCTGTGGGCCCTCCGCACCAAACTCCACCCTTCCCAGCAGAGACTTTCCAGCCTTTTCAGCTCTGACCGCAAAGGGTGGAATTTAATGGCCTGAGAACTCATTTCTCGTTGGTTTTGGTAAACTCAAAAATGATAGAAATGAGTAATATGTTAAAATCATCTTTTTTCCTAATTGAAAAATAAGTATCACAATTCTGTTTGCGACTTAACTCCTTTGGAATCAGGCTTGTAACCTTCTGGGAGGGAATTGGAGATGCAAACGTTACCAAGGCTATAATTTATGTGCTGTCCTGTGTTGTCACAGGACGTGGTTTATAGCCAAGGCCATTTAGGGAGCAACGTTCTCCTACGTTCTCAAAACGCTCGTGTAGGTATGGCTTTCTACCTTAGGTTTCCTCTCTCTGCCTTTCCTACCTTTTAGAATCCCCCTGCCCCCGCCCTCAGTGTAGACTTGCTTTACAGGATTTTGAACATGAAGAATTCTTTGAAGTTGTGGGTCTGTTTTCCCAACACCTAGACCTTGAACCTGCTATGTCTGCAGCCCGTTCCTAGGTGTGTAGAATAAAGGAACCCCAGACTTGGTCGGGCTGTGCATTTGTGGACTGGGGATCCCCACCTATGAGACAGGAATTCCCTCTAGAGCATCATCACCTCAGAGGACCCCCCTCCCCCGGGATCAGGACCAGGCCCCATATTCCCTCCCACCACTTAGCTCAGCTGTGCTAAGATGTGGCTCTGTGCTGAGGAGGAGAGGAGGAGGGAATTCAGCTGTGGGGAAATGAGAGAAGTGCATGAGAGGAAATAAAAGGGTGACCAGGAGAGGTTAGCCCCAGTAGATGGGGCTGCTGGTGTGAGCGCCTGAAGAGGGAAGGCCATAGGGATGCTCTCCCCTAGTTCCCGCCTCTGGCCTGTGGCCACTCTTCCTCCAGCCGCAGGGCCGGTCTATGAGGTCAGCCCATCACACACTGTTGGGGGTGCTGCATGCTGTTGGGACTGGGAAGATGGAAACTATGGCTTAAAAGCAGAGTTTCTGGAACAACGTCAATCTTCTTTTTTTTTTTTTCCTTTTTTTAAAGATTTTATTTATTTATTTATGAGACATACAGAGAGAGACAAAGAGAGACAGAGGCAGAGATGTAGGCAGAGGGAGAATCAGGATCACTGCAGAGAGTTCAACGTGGGGCTCTAACCCTGGACCCAGGACCCAGGATCACACACTGAGCCAAAGGCTGACGCTCAACTGCTGAACCACCCAGACACCCCTCAACGTCGACACTTCTTATTTTTTTTTATTTATTTATTTTATTTATTTATGATAGTCACAGAGAGAGAGAGAGAGAGGCAGAGACATAGGCAGAGGGAGAAGCAGGCTCCATGCACCGGGAGCCCGATGTGGGATTCGATTCCGGGTCTCCAGGATCACGCCCTGGGCCAAAGGCAGGCGCCAAACCGCTGCGCCACCCAGGGATCCCCGACACTTCTTAAATAATAGTTAGCTTGAAAGGAAACACCAAACTCTTCCCTCTATGGGTCCTCCCTGCTTCACTTCCTAACCTATCTCCTCTCTAGTAAAACGGGAAGTGGAAAAAAGTTAGAATCGCCAAGATCCTCCTCACAGAAGGTGTGCGGTACGTTCCCTAGAAACTTGAGCATTCCTGCAGTGAGACTTTCCCCTGGCCTTATCGCTTTGCTTTACACTGTGGGACCAAGAGGCTAAAAACAAAACAACAAAAAACTCAAACCAAAACATGAAAAAAAAAAAAAAAAGGTTTTAGATCTTGAGCAATAGGACATAGATACTATCAAAACATTTTTGCGAAATTAGAAACGTTGCCCTATTTTTTATAGGGTTAACTTTGGAGATGAAAAAGTACTTTGGAATTTAGGATTTTTTTTTTCTTTTTTCAAAATTAAAAATCTCCTTAACCAAACTACAGAAATTTGCTTGAGAGAAGAAAATGCCTAAATTCGTACTTTCCACAGTGAGAAACACATTCCCATGGCTTTCGGCCACTTTTCGTCACCGTGCGACAGGCTACAATTGCATTCATGTATAATGAGTTAAAAATATGAATGAAATCTATAAATGTGTTAAAATAAAGTCATGGTTTAAACATCCTCCCCTGCGCAGAAAGAGAGCATTGGAGGGGGCAATGACCTCATGATCGTTTCTGAGTGTCAACCCCAAACCTGACCTCTCGTATGTAATTTCAAACTAAGCGCCACAGTTTGACAATTAAAAAAAAAAAAAAAAAAAAAGAAATTAAAAATAGACAGCCTCTATTGCTGCAGCGAGATAGGGCTGCCTAATGGCTGGGAGCATGTCTCTTCCTGCAGCGTTTCTGGCCTTGAGTCCACAGGGCGCCCGCCAACTTCAAAGGAAGCTGTAGGAGATGGTGTGTGGAGCAGCAGATAGCCCGAGGAAGGGGGGACCCTTCCCTTGCCAAGGCGAGTTGCTAAAATTAGAGGGTGAGGTTGTTTCAGCCCTGGTGGGGATCTTGCTGATCCGCTGCTTTAATCGATGACAGAACCCTTATTTCTTTAGAGACCCTGCAAAGAGCAGGGCTTGTGCAACAGGCGGGATGCCTTTCTTTTCGAGATCCTTCTCTGTCCTGAGCTCCTGCTGCCGATATTTCAATCAATTTCCTCTTGCTTTGGGGCTCAGCGCAGATGGGGAGCAGCCAGGCATGGCTCTTTCCCTCCGGGCTTTCTAAGGTGGTTTTTAATAATCTGAGTCCATCGTTGGCTCTCCCTGTCCTTGTTCATCTGGGATGCTGTCGTACGGGCTTCATTTTTGTCCTTCTCTGTGTATGTGGGATGCATGTGGGAGGTGGGCTCTGCGAGGCAGGGTAGGAAGGGTCAGGGCCAGCCTCACACTGGGGCTGAGCATGTGGTCACCTGCGATGCTTCCCCCTTTACCTCCCTCTCCACCTGCCTTACCATGACACAAGCATCCGAACAGCTGCCACTGGAGATTTATGCTTTGGGGTGAGCATTGCCCCCCCTTCTATGCTTCTCTTTCAAACTCTGAGTCCTCCAGGAAGGGGTTGAGTCCCTTAAAATTAATATCTTTGCTACCCCGATTTCCTCTCCAGAAATATTTAGGGAAGCGAGACTGGCTAGAAAGAGGGGATGGGGAGGAGAAGCAAGGCGTTTAGGAAAGGGGACCTGAGTGGGGCCACCGAGATCAACCCCATTTCCCGGAGAATGTCCCCTGTGGCTTCCTCAGGAGGACCACACAGTGTCCAGAGACCACTGCGTGACTTTCGGAGATAACAGGGACAGTTCCTGTGACATCCGCTCCCCTCCCCCTGCATCATCTGTCCTCCTCCTCAGAGGATCTCTCTCTAGCTCTGGGCGCCCGGAGCCTCAGCTTTGCAGGGTGAGGAGGGAGCCAGAGCCCCAGGGGCCCGGTCCTCATTTCGCCTGCTTCTTTTTTTCTCAAGACGAAACAACCCACAACACCCGCCCCCCATCCCACTGAATATCCACCCGTGGAGTACAATCAAGAAATCTGTGTTCCAAAGCAAAACCCTTCTCTTTGAAGGATCCAGTCTTTACTGCTCGGCCCCACAAACAGGAGATTTAATAGACCTGACCTGAGGCAGGCATATGGTACTAAGTAGGTCTGTTACGAGGTGGAATTGGTGACTTGCGGTGGCTGTGAAGCATCGGGGGCCTTGAATTCAGGCCTGTGGGTGAGCAGGGCATAAACAGCTGGGCAGAGATGGCCCTTAATCTCATGCCAGCTGGACCCAGAGATGGGGCTCGGAGGCTGGAGTGCTCGGGCTGCTCTTGGCAGAGGTTCCAGAAATGATCCTGGTGGCAACGAGAGGCTGTGGTTCCAGGCCTGCCCCAGAATAACACACTGTCAGCATATGTTAACAGGCCGCCTTTTCCCCAGAGATCACAAAATGCATTCCATTTAGTGTCTGTTTTGCAAGTGTTACTATCTGTGTTTTATGGGCAGCAAAAGCAAGATACAGCAAGGCCTTTGAGCTGTGCCATGTGAGTATGAGTGGTTACGGGCTGTCCTGGGAGACCTCGCTTCCTGAGTCTCAGGCTGGTGCACAACAGCCTTCCCTGACCTCTCTAAGCTCCTTCCAGAATGATCTTTCTGGTTTGCAGATCTCAGGGCCTGGTGAGAGTTAAAAGGCACACGTGTGTTCTGAACTCCCTGGAAGAGAGAGTAGTATTAAAAACACACACACGATGTAGTGTTCATAGTGTTCAACATGTGTGGACATAGATGAAAGGGGACGGCTGTTTCAGTGCTGGGTTTTGTGACCACACGTGGTTAGGCCTTCCCCCTTAGGAAGTGCATGAAAATGAAGGGAAAACCCGGCTCCTTCTTCTCTGTTGGATCTTCTCTCCCATCAAGCACAAGACCATGCAGATCCTGCTCTTTCTTCCTTTAAAAATGTGACCATCCCACCAGACTAAATAGAAAGATGAACTTGTTTGGACTGATGTTAAGTGACATTTTCCAAATTATTTCAGCTGGATCTACCCAGGTTGAGCTGCATCCTCATTGGGCAGAGCAAAAAAAAGCTTCTCACCAAGAAAAAAGTCAGTTACAAGCCATACTTGTAACATCTGACTCTAACACAAATGATGCTTGCCAATTAATTAATTAATTATTTTATTTTAAGTAGGCTCCACCCCCAACATGGGGCCCAACTCGGGGTTTGAACTCACCACCCTGAGATCAAGATCTGAGCTGAGATCAAGAGGCAGATGTTTAACCTACTGAATCACACAGGTGTCCCCACAAATGAGTCTTTAATTATAATCCAAATGAGGACAAATGATTTCCAGAGTTAGAATTAGCAATATAAGACCAATAGAAGCCACATGCGAGACTGAAAGATATCTAAGAGATTTTTAGGATGGAGCCTGAAGCAACTGCTTAAAGGGAAACTCAAGTCTATACTGATTTTTTTTTCAAATCTATAGGAAAGACGATCCCACAAATTTCACTGAAACTACTGTTTAACAGACAAGTAGTGAACATCTATCACATACCTACCATGTGTAAAGTCCTGTGAGTATACAGAGATGGTTATTTTACAAGTGGCTCTGAAAGTTGGCCACGTTGGTGGCATAACCCAACTTGGTCCTTGGTGTTTGCACTTGTACACATGGCAACAGCTACTCTCAGTATTTGGAAATTCTTTGTTATCTCTCTCAACTGTCACATCTTTGCTTCCTAACTTGAAGGGAGTTGGAATTGGAGGCCACTCTTGATGATAGCCTTGCACATACATATAGGGGACAGTTTTTTTTTTTTTTTTTAAACAGCCTTATTGAGATAAAATTCATGTATCATATATTTCACCTATTTAAAGTGTAAAAATCAATGGTTTCTAAAAAACATTACAATATTAATTTTGTGAGTAGCAGTAACATATACACAACATTCAATTTCTCATCTTTCCCATTTTGCAGCATATAGTTCAGTGGCATTAATTACGTTCACAGCTGTTATTGGGCAATCATTACCATTTCCTATCACTAAAACTGGTTTATTACTCCAAATAAATAATAAACTAGGAATAGAAGGAAATATAATAAGGGATATCTATGAAAAACCCTCAACTAATATACTCAAAGCCGAAAAACTGAAAGCTTTGCTTCTAATATCAAGAGCACGACAAGAAAGCCCACTTTTGCCACTTCTATGTAACACTGAGCAGGAAGCTCTAGCCAGAGCAGTTAAGCAAGGAAAAGAATTCAGGACACCCCAACTGGCAAGGAAGATGGACATTTCTGCTCATAGATGACATGATCTTTTTTTAAAAAGCTTTTATTTGTTCATTTGAGAGAAAGGGTGAGTGTGTGTGTATGAGAGAGAGAGAGCATGAGTGGGGAGAGAGGCAGAGGGAGAAGGAAAAGCAGGCTCTGGGGCTCCATCCCAGGACCCTGAGATCATGATTTGAGTCGAAGGCAGACGCTTAACCGACAGAGCCACCTAGGTGCCCTGACACAATCTTATCTGTAGACACTTAAAGTTTCCACATAAAACATGAGAAATCTAATATACTGATTTAGCCGAGTTGTAGGGTATAAAGCCAACACACAAAAATCAATTGTATCTCTGTACACCTGCAATGAACAATCTGAAAAGGAAATGAAAAATCAATCCATTTACAATCACATCAAAAGGAACAATATACTTAGGAGTCAATTTAACCAAGGGGGCAAAAGATTTGAACACTGAAAATTACAGAACGTTACTTGAGGAAATAAAAGGAGCCTTAGAACTAGTGAAAGACAGGCCACGTGTATGGATTGGGAGGCTTAACTATCAGTAAGATTATGATCCTACACAAAGCAATCTATAGATTCAAAGCAACCACAACCAGCATCCCAAGGGTGTTTTTTTACAGAAATCGAAAAAGTCATCTTAAGTTTCTGATTGGCTTTTGCACTTGCTATTCCTCATGCAAGGCATGCTCTGGCCCCACATATCTGCAGGACTCCCTGTCTCACCTCCTCCAGGTGAGGTTGTTACCACCTCAGTCACCTGTCATCTTCTCATCGTGGCCTTCCCTCACCACCCTGGCATGTCTGGTCCCCTCTTATGTGCCTTATTTTTATCCGTGGCTCTTAATATCATCTGCCCACAGTGTATATTTTATTTATTTATTTTGTGACTTCTTTAAAAAAATTTTAAAATCAATTAGCTAATATGTAGTACATCATTAGTTTCGGATGTAGTGTTCAATAATTCATCAGTTGTGTATAATGCCCAGTGCTCATCACATCAAGTGCCCTCCTTAATGCCTGTCACCCAGTTACCCCATCTCCCCACCTTCCTCCCCTCCAGCAACCCTCATTTTGTTTCTCAGAGTTAAGAGTCTCTCACGGTTTGTTTCCTTCTCTGATTTTTTTTTTCATTCGGTTTCCCCTCCTTCCCTTATGGTCGTCTGCACTATTTCTTATTTTCTGCATATGAATGAAACCATATGATAATTGTCTTTCTGTGATTGACTTATTTCACTTAGTATAATACCCTCCAGTTCCATCCATGTCAATGTAAGTAGTGCGATTTCATCCTTTTTGATGGCTGAGTAATATTCCATCATATATACCACATCTTCTTTTTGAACATAAGTTTCATGAGTTCGGGGATTTTTATCTGTTCTCTGCTATATTCCCAACATTTAAAATATATTAGGCACAGAGTAGCCATTCAAGACATATATTTATTGTGTCCAAGAAGGAATGTAAGACATATAAGAAAAGTGAATACATTTGCTCTATTGTTTTTGTAATGAAACAAGACCAGCAAGGGTCTACTATTGGGATTTTTGCCTCTTGCCTTCCTTAACAGAACTCAATCTTACTGTGAAACACGGTGGTGCAAGAACAATACAGCTTCACTGCACACTCAAAGAAGTGGTAAGTTCACATATTTCTTCCTATTTGAAAATCATGTTCACTTTGGGCTGTTTTCAAATGATCAGCTCTCTTTCCAATATCCTACTCCCTGAATTCCAGTATATTTGAAATCATTTCCCGGCCTGAAAAAGTCATCAGGATATCTTAATCCATCCTAATCTTCAATGGCAAAAGACCTGAGCGCATGCAGATGCAGTTATGACTATCAGCAGGACGCCAAGAGCTTGACTTTGGCTGGGTGAGAGCAAATCTTGATATCAAGGGAGCAAGCAGACAGCTGGTAGGAAAATAATGGGTATGTATGCAAGAGCGAAGGGGATGAACAGTAATGGGAGACTCCCATAAGTGGGAAACTTTAGTACGTGTAGACACAACTACATGCCAAACAAATTTACAATTTCACATACTTAACTTGTGATTTTCACTTTGATGATGATGAGTGAACAAGAAGGAGAAAAGCTGTCTGTTAAAAGATGACTCATCTATGTCTTATTTTAAATGGTTCTTGGGAGCGTTCCCCTAAATTACATCACTGACCTCCTGAATCCATGAAATCTCCAGAAGAACAACACAAAGCCACACTTCATGTGGAGGGTCAAACATCCTCATGGCCCCTCATTCAGGCTCAATTCTTGCATTTCTACTCTCAGGGGGCAGCTGCTGCCCCTCGGAGAAGGAGTCCACTGCTCCCTGAGACCAGAAATGAGCACTTCCTACCCAGAGACTGACAAGGCGAATGCCCTGCAGTGAGCACTGTGATCCCACTCATTGGAACAATATCTTTAAAATACCCATGGAGTAAGATCAATGAAAATCAAAACACATATGTTTCAGGGGTTTTCTTTCAAATGTATCATTTTGGTGGAGTATAGATAAGTATCTTCCAACTTTCTGTTTACCCATTTATTCAACCTATTTTCAAAATAACCATATATACTCATTAATCCCACCCATATAAGATTTCTTTGAAGTGGGTAACTTTTTTCACTACCACCTTGCTGTTGAGAAAATGAAAGAATGAGAAGACTCTGGTAGCTACCCTCCGGAAGTGGTACAGTCAAAGCAGGAAGAACTTGGCACAACAGAGCTAATACAGAGGCTGCTCATCTTAGCTGAGCCACCATGGCCACTTGTATAAACTTGGGGCAAGGGACTAATTTGATGCCAGTCACATTTGTGATGGTGACACCCCACAGGATGGCAGAGCGTCTTTGGTTGTGTCAGAATTCTGTTGCATCAAGTAGTTCTAGAAAACAGGAGGCCCAGAAGCTCAAACTGGGACACCCCAAAGAGCTTCATTGCTCTGCAGTAGTATCTTCTGTCAGCATTTTGAATTGCAGACCTCAGCATCATGGCAAATCTCAAAGGACCCTGAATGAAGTCTGTTCCTCACTCATGCTCCATGGAGAACAGCATGGCGATTTCAGGGCCAAGATGAGGAGGTGTCATGAGAAAAGTCAGCAAAGCTCAGATAGATCTCAGTTTTCTTAATCATCCTATCCATGATAGAATTAATCTTTTTTTTTTTCAAGACATGGGATCATTTGAAATGGGGCCTTATCTGGTTCCACTTCACTTCTAGTTCATCCCATTGCTTCTGCACCTGCAGACATCACCACATGATGGGATCATATTCAGAGAAAACAGAAACATTAAATTTTTCAGCTCACAAAGGAGGCAGCACACAGTTCAGGTCCCTGCTCATTGCCTGCTTTCTGGAGAGGTGACTGTCTTGTGATCCCAGGCCAGGCTATCACTTAGACCAAGAGCCAGGCCTCCAAAAGCACATCTTGGACATGATGCCCATATTTCATATTCGTATCAGTTTCCCATCACTGAGGGAATTTGATTTGGTCCTTTCTAAGATGGGATCGGGAAATTTATATTTTGGTTTAAACATCTGTATCTCCATGTCTTAAGACAATCTCATCCCTGCCTTTCTCTACCTGTAACATTGACCTCTAAATGTGCCGTCACTGCCCAGTTACTCAAAGAGAAGTCACAGATAGATTTTATTGATCTATACAGAAGTAGAAATCATGTTCCTTATTAAGGTAGGATTTCTTCCTTATGTCAATGTGTTCTCTGCATGTGATAGAGTGATGGGAAAATAGGAAAGATAGAGATAAAAGAGACAGAGACAGAAGAGGGGGGAGAGAGAGAGATAGGGAGAGACAGATGGAGAGAGATATGGAAAAAGAGACACACACAGAGACACAGAAATAGAGAAAGACACAGAATCCTACCCTCCACTAATGCACACACAGGAGGAAAGGAGAGACAGACAGAGGCAGAGACAGAGACAGACAGACTGCATATTACTTTCTAAAGATCCCCCTCCCCCAGCTTATCTACAGTTCTATAAACACCATTAGGATTCTGCGTGACTCATTTTAAATCCCAGAAAATAGTCTCTTCTCTTTTCCAAAGCACCACTTTTTAAATTCCAGAACGGAGTCAAATCGGAGTCAGATTATACTGATGCCCACCCCTACTAATTACTTAATTAATCTGCACTGAGAAACTCCACATTATTTAGTCTCTATTTTTAAGCTTAGGAACTGACAGTTTTCCAAATATACATACTGCTTAAGAGACAGTCTTCACAATCCCAGCCTGGTCCTTGACCCTGAATTGTTTTCCCCTTAAGAGACACTATTCTAGCTGCCCCTTAGCTTCTTTCTTGAAGCTCAGCCTCAGGAGAGTGGGGCCCTAAAAGATACCATGAACCCTTGCCAGTTGGACACTTTTCCTCACTGCTGTGGGTGCTGTACACAGAGGAAGAGCCAGGCATTGGCTGTACCAGGGACCTGCTACCCACCTCATATCTTTTAAGCTTCCTTTGAATTTCATGCCAACACCTCAAGTGGAGGGGTGTAACTATTATGTGATTTTCCTGCTGTACCGGCAGGATTGCTCCATGGCCTTGACATGTTTAGTTACTCCCTGTTCAACCGGAATGCGTGGCAGCCAGCATCCCCACTCCCCTGCTGGAATGACTGGGATTGTGTTTTACTGGCTCAGTATCTTCATAGCTGGGAAGACTTTCCCCAGGGTCTCCAACACTGACTAAGTTTTTCACATCATCCTTGGCAGACTGACCCCAATCTGAAGTCATCCTCTAGGACGAGATTGACAAGATATCTCACCAGCTATGGCCACAAGTTCTTGAAATGTTGAGAAGTTAACATGTCCCTTAGCAGACAGGTGCTGCGCTTCGTAGTTGGCTGTATTGTGTTTGAGAGAGAGGAGACACAGAAAGAGATGGATTTACACACACACACACACACACACACACACACACATATACACACGTGAGATTGGAGATTTAAAAATCTGAATCTCAAAAGATTGGAGATTTAAAAATTAAATGCCCCTAATGTTTTCATGGAAAATCTGCTTTGCTTCCATAAAAGCCTCAAGTAGGTAAACTGAATTCAATATTCCTTTACAGGAAGCACAACTAGAAGGATATGCCATCTGGTAAGCCACGTCACTCTCTCTTTCAAGCCTTCCAAAGCATTCCGTGCAACCACCTCCCTCTAGGAACCATGGAGCAGGATTATTTGAATGGCTCAGATGCTAAGGCCCTGGCAATTACAGATACAGATTTGACTCTCTATTCTGTTGAGCAATGTTGGGCAAATGAGGTGAACTTTCTGAGCCTCATGAGGATAACAGTAAGACCAATGTCATGGGTGTCATATATGTATGCACCCAGTGACACTGTATTATTAACCTTTTCTTTTTTGGGATGAGCACAGGAGCATGGAGATGGAGCAGTGCCAGAAAATCCTTTGACTGCAGGTCCCAGCCTGGTGCTTTAGAAAGGCTGTGGCCAGGGCTTGTAAGTGGCCCACGGCCTTTATCCACCAGACTAAAGGTGTTGAAATAACAGAAGAGAGAAGCAAGAGGCCTTACGAAGGAACCTCGTGCAGGAGATCACCCTTCCTCGTCTGCCAGGACAGTCCTGCTCTTGCTGCATTTTGCTTTTGGAAGTGCCCCAGTCAAGAAGACAAATTATATGCTCACTCTCTCTAAGAGTTTCCTTAAGTAGCTTCCAGAGCAGCACTGTCCAATACTGTAGCCACCAACATGTGACTAATAAGCTTTTGAAATGTGGCTGGCCTGAATTGAGATGTGTTCTAAGTATAAAATATAGACCAGATCTCAAAGACTTATGAAAAAATATAAATGATCACATTAGTAATGTTTATATAGGATACATGTTGAGATGTTAATATTTGACTACAATGGCTAAATAAAAATATAAGACAAATTAACCTTACATATTTCTTTTTTACTTCTTTGATTATAGAGAATCAACAATTAAATACGTGAGCTTGCACTATATTCCATTAAACAGCACTATTGTAGACTTTGAGTGCTGTGGATACTGCACACATACCTGCATTGGCTGGATGCTGGTGGCCTGCCAGTGAATTTTCTCTCTGGCTTTAGAGGTAATACCTGCCTGGTAATACCATTGGCTCATTAGATCTCTACTCCTAAGTCCTAGCCTTTGACCTTGGATTTCCTCCATACTGCAGACTCTCCTTTGCACCATGGTTGCATGCCATTGCATGGATGTTCAAAAGGGACCTGAACTCAGTGAGCCTAAATGCCAACCCTCAAACATTCTCAGAAATATTGGCGAGGTCTTAATACAATCCAGAACTATTATTTTATGTCCTAGCTTAAAAAATATTCTTGAACTTCTATGCATCCAAGCTCTTTATCCCGGCATTCAAAACCCTTTATGATCCAGCCCTGCTTTATGAATCCGGCTTTATCCTGTGTTAACCTCACTGCCTCTCCCACCTCCCCTTTCCTCACCACCATCAGATCACACTATTTAACATGAACATGTCCAGCATGCTTTTCCCTCTGAGTCTTCAATTGGTATTGCCTTTTACCACCAGTGTTTCCTTCACTGTTTTTATCTGCTTTGGGAGTTCTATGTAACTCAAGGGTGAAGTCAAAATCCACATTCTCTGGAAGTTTTCCTGGCCCTCTCCTAGCTGGAATTGATCCATCTTCCCATATCGAAGAGCATTTTGATCATGACACCATGATAGCACATTCCAGTTGGTTCTGTGTTAGCATCATGCAGGTGAGCACTTTCTTCTCCACCTAGAAGTGGACTTCTTTAGTATTTGATGCCTACTTATTCATCTTCTGACACCCCCTCCTCGTAATAAGTAGCTCTGATTTCCAACAATCATTTGGAAGGTGCTAATACATGAGGGCAAGTTAAGTCGATGACGAATGTGAGCTTAGCATGTACCCTGGAAGGATGGCTGCCCGGGCTTGTCTTGGCTTTACACTAGGACAATTCTTTGGGGATTGATGAGGAGGGGTCAGACCAAGGTAGCATTTGAAAAGAGAAAGGGAACAATTAGGTTGTGCACATCTTTGTAAGGAGGTTCTCTAATCATGCCATGTCAAAATATTTGTTGAATGTGCATTTCAAGAAAATTTAATATCAAGATCAAACTTCAGTCTTGGTGAGCCCAGATTGTGCTTCAAACTTGGCTTATCCTGGCACTTCTCCCTTCTTTCCCTTTGTTACAGATGTGACAGATGCCTAGAGGTGGACTCAGCTCCTCTGACCACACTGATTATGGAATGATCATTAGAACCATGAATAAGAAGGCTTCTGGAGAAAGATAAAATTACACTTTCATTAGGACATCAAACAGGACCTTGCATGAAAAGAGCTACTGATCCAAAGGGAAAGACAATAAAGGAAGAAAAGGACCTTGAGGCCCCTAACTGTAATGGAGAGGCTGACACTGGGCTTTCAGGAGAGCTGGTCGTGTGTGTGTTGAATTACAGGCAATTATCGGTGGTCTCCCTGTTGGCCCTGAAGAATTTAGAACTGTGTCAAAAGGAAATATGATCTATCAGAAGGGAAATCCTGCTGCATCTTTTAACCCTGTGTCAACTCTGCTGGGTGGAACCTCTCTGTGATGCAGTTTATTCTTGAGATCTTACAAATAGTTGTTGATGAAAGTCAGTGTGAGGATAACTTTCTCTCCCAGGTCATATGCTTTGAAGGGGCTAGACTGGGGCTCGAAAAATGCTGAGTGATTTTGAAGACTGAATTAAACCCCACTCATTGTCTTCTCTGCTATCTAGCAGTCTATCTGTAAGGGAGGAAGCAACATTTGTGCACAAATCAAATGTATATTGTTCACCCAAATGATCTTGAGGTACAAGACTATGAAGTTTGGCCTGATTCTTCAGAGAGAAAATGACACTTTGGTCAATGCATCTTTAGTGTTAATTATACATCATTATATTCCTGAGGTATGATGTATTCCATATGAGCATACCAGTTACCTAAACACTCACCAATAAGAAATAAGGGGGACCAAGACAGTTCAGACGCTCCAATGGGCCAGATCAGCTGGAAAACAATAGACATTCATGTATTCAATGCAGCATATCTTGGGCTGATAGGAGTTGGCTCTGCTTATCCCTGTCCCCAGCCAGGATCCCATAGCAGGGATACAGTACGCTTGTAACTTAGATGAAATAAAGCTTACAGAGAAAAAAAAAATCCAAATGCTTCAGGGATGACTCTTTTTTAGGTTCTTATTTTCCAGGTTGGATTAACATGTTGACATTAACTAAAATGTGGAATGGAGCAAATAGCTTAACATGGCTGTGGTTCAATTCCTCACCTGCAAATCATGAGCAGGTGAGTATATATTGCCTCCAAACTTAAAAGTTTTAGTAGTTTATGTTGAGGCGATGTTAGGTAAACCACCCTTATCTCGATATTCTCACTGAGAGTCTATTCTGAGAGTTCACATGGAAACGCATCAAGGAAAAAAAAAAAAGGAAACGCATCAAGGGATAATGTGAAGAATGAGGTTCTACGTTAGAATTATTCAGGGAAAGCATTTCAGTCCATGATAGTCGAATATTGTTTGGTGATATTAAGTTGGATTCTGTTTCATCTCTGAAATGCATGTTTTGACTTCAAGTTTTCTTCCCCCAGTTAGACCAGACTAGCAAGGCATTATTATTCCATAAACTACTCAGCAACCTTTAAAAAAATACCCAATACTGTGGATTTGGGGGTAATGATAACACGTCCTGGAAATTTAATCTATTAATTAATTTCCTTTTCATTATCATTTCCATCATAATGTTTGCAATAAGCAGAGTCCCAAAGCACCAACAACTCATGCACTTAGAACATTCCTGCTATACATGTCAATAAAGGCACAGCCTTTGTTTATGAGAAGGTCTTTATTTGGTGGTATCTGAATTTCTCTCTCTTCCCAGCTTCTGGAATACTTCTTCGTAGAGAATGATGTTCAATGAAATTGTTAAATGAATCAATGGGTGAAGGAATGGGTGACTTCACCTTCTCAGACCCTCCCCCATCCCTGACAACTTTTCTTCTGAGAATTCTTCTCTACCTCCCCAGCTCTGAGTCACTGAGACAGCCACTACTGACTCATGAATTGTCGCTTGTGATAAGAATCAATGTCTGGACTAGACTTTACTTCTTATGGGCAAAGACTATGTTCACATACTGAGATTAATACATATCTCGATGGGTTGAAGTAGAAAAGAAGAACCCATTACAAGTTGGGATTGGTCAAAGAAAACAGAGGAATATAGGTGATATAGCTGCACTAGCCAAAGATGTTAGATGAACTTTCAGTGACCTTGATAGTCATTGTCTGGAGAAAAATTCTCTGCTGCTTATCAGATGGAAATCTATCATGTACAAGTGTCATCATTTCAATAGTGAATGGAAGCAGAGAAACATTCATTACCACGAAACAGAAAATAATTTTTGCTGACATCCTTGCCATTTTGTTTTAAAATATGGTGAAATTTTGGGCACCCTCTCTACCCTAACTAGTTTCTTTCCTCAGCTTTTATGTGGGCAAGGTTGTTGTAATTTCTCTGTTCAAATAAAGTCTGTAGAAAGCCACAAAAGGAGATCTGGACCCTAAAGCTTAACGGATTCTGGAAAGCAGCTGGCTTGTAACATGAGTCATTCCAGTCAAGCTTTCTCTTTTGTATGTTTTCATCTGACCTAAAGAGCGGGTTATTGGATGTCTTCTGGCAGGTGCTATGGGATTAAGGAGGTAGCTGGTCAGAAACAAACTTTGAATTAGGGTTTTTTAAAATAGTTCACTAAAGTAAATACGATCGTTAGCTTAATCCCCATATCTAACAGGAGGTTCAAATTTAATAGTGAGGTTAAAAAAACTGGTCTGCATGTGTGTCCATAGGTCTCCGCGCTTTGCCCCAAGAGTTATATTTTAGTGTTAATGATGAAATTTCCAGTACACTCCTATTTATCATAATATAAGCATTCCAAAAGCTCAAATATCTACATTATTTTTCCTTTTTGCAATTTTGAGAGAAAATCAAGTGGAACATTAATGAACTTACAAGGGGAAATTAATTTTTTAAAATTCAGCTTTAAAGGATATTATAAGGTCTAGGGAGATTCAGAACAGATTTCAACACCTGTGATTTTGGGACATAATAAATTAATCAATTTTCACATGATAACTCTCAGGTATTTCTGAAGATGCTTTGAAGAAAGCGAACTTACATGGCAGCTACTTTCAGGGGTGTCAACTCTCTCTTAATACACCTAGTACTCAAATTATTAGGAGCTGGTAATCCACGTGTTACATGCATACAAGATATAGGCTGGAATCTACTTGTGTATGTCATTACCACCATCACAGCACTTGATATCAAAGGGAAAGAACCCATAAGGAGAATTTGGGAAGGAAATGACAGGCGCTTGCTATTAACGAGAGATTAAAGAAGGTGAAAATAAAGTACCTTTTGGTATCTAAAAATTATAAAACCCTAGATTTCAAATCTAAAGACCTAAATCCAAGCTTTGGCCCCCGCCTCATGCAAACTAAGCATGACCTTGGGCAGATCCACTTGCACACCTATACAGGGAGATGAGTAATAATGCTTGCTCTCCCTCACAGGACAGTAAGGGTAAAGGGGGTAGTTCCTGTGAAAACCCTTGACAAACTCTACTGTAAAATATAAATCAGGGGTCAGTGAGCCTTTTCTGTACAGAGCAGACTATAAATATTTTAGGTTTTGTGGATAGGCTCCATCAAAACTACCCAACTCTATTATAGACAGAAAGAGGTTATTGACAGTACATATAAATAAATGGGCATCTGTTCCATTTAAATTTCATTTACAAAATTGGTAGTAGGCCAGAATTGGTCCATGGGCTATCAATTGCTGACCCCTGACGTGAATGATAGTTTTTATCACAACTGCACAATAGATATGTCCATACTATAGCTTGTTTGCAAACATATTATCCCAGTGTGTGCTGATATACACGTCTACATCATTTATCTGCATTAGAAACATCTACCTTTCTTCACGCCACTGAGGGTTGTAAGAAAATGAGATTGCTTTGGAGCTCTACAGGTAGAGATGAATTTTCACACTTTTGTTGCAGAGCAGAGAGCCAGGCTAAGGCAGCACATTTGAGAGTTGGCACTTGCTCATTATAAAGTCTTATCTAGGTAAGACTAATACATTGGCACCTTTAAATATGTGTATGAATATAGTTTCTAATTGGAAGTCAACTGTTTTGTTCATTCTATACTTTTTTCATAAATCTACAAACGGTAAAGAATGGGGACCACAATAAAGGAACAGCTCTGAAAAGCTAAAATGAGAGGTGAAGGCTATCAGACGTGAATTTATTAAAGACCTTCAGCCCTCAAATTGGAGATAGGTTATAATCACAAAAAGAATAAGCAAAGTGAAGCTAGTATCCAGTGATGGTAAAGATTGGGAAAAAAGAGCCAGCTTCATGCATGATGGGTTGAAATGTAAATTGGGGGTGGCTGTTCTGGAGTACAATGTGTCACTATCAAAACTCTTAAAAATATTTGAAGCCTCTGAACCAACATTTCCATTCCTACAAAAGTGTTCTAAGGAAACAATCAGAAATGCACCCAAAGATTATGTTTAGGGATGTTCACTGCAGCGTTCATCATTACAGGCAAACAACAGAAACAATCTAAATTGCCAAAGATCTGAGACTACTAAATAAATGATGGTGTTATGAAAATCTATGCAACAACTAAAATAGCATTTTAGAAGAATTTTTAATGGCATGGAAATACCCATAATATTTTTTTAAGAAACAAAAGGCAGTTTATAAGACAATACTCCAAAAATGATGTCAACTACAAATATGTTTTAGAAGTATGAAAAAAAGACACCAAAATGTTAACAGGAGACTGAGATAGAGATTATGAATGATGCAAACTTCTTTATACTTTCCTGATTTAAAAAAAATGTCTCCAATAAGCTTTTGAAATAAGAAAGAAAAAAGTAAACATTTAAAAATCAATACCTTGATGCTGAGTGATGCTGAGCATTTGGGGAAGTGATAATTATAATTGGGTGATGGGCATTAAGGAGGGCATGTGATGGAATGAGCACTGGGTGCTATATGCAACTTATGAATCAATCATTAATTTCTACTTTTGAAACTAATGATACACTGTATGTTAGCTAACTCGAATTCTTCTGTATGCTGCGGGGCCCCTCACAGCCCTTGAGATGCTGCATTGCCATGGCTTGTGTGTGTCTCTCTCTGTCCTCAACTATACAGGGAAACCTTCTGCTCAGAGCAAGGTCTACCCACCCTGGGTTTGCTGAGTGCTTCCCCCAGGGTCTGGGAGACACAGTCATCCTGTGGCAGCTGAGGAAAGAAGAGGCTGTACCCAACTCTTGACATGTTTGGGGAAGAAGGAGAGAAAACAGCTCATGGAGTTAAAGTAAGAGCAGGACTCTGAAGCCAACCTGACTGAGATGGTCACCAGCGCTGCCTTCTCTCAGAGAGGAGAACCCAGGATCCTGAGCCCCTTTGCTTTTCGGTTTCTCACCTTTCAGGTGGGGAATCACATGATTCTACACAACTGTGAGGTTGCTGTGGGCACTAAATGAGTTAATAAATGCAAAGTGTTGGGGACAAACACCATGTAAGTGTGTGCTATTATCCTTGCTTTTGTTAGAGGGAAGTCCAGGAAGGATAGTTAGGCATGGTTTTTGTTTTTTTGTTTTTTGGTTCTTAAGGATTTCATTTACTTATTCACAAGAGACACACAGAGAGAGGCAGAGACACAGGCAGAGGGAGACGCAGGCTCCCTGTGGGAAGCCCGATGATGGACTTGATGCCAGGACCCTGGGATCATGACCTGAGCCAAAGGCAGATGCTCAACTGCTGAGCCACCCAGGTGCCCCTGGTTTTTTTGTTTGTTTGTTTGTTTATATTTTATTTATTTATTATTTATTTGCACGAGAGGCCCTTGAGCATATTTATGAGCTGGGGGGTGGGTGGGGAATGCCTGACAGACAGGTGGACAGTTCTCACAGGCAGGCGGGAGGGAGGGCTTGGGGTAGGCAGGAGGCTCTGTGAGTTGGGTGTGGAGGAAGCAGGTCTGCAGGTGAGGAGGACAGATCTGGCTCCCCAGCAAGGGAGGCAGGTGTCCAAGAAGGACAAGGAGCATCTGGAAGAGCTGTGGTGCAGAATGGACAGGCTGCCTCCAGGCCAAGTAAAAAGAACCTGCAATCCATGACTGCCCAGTTAGGCAACTCTCCTAGCGCACTTCAGGCTTCTAAGTTGAAAGTGGTGAAGGACGGTGGTAGTGAGGTCCCTGGCCAGAAGTGCAGATACTCATAGAATGGAGGGAGATGCTAGAGGGGCAAGAGCATAGCTAAGTGACCCACAGGGTGATTGGGGCAGAGGGGACAAGCTCCTAGACTAGAACCAAAGTGGGGCGAAGAGCAGCCTCCCAGAGGCAGGTGACCAGGAGCAAGGGGGGTGGAAAGGATGGGTAGGTGGAATGCAGGAAGGCCAAGGTCTGCAGGTAACAGACAGACACAGCATCCCAAGTTCTGGTCTGTGCCACGGGAAGCACAACAGACAAGTGTCTGAATCTTCCGACATCCGTCTCTACTCTGCCTTCCACCTGCGGTAAGAACACAGACCTCAGAAACTAAACCTTAGTCAAGGATGTTTAGCCTGACTTGTCCCTCCTGAGTGACCTTTGGTCCAGTTCTCTATTTCATTCTGAGCTCTTGTCCACATTAGGCCAGAGTCATGGCCTCCCTATCTCTCCTGCTACCTTCTGCGGTGAATCCTGCAACCGGTTGACTGATGTGCTGGTGTGCACTTGGACAGATGGGCACTGAGAGGCTAACCCTTTGTGGGAGTCCTGGGGGAGCCTCCATGGTGCCGCCAGCCTCATCACTGCCATCCAAACCTCAAGAGGTAGCTTGCTTGGGTGTCACACATGATGTCAACAGTGTAAACCACGTTTCTCATTTTAACTCATTTTATTATCCATTTTCAGATTCAAATGAATTGTGATGCCTTTTCAGAGTCAATCACCTTTTGAAAGAATCTTTTCTTCCCCACCTCTGAGGATGTTCACTAGAGGTTTATTTCCAAATGAGAAGATCACAAAACAGATCACAAAACCCTTCCATAGTATCTGTTCAGCAAATCCCAGTGTGGATGGGTCATGAGGTAGTCACAGGGATTACTGAGAAAGAGCAATGGAGGGTCTGTTGTTAAATAGGTTTGAGGAATGGAGTTAAACACAAGTAGGAAGTTTTCATTGCTGCAGAACTTCTCAGAGCCTTTAGGGTGCTAATGGGCTCTGTGACACTTCCAGGAGAGGGGATCTTTATGAGCAGCAGAAATATGTCTGCCATAAACATCTCTAGAACCAATGTTCTGGGATCATTCTTGGGAAAAATTCGCTTTAGTGAAGCAAATGAGTGAAGAGATGAGGCATGATCCCAGGAAGGTAAGGGGACTTAGCTGGATCCCCAAAGCTAACTAGCTGCAGAACCGAGATGAAACGCAGAATGACAGTAAGGTGTGCTTCCTTTTGCCATCAAGATTTCCTCCCTGGAAGGAATGTGCACATTTTCAAAGGGACCACTTTGAAGAAGAAATACCCATGTGTACAGGCTGCTCGTTCCAATGTGCCCATTGATTTAAGCTATGAGCAACCTCTTGACTGGATGTGGTGAAGGCAATAGGACATTTTGGGATGTGGCTTCCTTGGGGTGGCTAGGGTGGGGATCAGAAACTCAGAACGCCCTAGGGAAGGGAGCACAGCCAGCAAGAGAAGCACAGAAGAAGAAAGAAGTGAAGAAAACCAAACTATATGCATTTTACGATTTGCCTGTGTTCAAGAAAGGGAGTGGTTGCCACTCCTTCCTCCTCTAGCGCACGGCTCCTTTACCTTAGGACGCAGATCTTCAATTACTTCTGCAGTTGGCATAGGATGGGGGCTGCCTCATAAACCTAATTCCCACATATAACCTTATTTTAATAGAAAACTTTATTTAAGCTCCAAACAACTGACTCATCGGTGCTCTTCTGGAGAGAAGCTGTTTATAAGGAGCTGCGTCCATCCTGCAACGTTTGCTCCAGATTGACCACTTCAGGTGGTAGAAGTAGGTAGAGAGGCCGTAGAAGACAGGGCCATATCTAGCTGCAGATGGAGAGTGATGGGAATATAGTTAACCACACCCAAGGCTTGTGCCAGACAAAGTCACCAAACAGAAGCCAGTGAGCCCAAAAATCCAGCTGTGTCTCCATCCCACTGAGGGGCTCTTTGCAGGTTTCCAGAGCTGTGATCAGGTGACCGGGGCCACGTGAGCAGTTTTGAAGTCCAAATCACCATGCACCAAGTATACTATCATAATCAAATAAAACCTACAACAAAATTAACCTAATATGCACGTGATGATTTCTGTAATTGCTATCGGGCTGTGCAGGGTGGCGTGAAACAGCCCATGCACTGGAGCCAGAAAGCCCAAGGCCTAACTCTGTGCTGTGTTATTAAACAGGTCTCAACCTTGGCTGATCTATTCACCTCTCTGAACCTCAGTTTTGCCATCTCTAAAATGGAAATAGCACCTGCCCTATGGGGTTCTCCTGAGGTTAATGGGCTGTGATGCAAGCACTCTTCTCACCCAGGGCTTGGAGATCGACCTCACTAAGGTAACACGGGCAAGTTTTTCTACGAAGGGGACATGGACCATCTCAATAAAGCAGTCCTAATCTTTCCAGTGTGGTCACCCCAGAACCCATTTTCTGGGGCCAAGAGGGTCCAGGCATAAAGGGGCCAAGACAGGAGCCCTGGGGGACCTCCCAGTGTTTGCCCCAGGCACCCACACATTCTCCTTCATGGCATCCCACAGAAGGGATCTAAGTTAGCAGCCATATCCCAATCTCTGGGCCTTGAAGCCTGTGCATATTTTCCCTGTATGTGTGTATCCCTGTGGCCTTGAGATGGAGAGGGACACAGTGAAGCTCAGGGAGTGCTGAGTGATGGTCAGGAGGACAGGTGATGGGAGGGGACCGAGATATAAATGGAAAGAGAAGAGCAGTGGGAAGCAGTAACAGAGATGGTCTCCCCCTAACTAAGCTAGATTTGCTGTGATGTAGGAGGCCTGAAGAGACAGGGTACCAGCCACCCTTTCCCTGGACCCAGACTTTCCTCAGTTGCTTAGGATGAGAAATACCTTTGGTCGGGGTGAAGACATTCATTCCTCAGTGAAATCTGAGCCTTCAATATGCAAAAGCTTGGGTGTACTGAGGCAGAGGACAGGAATGAAGGACAGATCATTGAGCCAGTGGGGGAGCCTTTAGCCGGTAGGGGAGTCCTGAACCCTGAGTGAGCAAAGGAGCCTGCATGAGGAGGAGTAAGACCTAGAAGTCATCCATTTGCAGAAGGTGACCCCTTGCTGAGGGATCTGGCTTACTTCCATCAGGGTCCAAAGCAGAAGATCTGGCCAGAAAATCTAAGAAGGCACAAGCCAGCCTACAAAGGTGCAAGAGGACAGGATTGAGAATGAAGATGCCCATGTCTAATATTCATGCCATCCGGTGTGGTTTGGGGCAAGTTACTTCACCCCTGTGGCCCAGAAGGTGCTCATCTTTGAAAGAGGCAGGGAATGAGTGGGTCCCTGAAGGCTGTCTGACTGTGACTCACTCTGGGTCTATACTGGGGGGACCACACAAGCACAGTGGGGTCTGTGTTCTCAATCTTTCTCAGAATTCCGTGTTCTCCAATTTACTTTAATCACAACCAGCTCTCAGGAAAGGATCTTTGAGCTCTTCACACTGGATACCAATGACCATCAATCCTTCCAGAGAATTAAAGTTTTTGGCTAAAGAATGGAAGACACACATATGCGCACGCACACACACACACACACACACACACACAGTGAAACTGTCCACTGGATCTGGGAGGGCTGGTAACTTTGGGGGCAGCATGGACACACCAAGACCCAGGATTTACATGCTGGCAACCAGTTTACACTCACGTAAAGATTAAGATACAGACCCAGTCCTTAAGAGCTTAAACAGGTGAGAGGCCCAGACCCTCTATCTTTGCTCACCTAGGATGCTGCTTCCCTTCTAAAGGAAGCTGTAGGCCCAGACCAGGGTTTGGGGGTGACCCACAAGGCTCAGATATGAAACAGCTATGTTCAGTCAAATGAATCATATGGATAGCATAGCGCATTGTGTCCCTTCCTAAATTCATACGTTGGTGTGTCAACCCCCAGTTCCCAGAATATGGTCTCCATAGGGTCTTTGCAGAGGTAATCAAGTTAAAATGAAGTCATTAGGGTGAGTCCTAATCTGGTATGACATAATTTCCTAGGGAAGGTGGTGTGCAGATGCAGGGAAAAGACAGACATCTGTTAGCCAAGGACAGAAATCTGGAACAGATGCTTCCCTCACAGCCCTGGGAAGGAACCAGCCCTGGTGACACTATACTCTGGACTCCTGGCTTCTAGAACTGGGAGAGAACACGTTTCCATTGTTTGAGTCTCCCAGCCTGTAGCACTTTGCTGTGACAGCCCTAGCAAACTAACACATGTCATGAAAGAAGTTCTCCCTGGCAGGACTGTTGAGTAATTTGATTTTTAGGGTGATCTGATACTGTCCTCATTATTACTCAATGTGGGGGCCAGATAAAGGCACTCTAGACATATGTAAGTCCATGGGTGTATAGCGTGGTAAATGGATGATCCCTTTCTTTAGAGAAGGCACCTCATCCTCTGGGTGGTCTTACCCCACGCTGTGACTCTTGATTTGGCAAGTGGAGCCCAGATTGGATTTCAGCCTCAATCAGTGTTTTCACACAGTGCCCAACCTGCTCAACTGTCTAAAGTGAATCTGCATGAGACCAAGGGTAACTAAGGGACAAAGGCTTATCTCAGTATTTGGGAGCCCTAGGATTCAGCCCAGGGCCAGCTTTCCAAGGACTCTTAGCCAATTTTTGCAGCTTGATTTGCTTTAGCATTTGAAGGGAAGCAAGGAATAATTTCACCAGGACACCTCTAGCTCAAAATCTCCATGGGTCTCCACTGCCTTGGGGATGAAATCCTACTACCTGGCTTAGACTGGCCTGGACTAACCTAGACTGGCTCAACCAGTCCATCATTACCTTCCAACACCATATTCCTCTTTGGTCAAAGTGATCAACTCAACCACGCACTCAGCACCTCCTGCCTCACAGACGCTATTCCCCTTTCCGGGATGACTTTCCTTTGCTCTCTTCTTACTGCTTAAATCTTGACTCTACCTGAGGCCTCTGTAATGCCTCCAGCTACACTGTGACCTGCCAGTCTTCTGAAATGCCACAGTATTACCATGTAGTTTTAGGATGCTACTCAGCTATTCCATGTGCATGTCTTTGGTTCCTAGTGGTCCTGTAACTAATGGGGGCAAAAGCTACATAGTCCTCTTTTGTGTCTACCAGAGGCCCAGTATAAGATTGTCAATGCACAGGGGTGCATGGATGGTGTGGTCGGTGAAGCGTCTGACTCTTGATTTCAGCTCAGGTCATGGTCTCAGGGTTGTGAGAGCCCCAAATTGAGCTCAGGGCAGAGCTTGCTTGAGATTCTCTTTCCCTCTCCCTTTGCCCTTCTCCCCTGCTTTATCTCTCTTAAATAAATCTTCAAAAAATATATTAAAAAAAAAAAAGATTGTCATGTACAGAGCAAGCTAGCAGCAAACCGATGTAGAACACTGACATTAAGGAAGTCAGATGCACTCAGTGTGTGTTTTCAAAAGCCTTAAAGATTTGGGGAAAATATTGAGGTTATTCACAGTTGGGAAAAATGTCCTGGGATTGCAGTTAGTAAATACAATATAGTTTCTTGAGTCCCTGGGCCTTTGCAAGTCATATGCAATCATATGACACACCCCCACACCCTAGAAAAATGAGTAAGATCCTATTCTCAGCAATCATCCAGGGCAGGAGGCTTGACCACTGCCTGCCAGTCTCTTGCCTGGTTAATCATAAACCCAAACCTGTGGAAGCCAAGGGCATCACCAGAACAAAGGGACAGTCAATGCTGCTTTTTGCATACACGACTCACTGGGAAGCTCATTTGCTCATTTGCTGGCCAACAGCACCAGCTTCCTCCTACATGCATCCAGAATTCTAGCAGAAGAGTGCTATCCAGGAAGATGTCATTTTCATGACAAAATAGGGAACTGTGAGCAGATGATGGGCTGTTTGCACAGTCTCAGGCATACCAGGACTTGTCCAGGACACAAGGATTTCCTACTTGTAGAGTTTTCAAACATGGAAAACTTTAAAGCAAGTCAAGGCCCTCCCCTCAAATGATTCAATACTATACATACAGCAAATAACTGAAAAAAGTATTACTCTCTAAAACCTTAAGAGTGGCCCATGGTTTTTAAAAAGAACTGGCATAAATTTGTCTTTCTCTATAAAGAGTTTTTGTCATTTCCTCCCAGACGTACCCTCCAGGAGCTTGGAAACACAGAAGGATCTCTTGGGCATGTGTCATCCCAGGTCTGGCGTTTAACAGCACAGGGATGGATCTTGGGTTGATAGGGCACCGGGTAGAAAACACAGTGGGTTGGTGTTTGGGTTTGGTTTGCCCTCATTGGGAAAGTGGCATCTGAAGATTGAATGAGCCCTAATTTCTGAGGGATGTTCCTGAAGTGCTCTATCGAGAGGGCAAAGCAAGCATGGACTGTGGGGCTCTTTGCAGAGGCCAGAACTGGAGGGGGAAAGTTAAAAACCAAAAGGCTTGCAGAGAATAGGCAGGCCCTTGGCCTTGGTGGCTTGCTTAGTCTCACTGCCTCTTGAGGATGGAGAAGAGGAAGCTGCGAATGTCACCTACCAGCACCCAACTTCTTCCTCTCACCTCACGATCCATCTCTGTCTCAGAATGCAGCTGGGACCGCGGGCTAGACTGATGTGTGGGTGGAAATCATGATTTAAAAAAAATAAGTAACCCAATTAATTGAGCCTGTGGATGCCTTAAATCATGCCCTTAAAAGAGTGACTCTTTTTTGGACATACAATTTATCTACCACTTTTAAAAGAGCACTTTGTTTCCACGAAGCTCACAGAAGGTTCTGACTCAAGCCTCTGTTGGCCGCCTTTGAAAAGGCTGATGGAGGCCACTCATTCCTCCTCCTGCTACTCCGCTCCACAAAATGGGGATCTGTTTGGTCTCTGACTCATCAGAAAGCTTCCCGAGATCTGGATGGGTGTGGGGAACGAGTCCACCAGTCTACCAGGGAGGGTGAGGCCATCCACTTTCCCTCCAGGTTTGTGGTGGTGGCACCCGGGAAGCCCCTGCAGGGGAGTTTGGGATGCCTGCAGCCATAGTCTTTGCTCAAGAGAAAACCTCATGCATGGCTGAGCCCACCGGGCACTTGGTCCTTTGGTCTGGGGCTATGCTTAGGCAAAGTGGACTTGAACCTGGAGCCAGATGGTCTGAGTTGGAACTTGAGATTTGGGGCACCATCTGTGCCTCAGTTTCCCCATCTGTAAAGTGAGGCTAGTAATAGTATCTAGCATGGAAGGATTGTTTTGGGGATTACATGAGTTATTCTTTGCAAAGTACTCAGAATAATGTCGGGCATGTAGCAAGTGCCATATAAGTGTTTGTGAACTAAGTAACTAAATACATGAGGTGGTCTTAACTTTCCAGGGCTGGATGCCTTTTTTTTTCTCTATTGGTCAGATTTTTGTTTGCTACTTGTGGAATAAGCAACAATCACAGAAACTCTAAATATAGCAACTCAAAACAGGGCACTGTGGGTATTAGGTATGTTTGTGTGCGTAAGCAACATAGAAATACACCGACCCAAAGAGTACTCTCCTCTCCACTCCTCCAAAGCAACTAAGAAATATGCCCTAGAATCAAATGGAAGCAGAAGGCATTGTGCTTGTAAAGACAGGTTGGAGAACACTCTGAGGCCAGAAAATTACAAGTGGAGTTTCCTCCACTTTCCACCTGTGTGTGGACCATGGAAAGGACCCTAGACACCCTGTAGCCAAACACAGAGGCCTGTACTGCCTCACCCCTGCTGAGCCCTGAGACGGGGCTTAGGTGGGAGCAGGAGCTCCGGAAGGCAGGCCCTGCTTGGAGCATCATCCAAGGAGAGAGGAGGAGAAGAAAACACGTTCCTCCCAGTCTCTCCCATTGTGGGTCCTCCTCCTCCTATAGGGCAGAGGTAAGAAGCAGCTCAGTGCCATTTTCTCAGTTTCCCATAAGTGGGAGGCTGGCAAGAGCTCCAGGGGCAGGCAACAATGCCCCCCAACGCACATATCATAGAGAGAGACTTGTGATTATTCTGTAACACTGTCCACCTCTGGATCATAAGCAGCTTCCAGGGGGATCGTTGTCTACTCCAAACTGGGCACAGGTTAAAGGGTAGCTGACAGGGAATGTAGATGATAGTAACTTTCCTTGAGGGAGTGCTTGGTGGCTCTGTGGTTTACTTGGGGCATTATGGAAAGAGATGTGGCTTGCCTTTGAACAGGATAAACAGAGTTGAAGGGTCTGTACAGTCAAGAGGGGGTGACAAGGGATAGAGTCGGGGTGCAGGAGGGGCTCCTTCTTGGTGTTGCTTTGGATGGAACCTGCTGGTTTTCCAACTGGGCCCACCTAGCATGGCCTGAAATGTAATTGATGTCAGAGGGCAGCAGTTGGCTCTTAGTCCTAGCCTTAACCCAGGGGAGGGTGGGGGGGCTTGAGGAAGTCTAGAAGCCAGCTCTCCTGCATAAAAGGCCTCAAGATCACATTTGCAGATTCCAGCAATGGCTGGTGACCCATACAGTTCCAACCATAGCAGCTGTCTGTGATACGCTGTTTCCATCAGTAGAGACAATAGGCGTAAATAACCCCAAGCACATGGATCATTGTCAACCACAGTAGAATAATTAGGCAGTGATGGGTTTCCAGTATTTATTACTTTCGTTGTAAAATCATCTGTTGAGCTCTAAGTTTATATCATCTCATTTTGAATGATGGTTGTGTAGAATGACCAGCTTACAAAAGTCCTGAAAGTTAAGCATCAGCTCTTTTGAGATGACACAAACGAGAAATGCTTGAAACTCATGTGTCCTTGCTGCAGGAAGAGGAGGCAGGCCTTCACCCCAAAAAGGTCCCCTTTCTTCTGTAAATCTCTCTCCCTCTCAGGGCAGATCAGGCTGGTGAGCAGTGGCTGCTCGGCAAGCAGACTGGGCTGCAAGTGACCAGCTCCTCTTCCCACAGAGAGGCCACGGGGCTCCCATGTTTCCAGTTGACCTGAGGGGTCTGGGGCCAGAGCAGGGCCTCCCTTCACTCTGTGTCCCAGACAGTAGCCCTGCTTTCCCTCCTGGCCATTCCCCATGTGCAAATGCATCTGGATACAGATGGGACGGGAGCCTGAGTACGAGGAAAAGATGGTGCTCAGAAGCCAGGTCAGCACTGCTTGGTCGAGAGGGGACTGCTGAGGAATGCATATGCCTAAGTATGGATGGATGGGGAGGGAACCAGATGAGTGTCTGTGGGAGCCAGAGGGTCCCGGGTGTCCACTGCTTCTTTTGTACAGAGATAACATATATAAAATTAATATTTTATTAAATATATATTATATATGATTAATAAATCAATCACCTATTTCTACATTAGGTGATACATCATATTACTATATATTATATTAATAATTAGCATTACTATAATTATAATATGTTAATATATTTATAATTCATGTATCAATCTATTTCTATCACATTATAATCAATATTAATAAAATTAATACATGAACTAATATTTTAATATATTTATATATTAATATAAAATATTAATATATGAGATATATTTTTAAATATTTTTTTAAAGATTTTATTTATTCATGAAAGACACACAGAGAGAGAGGCAGAGACATAGGCAGAGAGAGAAGCAAGATCCATTCAGGGAGCCTGATGTGAGACTCAATCCTGGGACTCCAGGACTACACCCTGGGCCAAAGGCAGATGCTTAACCACTGAGCCATCCAGGGATCCCCTATATTTTTTAAAGATTTTATTTATTTATTCATGATAGACACAGAGAGAAAGAGAGAGGCAGAGATGTAGGCAGAGGGAGAAGCAGGCTCCATGTTGGGAGCCTGATGCGGGATTCCAGGATCGCGCCCTGGGCCAAAGGCAGGTGCTAAATCACTGAGCCACCCAGGGATCCCTCAATGAGATATATTAATATAAAATATTAATTGATATATGTGATATATTAATATAATTATATACTAGATCAAATGCTTTATTATAGACTGTATTAAATACATTATATCAAATATATTTATATTACATGCATATATTGTATATTATATACACTTTAGTTTAAATATAATTTAAATATAAATTAAATATATTAAATATAAATTAAATATAAAGAGACATAAAAATATCAATATATATTTTTTAGTTTGGTACATGGCTGCACAGCAAAAGACTACATTTCCCAGCTTCCTTTACACCTAAGCATTCTATCTCTTTAGGTTCTGGTCAGTGGCCTTCCAGCAAGAGTGCTATGAGCAAATTTCAGAGCCTGCCATTAAAGGGAAAGAGTAAATCTTCCCATTTTGAATTGTCCTTTCTGGCTGGCTGGAAGGTGAACATGGTATTGGGGTCTGGAGCAGCCATTTTGAGCCATGAGGTAAGAACCAGGCATTGCAGAGGGTAGACCATCAGGGTGGAAGATGCTTGGTTCTTTTATTTATGACAATGCCACACCAACCTACTCATACTCTATAAGAGAAAGGAGCACACTTCTATCTTGTTTAAGCCCCAGTAATTTGGAAATCTATTACAGCAGTCAAACCAATATCCGGATATAACACAATGTATTTATCTGCCTGCTATTAACAATTAGAGCATGTCTGAGGTAAAAGTAGATTTCTTAGCATTTCCCAAAAGACTTTGCAGATTTTTTTTTTGACTTTGCAGAATTTTAAATCACTTTCTGCATCTTTTTTCTTTTAACTTTTCAAAGGTGAGAATCAGTTATCTAATTAGATTCCAGCACAGTGCACCTGACCTAAAGGTAAAGATGCTACATCATGACATCAGGCTGGTTGGGTTTTTGTTTTTGTTTTTGTTTTTTTGTTTTTTCTTTTTAACCAGGTGTTGCTATAACTTGAAGTTGACTTTTTAAACCCTGTGTAAGATGTTGTAGGTTGATAATGTTGCATCTTTAAGTCTGGGTGTATTTGCAACTTTGCATTATTTTCTAGTAGTGCTGAAATTCTCAGCATCCAGTTGCAATTCCTTTTCCAAAAGAGCACTATGGGATGGAACATAGTCTCTGAAATAGTCACAATGTCTGGAACATTAGCAATAGATTTGATTTTTAGAAACAACTAGAGCCATTAAAGACCAAGACTAGTGATAAATAAGGATAATGAAGCCTGGTAAGGCTTATCTTGGTCAAAAACAAAGTGCTGTCTCCAAGTCAGGGGGCTGTTTTACTTGTTTAGCCCATAAACTGACCCCTAAAGTCATTCCAAAAGAACAACTCCAAAAATGCTTAAAGTAATTATGGAGCTGTTGAAATGCTGGCAGATTTGCCGGGAGAACTACTTTGAAGGACATTACAATTAGAGGTGTGCAAATTCTGGAATATATAGTGCAAATCAGATTTGTTATTTTCTATTCACAGTCTTTTTATTCATTTGTTTATGATCGTATTTAAATGAGAAAGAAGTTCATAGAGGACACTTCAATGAGTTCTGCAAGGTTATGAAAATAATCATGCATCAATTTAAGCAAATGTCCACTACAGAAAGTTCTTTCTTGAATGTATTCAAAGCTCTCCAGGGCCTGGCCCTCCAGGGGCTGAGCAGCTTATCCCTCCACAGCTCTTCTCATGCTCTACATCAGTCTTACAAGGAAGCCTAAGGTCCCAATAGACCGTCAGCTTCACCACTCATACCTGGCTCATGCTAGTCTTGGCTCATTCTCTCCTCCCCTAAGAATGAATCATCCTTTGACTTGAGTTTTTACTCCTTTATTTCATCATAAAATTGAGTTATTTATGTTTAGAGTCTATACCTGGATTAGCCCAAATGTATGGGGCCTTTTATTTACTTGGCTCCAGCAAAGCAGCTTTAATTAGGAGAACATGGCAGGAGGCATGCATGAGATAAAGAATAAATGGTTGAAGAAATGGGAAGATAGGCTCACAAGCAGAGCGTGAGGAGTGATTTGCCCTGAAGAACTGCTTGACAGGAGAACTGACAAATTTGAAGAAGCTTCTAAGGGAGGAAATGGGAGCGATAGACTCTCTGGATATCCTTAAAAAATAAGTCCAATTTTTATTCCCCCAGGTAGTTATTCATTATGAACACAGGAAAATTAAGAGATGCATATGGTCTGTTTTATTCCCTGTGTTTTTGGATAAAGAAGAACAGAAACAAGTTTGACACATCAGGAAGAGAACCTTAGTATGGCTAGCTAGAGAGGCCCCAGCAATGATCAGGACCTCTCTGATGCACCGTGGCCTGGTCCTGCTATGCTCTGAATCAACCCCAATAGGAGCCACTTTCCGTGATTGGAAAGATTTGTGTGTGTGTGTGTGTGTGTGTGTGTGTGTGTGTGTGTGTAGGGGGTGTTCTTTTATACACAGAGAAGTTTGTGTTACTTATTTGAGAACACAGAGTTTTATAGCTTGTGTGAAACTATTTTCAGGTTAATTCTCAATTACACCCTTTGCCTTGGAGGGTCAAGTCGTTTGGTTTCCAGCGAATATTGTGGTTGTACCTGTGGTTACCCACTGACTTCTCATCTGCTTTGCTTATCTGATAACAGGCAAATGGGGAAAGAGCTTTTAATATCCCCCAAAAGGGGAAGATTGGTAATTAGTTATTCACCGCATGGAATCAGGCCAGGTCAATTTACTCCAAGAAAGAAAACAATCTGGATATTGGACTTTGGGGTTCCTTTTACACGTTTGGTATTGCTGGTCTCATCTGGATTGCTTTTTGCTCTTCTATCTCTTTTCTTTTCTCTTTTCTTTTCTTTCTTTCTTTCTTTCTTTCTTTCTTTCTTTCT
Source organism: Canis lupus familiaris (assembly GCF_011100685.1). Lineage (NCBI taxonomy): Eukaryota > Metazoa > Chordata > Mammalia > Carnivora > Canidae > Canis > Canis lupus. The sequence goes on from NC_049252.1 coordinate 30,068,774, forward strand.
TTCTTTCTTTTCTTTTTTTTTCTTTTTTTAAAGCCATCACTATACAAAAGAGAAAGCAACTTCATCTCCTCCTCCACTCTGCTATTTTCCTGACAGCTCATAAATTTCAGTCCAGCACCCGCCCCGGGATCTGCGGGTCTCCGCCCCGGGGCGTCGTCGGCCCGGCCCATCCCTCCGCACCGAGCAGCAGCGAGGAGATCCTTGAGAAAAAGCAATGGGTGAAGTAACTGAAAGAGCAGCGTAGAAAGCAACAGCCAGAAACGGCGGGGACGCGAGCGGGCGACACAGGAAGGGAGGCGGTGGCGCGGGTCCTGGTGCGCTGCGCGCTGCAGAGACGGAACTTCTGCAAAAGCTGCCTGCCCGCGTTATCAGCGGCGCGCAGGCCTGTGGTTTTCTCGCTCTCGCAACCCTGCTTTAACTGCCGGTTTATTTTTCGACAAACAGGATGCCTCCATCTGAGGCTGTCAGCATCCCAGGCTCATAGAGAGAAAAGAGGTAGTGCAGCCCCACCCTAGAGGCTCGGCGGCAGCGGCGGTGGTGGTGGTGGGGGGGGGGGCGGGAGGGGTGGTGGGGGGGGGGGTGTCTGTTTCAGGAGGCTTCCCAGAGAAGCGACAACCTTGCAGGTGCAGCCGCTGGGAAAGTCAAGATGGGGTGACGAGGCAGGAGGGAGCGAAACCTGGTCCCCCACCCTCCACCCTGTAACTGATTACAGGGCTACGTCTTTGTAAGAATCCGGAGACAGAGAGGCCGAATCCTGGGGGCCAGGTTGGAGATTTAGTTCAATGCTCCTCAAACTTTACTGTGCACACAGATACCACCCCCGCCCCTGATGGGGGAGGTGGGGGCAGGCTTTTATGAAAATGCAGACGGATGCTGCAGGTCTGAGCTGGGGCCTGAAATTCTGCACTCCTACCAAGTTCCCAGGTCATGGTGATGCTGCTGGTCCAAAACCCACATTTGGAATCATAGCAAGGCTTTGGAAGATTCCTGTCCATAAGATTCTCCATAAATTCCTCTGCATAGGGTACGAGCCCCTAGCAGGGGGTACCATCTTACAGTGAATCCTAATGGATGCCCAGCAAGCTGAATGCATTCCTGGTTTAACATCAACCACCTTGCTGGTGGAAAAGGAAATTAATTGCTGCTCTAGAAGGAAGGAAAATTTGAAAGAGTTAAGAGGATTTTAACATCTCAATTGGGAACGCCTTCAGGAATTCAGGAGAGTCTAGGTTTGATTCTGAGCCCACAGACAGTGGGGAAGGGTAGGATGTGACAGATAAATAAAAATTCACACGCAAAACCCCCCAGTCAGTCAGGGTCTTCCTATTCATGCAAACATGTGCATCTCACAGTTGGAATTCTCACGTGTTCACAACATTTCCAGAAGCTGTATAGTTTGAGGCTGTCGTATGGAATTTGGAGACCATATTTAAGTATTCTAGACCCAACTTAATCTCACATTAACTTTAGGATCCTATTGCACACATTTTAAAATATATGTTTTTGAGTTCACATGTAATAAGCCGAAAGTATGATCTTGGATCTGAGAGACCAGACTAGAAAAACCCATTGCTTGTGAGAAAAATCACAAGAAGACTCGCCATCTAGATAGAATGAATAAGTCCCTCCAGAGGTGGTGCTGGCTGTGGGATGTAGAAATACACTCTGCTACATTTTGCCAAACCTTGTAATTGCATGAAGATTCTATTTTGACTTCATCAAAAGCAGTCAAAGGCTTCCTGTTACCAAGTGTTTCTCAAAGTCCTGCCAAAGTTACGGGGTTGTTAAAATGCAGATTCTTGGGCCTCTCATGGTCTGTCAGGCGGTCCCAGGAATCTGCATTTTAACAGGCCCTGCAAGGGATTCATCTGTACTGCCAAATTTTAGGACCCCTCTGGCTGCAAGTTCAAGTCCAACCTGCTGCTGCAGCATTCAAAGATCTGGCTTCAGTTTTGCTGCTGACTAGTGAACCGGAGTGGGCTCTTCATTGCCCATGAGCATCTCTTGAACAAACTCGACCGGCCACCTCATTCATGTCATTTCTTTCATCTTCCCCAACCCTGGATAAAATGACCTCTGCTCCTCTGGGCCCTCTTCAGATCACTGTTTCTTACTTAACAACCAGTCATCCTCCCTGCTTGTGATGCTTCTTACATCTGTGCTGTGCTATTCCAGTACCACGCTATTCACGGACTATTTCTCCTGCTTGGGCAGTAAGCTCCTTGAGGGCTATTCCATGCCACATAATCTTTGTATTTCAGGCCATCTTCTAAATACATATCAACCATTCAGTACATCTGCCAATGGGTCACTGCGAACGTGTTGTACACAGGCACACTGTGGCTCTGGGATCAGAAGAGGCTGGGAAGGGAAATGGGAGTGGTGATGATAGGTTGAGAACCTGGTTATATAGTCATGAAAGACACAGAGGGAGTGAAGAAAAGGGAGTGTGGACCCCAGCCCATCTGCTTGCAGTATAAAGTGGGGAAAGAATTTCTTTTTGTTAAATAGAGTTTCCATTCTACTTGAAACCCAGATTATCAAGTCTATGAACCAAAGGATGGATTTCGTTTTTCACACCCTTGAGTGGCCTCTCCTCACTGTCTCCCCTGCTCCAGTTGACCTCTCTCCTTCCTTTTTTTGCAGCTGTTGGTCAACTCAACAGCAAACTTGAGTTAGAGGAAATTTCATGTGTTACATTTAACCAAACAGAATAAAAGTATTGTAGTACATTAATAATTTAGTAGAAAGCAATAAATACACCTCAGCTTTACTCCTGACATAGCTAGCATTACCACTCGTGCAACCTTGGTTTACTTTCCTAGCCTTTCTATATGTTTTTTTTTTTAAGATTTTATTTATTTATTTATGACAGAGAGAGAGAGAATGAAAGAGAGAGAGAGAGAGAGGCAGAGACACAGGCAGAGGGAGAAGCAGGCTCCATGCAGGGAGCCCGATGTGGGACTCAATCCCGAGTCTCCAGGATCAGGCCCTGGGCTGAAGGAGGTGCTAAACTGCTGAGCCACCCGGGCTGTCCTTTCCTAGCCTTTCTAGATTCTAATATTCTTATTTTTGTTATCTCTGAGCCTCCCTGTTTTTGCTTTCAAACTCAGCATAATATCAGTTTATAAGGCATTGGGTGGCAGATAGGATAATGTATGGAGACCACCTGACAGCCTGGCACACAGTAGGTACTAGTGACCCATAATGCCCTGCTGCTTAGTTCAAGTATACTTCCTGGAGGAATGTTTTCTGGTGTTCCAGGCTACTCCTTGCTTCATGCACCTTCACTGCCTCTCAATCACATGCCCGCCATTGCCCTCCAATCCTTAACTTCTCTCTTAAGGGAATCTTTTGGCCTCACTAGGAATCCCTTCCTTCTTGCATTTAGGCACATCCCTTTGACCTTCTGGTCACTCTCCTGACCAATGTGGTGGTCCCCCCTAACTCTGTTCCTAGGACTCCTGCCTTCTCCTTATCTTCTTTCTCCAGCCTGTGATCTGGTGTCTCTACATGCTGTCTCTGGCCTTGCCTCTTTATGCTGGGTTTTCTTGTCTTTTATCTGTCTTCTTCTTTTCCTCTGATACTCAAAGTCCTTACGATAGTCTTCAGACCATCTGTTTAAGGTGATAGCTTCTTGCTCCACATAGCAAAGAGATTAGGATCCTCTTTTCTATTAAGGTGCTTACAGTAGATACTGGACTGTGAATGTCCCTGGGATCCCCAAATGACCTCTGTGATCATAATTCCTAAGACCTTGCAGGCTTTCCATTTACCTTTTGACAGGTTCTTGCCCTCTGAAGACATGCACAATTGCCTCCCCAATTTCAGGGGAGGGGTCCCACTTTCCAGAAAGTAGAACACTGAGAGGGAATAAAGGGCAGAAACATATCTCTGCAACCATAACCCTGGTGATAATACAAAGTTGGATTTCTCAAGCTTGTCATTATTTACTAGGGCCTGATCATTCTCTGCTGTGGGCGACTGTCCTGTGCATTGTAAGGTATGTGGTAGCGCCTTTTGCCTCAACCTGGCTAGATGCAGGTGCACTTCTCCTGTTCCCTACCACCACCACCACTACCCCCATTGTGGCAACTAAAAATGTCTCTAGACATTGCTGAATGTGCCCCAGGGACAACATTACCCCTTGTCTCTCACCTTCTCCCTCTAGTTATGAACCACTCATTTAAGATATCTGAAAGTGAAAAGCATGGTGAAGAAAATGAGAAAAATAACAAGAAAGGCTAGTATGGGAAGAAGTTCCCAATGTATGGACTAAATAAATGAAAAAGGACTGAACAAGCAGATCCATGGGGAAGGAAGCATGGGAACACACCTTAAGGAAAAGAAAGAAATTACAAATATAAGAAGGCATTTATCTGGACAGATGATCCATTAAGGAATGTTCCAGAATGGAACAAAAAATGAAGCTCAATCTTGATAGGATCCCTTCTAACTGGAAATGTTCCTGTGGGCAAAGCTGAGTGCATCCACGTGACCTGGGCCCAGACCTGGCTGAGGGGCATTTAGGTGCAGAAGGGCTTTGGGGGAATGGTCAGTATGGTCAGGAGCACAGGATATGACAGTTGTTCAGCAGATGCTGATGGTCTTTGAATGGATCAGGGACATATATGCAATGAAATGGAACATACATGCAACATCACCTGGCCAACACTTCAATGAAGAACATTTTCTCCTAAATTGAGAGGTATGCAGAAAGCACGCCAGGTGCCCTGGGCTAGACACCCATGGGACAGTCTGTGTGCCTTCTCGGCTTCTTGGGACTTTGCTGAGAAAGGCAAAACAGAGACCCTAATGACAAATCTGCTGCATTTTATTTACTGAACCTCTTCTGGTTTTCCACTAGTTCTCTTTTTTGGACAGGATAAATATGGTTCAGCTTTCCCATAAAAAAGGTCTTTTTGAATTGGCAATGGAAGAATAGAGGGCATTCTTCCTGTTGCTTTTTGCTTGATGTCTTAGAGGTAACCCAATGGGAAATGGGGTGGATCTCATTATGCATCCTGTGATTAGAAACTCTCTTGGGGCAGCCCAGGTGGCTCAGTGGTTTAGCGCCGTCTTCAGCCTAGGGCCTGATCCTGGAGACCCAGGATCGAGTCCCACGTCAGGTTCCCTGCATGGAGCCTGCTTCTCCCTCTGCCTGTGTCTGTTCCTCTCTCTCTCTCTCTCTCTCTCTCTCTCTCTCTGTGTGTCTCATGACAAATAAATAAAATCTTTAAAAAAAACCTCTCTTGGTCATAAACATTTATTTCTCCGCATAGGTATTCAATTTAAAGCACAAACTAGTTGGGGCATCTGAGTGGTGTGGTCTGTTAAGCTTCCAACTCTGGGTTTTGGCTCAGGTCACAATCTCAGGTTGTGATTTTCAGGGTCATGGGATCAAGCCCTGTCCAAGGTGGGCTCCATGCTCAGCGTGGAGTCTGCTTAAGATTCTCTCTTCCTCTCCTTCTGCCCCTCCCCCCTGACTCTCTCTCTAAAATAAATAAATATTTTTTTAAAAAATAAAGCACTTTCTTACATGCTTCTCCTTGCATACCTGTTCAGCTTCCCACAATGGACATCCACTAGACTTTCCAACCCAACACCTTTTGGACAGAAGTGGAACCAGCCCCATGCTGCCTGCTTCTCTTTACCCTAATATCCCCACATACTCTTTCCTATCCTTAGTTAATCATAGGAGTTTAGAGGTGAACCAACTCTGAATAGAGGTCCTAATTTCTTGCTCCCTGCTGTGGTTGTGTGGCTGGAGAGACTACTGAGGCCTCTTCTGTTCATACCATTGTGGCTTCTACAACTCAGCAGTAAGCATGAAGCTGATGGATTTATCCATCTATCTATCTACCTGCCTATCCAAATATCCATCCATCCATGCATTCATCTACCCATCAATTCATCCATGCATGCATCCATCATCCATGCATCCACCCACTTATCCAAACATACATCTATCCATGCATTCATCTACCCATTAATCCATCCATCCATGCATCCATCCATTCATCCAACCATCCATCCATCCAAACATCCATGCAACCATCCAAACACCTATGCATCCACCCCCCCAAACACTCATCCATCCTTCAATATGCATGCATGCATGCATCCAAATATCCATCCATCCATCCATGCACCCAAACATCCATGCATCCATCTATCCAAATATCCATCCATTCATCCAAACATCTATACATCCATCTATCCAAACATCCATCCACCCATGCATCCATCCATTCATCTGAACATCTAGGTACGCATGCATGCATGCATGCATGCATCCATCTATCCAACATTTGTTTAATGCCCACACCTTTGCCAGGTGCTGTGAAAAAAGAGAAAAAAAGAGAGACATGAGATTATTTCTCAAAGAGTTTGAGTCTCTGGGAGAATACATTTACAAACAGAAAACCTTGAATCACATTTTGGTAAGTACTTCCCTATGTATATGAACTGAATACATAATGGTTAGAACTTGGGATGTGCCCTGTTGCATGAGATCCTGACGGACACCCTAAAAGTCTTGGCCATCACCACATCATTCTGGTAGCCCCATGGCTTCAGGAAGCAAACATAGACTGTGTCCATTTATGTCTGTGATGGGAATGTGGGGACGTCTTGCTCTCTGTTCTTCAGCATTCTCCACAGACACATCCCAGGACTTACAAATGCATAATGACTTCTCTGCACTAAACAATAAGCCCAGTGGCTGGCTTTAATAACCCTGCTACCAGAAATTATGGAAGAAATGGTATTTGTACAGAAGAAGTATTGTCCCAAAGAGAATTCGAAAGTCATAATAGAAAAGTGAAATTGAAATTGAAGATGCTTTTGCATTCCTGAAACTTTTGACTAAATCTTCAATGATCTCCAGGTCCTTGAAATTATCCTTACCTGGTCTTTTTGATTACCTTTCTTCTAGATATCAAGAGTCTTCATCAAAGACATACTGATAAACCCAATATGAAAGAGGAAATAAATGAGTTGTTCAAAATCATGATTCAGAAGTGCAACCCAAGCACTTCAAATAGTTTTGAAACAGTGAGGAGCTCTTTTGTCATCAATTCACCATTCTATTTCTCTTGACATTTGTAATCAGAGGCCAAGATTACTCAATTTTAATTTATTCCAAAGGACATGAGTGGTCCAGGTCACACCCTCTCTAGAAGACTATCTCTTAAGTATGCATAGTTTAGCGGTTAAGCACTCAGGACCCCAAACCAAATGAAGGGGGGAGTCCAATCATGCCACTTCCCAGCTGTGAGAACTTGGATGAGTTTCATGGCAACTCTGTGCCCTAGTCTCTCTACGTAAAGGAAGGAGACTAATTGTCCTCACTGTATAGGTGACAACAGTGATGTGAGTTCCTATCAGTAGGCACTTAAGTCAGGGCCTAGTCTTTAGAAAATGCTGTATAATAGTGCTTGCTCAATAGAACTTGATGTTCCAACAATGCTCTCTCTTCAGTGCTCTCTCTTCACTTCCTATGGGATGACTTCTTTCTTCTGAATTTTAATCATTGTATATGCCAACCAGAGCAACCTGGAGGTCTTGTTCCAGGAGGACCTCTTTTTCTCTCCCTTGCCCTAGAAAAACTATTGAAGATCAGGTTAACAGGCCTGGCTTCTTCTAGAAAGCAATCCCAGTTTACCAATTCTTTCTTGTTTGTTCTCAGCAGACTGGAATCATGGGTGCATTTTATTTTCTCCTCTTAATTATGGGGACATGATGGCTGACTATTCTAATTTCAAGGCCCCTGACCATGGGCTGTCAGTTTTTCTGGATGGCTTAACTCAATCTTGGAAGATGGGTGCAGCAGGGGTCAAACCAGGTATGGTGGATACAAACATGATGGAAAGGATCAGAATTAGCACATCTTTTTGTTTTCTTGGATGACTCATAAATAAATGGGAAGCAACAATAGTGCATCGGTTCCTAAGGTTTCTCTGGAGCAGTAGTTCTCAAACAGGGGTGATTTAATCTCTCAGAAGACATTTGGCAATGTCTGGAGACATTTTTGGTTGTGCTACTGGCATCGAGTGGGTACAAGCCAGGGATGCTGCTGTACATCCTACAATACACAAGACATTTTTCCTTAACAAAGAATGGTCTGATCTCCAGAGTCAACAGTGATGAGGTTGAGAAGCTGTGCACACAGTTAATGGAAGGCAAATTCTCAGCTGCATGATGCCTTTCACTTAGAACATCAGAACCAAAGGGTCTCAAACACCTGCCCTCTCATTATACATGTGGGACGGGGAGCAGAGGATCACAGTGCAAGGTGCACACAGCCCGGAGCCCAGACTCCAAGTCAGCCAAAGGCTCCTCTCCCATGCTCCATGTTACGTCCCATACTTCAGCCACTTGCTGTGGGGAGTAAAATCCGATCCCCAAGGATGCATTAGACGCTCATCTGTGTTCACATGAATGCCAGAATTTGGGTTCACATTGTATATTTGGCTTGCCATGGTGTGTAGAGAGGAAAATAGGAAAATCAAGCAGAATTGTATCTTACTTAAAAAAAAAAAAAAAGGCAAGTCACGTGGGCAGGGAAAGCCATTACCACAGGTAAATTCAACTAGAGTTTAGCACTTGTCAGGCAGCATTCTGGTATTCCTAACTTAGTCCTCACAGTAACCTGTCAGGTGAGCATGAGCATCATCACACTGTTTAGATGAGGAGAGGGGGCCCAGAGAGGGTAAGCAGTCTACATAAGGTGACTCAGCAGAAAAGGCAGAGCTCGTATTTGGAAGAGGCACTCGGATCCCATAGGCTGCATCCATTGCCAGCCTCCTCATGGGGTAGGAGGGAGCAAACCAGAGACACTCCAGCTGGGCTCTGTCTCCCACCAGCCCTGTGGCCTGGGCTGTTTTCTTAACCTAGCTTTGCTTCATGTATCTTTTTTTATTGTTATCAAATGGGGATTAAGAGCTGTACTTATAAGGCTTTCTGTTAAAAGGGATGATGGTGGCAACGTGCCTGATGCCTTGTAAGCACCTGGTGAATGTTGCTTGTCCTTCTCATTACTAAGCAGTGATGAAACTTAATTGTCACCTGACACACAAACTGGAACCCTTCCCAGCAATAGTGCAGAGGGTATGTGACCTGACTGAGCCTGGTGGGGGTGGTGGGGGCTCCTCCCTCTCATCCTCTTGGTCCAGACCCCATCAAGCCCAACAGCTGGAGCTGCCCAGGCTCATCTCTGGAGATGGACGCCAAGGACCCTTCTACTTCTTCCGGCTGCATGATCTTTACTGAAACATGGAATGGATAGATGATGCTGTTTGAAACAATGCTGGCTGCTTCTGTGTGAATGATGGGCTCGAGCCTAACCTGACTTGTTGACCGGGGCAGCTTGTGCCTCAGAGCTGGGGGTCACTGTGGGCCTGGGGGCCAGGATTCCCCAGCAAGATCCAGAGCCTGGCTGAAGGTCAAGTTGAGATCATGGAAGAAAGACAGAGGAGTGAAGAGGGAGGAAGGGAAGCGGGGCCAGGGAGTGGGGCAGGCCCGGGAGTGTGTGCAGATGGCCCTAAATAAGCACTCACGGGCGTTTTCTGAGTCACAAGAATTCCCAAAATATCATCTCTAGTGTACTCCGTGGAGTTTTTATTTCCCTGTCAATTGCACACTCCGCACAAGCAAAGCAACTCTTTTGAGGTAATATAGAATCACCTTTCCAAAGGAGCTTTATTAGTTTACTATTATTTTTTATTGTGGAGAATAATTAGCTTGAGCGCCTTTTAATTTGTTCCCATTAAGATGTTTGCACAGCAGCAATTAGAGCCTGGCGGGCTCCCCGCGATTCTACGTGAGCAGGGGCCTCTCACCGGCTGTGAGCTGGCTTTGGGGGGAAATGTAATTAATTATTGCGGCCATTGCCACGTGGAGCCCAAGGAGAAAGGGAAGGAACTTTCTGTGACTCTGTGGTACTGGTTGTGGGATAATAAGATGAGACATGCCTTTTATACAAATAAGGTTAAAGAGAAAAAGAAAACCTCAAACCCACCTACTTGAAAACAGGATTTGTAATGATGTCAGAGGACTGGTGGCACGGACTTTTGAAATGACAAATGTTCCTGCTGAAGGATGGAGAGACTGCTCTCAAAGGCTCACCAGGGAGTGGGTCTCTTGCTGTGCAACTGGGCCCTGGTGATGTGGAGGGTCCTATTTACAGGAGGGATTGAAGCCATTGCTTGCTGTCTGAGGTGAGTCAATTGCTTCCGGGGAGAATTTTTATGTCAACCATGGGAATAACTGGATAGGAGTCTTTGCTGGGACCTTCACTGGAAACCCTGGCCAAGGTCGGCGTCATGACAGGGCAGGCTCTGGGGGGCTTCCTAAAGGATGAACTCAGGTGTGAGGCCCCTGATGACTGTCCATATCCTTCTCTAGGTTCTATATATGGGCCCCTGGACAGGGACCAGGGTGGAGAAAGAGAGGCAGCTGGGACACAAATATAAGGGGGTGCTGTCTCTCAAGGTCATGCCAGCATGCAGGACCAGCCTTACCTGATCTCAAGAGTGAGTGTCTCTTAAGAGTTTTTGGAAAGTGCCCCCCTGTCTCACTAGAACGCTATCCCTGATGGACTCCCAAACTGATAGATTAAGACAACTGGTTGGGAAGAAAGACTTAGTGATGGTTTCTCCCCACCCAAAACCAGCATCTCACTACCATCTTGAGAACAGGTCTTTCTGGCTCACACTCTGGTTTGAGCACCACCACTGTCTCTTGGGGACTGCCATGGAGTCACATGAATATCTCCCTTGGGGGCAGCTCTGAGGGGGTGGGGCCATGATGATAAAAGGAGTGGGTAAGAGCAGCTCTGACGTCGATGGGAGGGACCTCCAGCCACTGAGTGTGTCCAATGTCATGTAAGCCATTCTGGACCACGGGGGGTGCTGCAGCTTAAAGCCACCTGAGGTTCAGCCACCTGCCCCCCCTCCCATCCCCAACACACACAGTGTCACCTGCTGTCCAGGGACTCAGACCAAGACAATGGTGACCTCCCTACAGGGGGACCGTGGGCTCTGCCGTGAACACCTCCATCTGTACCTGGCTCCCTCACTGACTAGCAGCCTCACCTCAAGCAGGTTAACCAACTTCTGCACGCCACACTTCCCTCAATAAAACCAGATTAGTAATGAGAATTCCTACTCATAGGTTTGTGAGAAGAATTTAATGAGCTAACAGAAGAAAATGCTTGGCACCATGCCGTGGTGGTGCATAGTTTATGCTCAATAAATAACAGCTTTACTCTGATCAGCTTAATGCTGGTAAGCTCAGCCCTCTGCCAAGAAGCACTAAGATCATTAATGCGTTGCCACTTGGTGAGAGAAGTCGACCCAATTGTGCATCCTAGCACATACCTGGCTCCTGGCACAGCTACAGGGCCATGTTCTGGGCTTAGCAGAGGTTACTTTCCTGCCGTAGCCTCTGATCTGTACACCTTCTTCTACGTGTCCACTGCTTCATACATTTCATCTCAAATCCTCTTGACAGCCATCCAAGGTAGGGATCACTGCACCCACTTTACCGATGAGAAAGTTGGAATTTGCAGATCTGGGTAGTTGGCTTCGATTCACACGGGTAGTAAGTGCTGGTGACAGGATAGAAACCACCCCCCTGACCCCAATCCCCTGGGCTCCCTGCCCCATGACCCACACCCTCTGGCCAGGCCTGTATTTCTGGTCTCCCTATCAGAGACAGCTCACCGAAAAGGGCCTGGTGGTCGGTCAAGCACACATGATTCCTTCTGGAGTGAAGTTTATGCTTAAACATCAATCGAAGCCTCCAGATGAAAGAATACAGGTGTGCTTGCAGAAGCTGAGTCCCTGGTAGCAAGTATCTGGACACTTTCGGTGTCAAATTGAGGTATTCTTGGAGGGGGAAGAAGAAGCATCACAACTTGCACTTTTAGGTGCATCTTATTTTTAGGATGTGTTTAATAAGGCATGCACCGTAATTACATCAGTATGGTCCTACAGGCATGTCATTTATAAGTAAATAACTATGCATAGATTCTGAGGCATGTTAATTAAGTTTTATTTGTATGTCACATGATCAAAAGACTTTGGAAATGACTCGACTTTCAGAAGTTCCTGTTCCACCTATGAAAAGCTTTGTCCAATTCAGTACACCAGGGGAAGAAATCCCAGCGGGTTCTCTAAGGCACACGGATTTTTAACGTGAGTCTCTGGGAGTGTTCGTGTGTGTGTGTGCACGTGGATGTGCACACAAGAGAGACAGAAAGAGCAAGAGAGGAAAAAGCCTTTATTTCTCTCGAGAGAAGCTGCTTGAGAGGATGGGTGCTTTGAATCAGGAGTGCTGTGAGGACATATATCCCTGATGGGAGGTGTAGCCTGGGTTCAAATCTTGCGGGAAGATGGCATTCTCGCACTTCCCGGGGGTTCCTTCGAGAGCTGGGGGCTGGCAGCGTTGGCCAAAGCCATCTCTCACCCCTCTGGGTGAACATGCACACTTGTAGTTCCTCTGGTTATTCAGATTTCACCAGAGACTCTCATTAAAACCAACCTGGTTAACCCTAAAATTGCTTAAGGGGGCCCTGGGTATGTGGTGGGTAGCTTACCTAAGGCATGGCTGGGTGTGTTGGGTAAAAAAAAAAAAGAACATTCAAACCACAGAGTGAGCGAGAACATCCAAATCACACCAGGGCAGAGGAGGCGCTTCTGCAGAGAGATTCATTCCTAATGTGCCCCTAAGCCGCGGGCTCCTATAAACTGCTCGACTTGATGTTTCCCCACAATGAAAGGGATTTAGCCTGTAAAGGGCTGTGGTGTCTGACCGATGAGAAGAGTAATTAAGGAGGATTAAGAGAGGTGTCTGCTAATCAGAGAACCCCAAGTGGAATCTGCCTCCTATGTCCAGTGTCTCCAAAACTCGGGGCGGGCAGGGGGGACAGGAGCCAAGCAGATCCAGCTGCTGGTTCTAACTCAGGTCCTGACCAGCTGTGACACCTTGGAAAGGTGAATGTCTCTGGGGCCCTAAGGCAGAGAGAGAGAGTATACTATGTATCATCTATGATACATACAATTGCATTTAGAGACGTCTATGGTTACATAGTTTCAAATGCCAACTGGCACTGCATAGGGCAATAGAGAACTATATGCAGGAGTAACTTAGAAAGCCTCATACAGGATCATGTTTCATCGTTCATTTGTTATTTAAACAGATTCACCCATCTTTCTGATACAATGAGCTCTTTGGAACACAACTCAGTGGGAAGTGGGAAATGTATGGGAGGCATAACTTCTTTTTTTAAAAATATGAAGCAATGAGGTTGGGTGATTGACAGCTGAATACAATTTCCATTGTTGGCATTTGTACCTCCTCACATGACCCCACCCCCCCTGCACAGTCCTAATATTTGTTTAATAATTGTTCCTCTGCTCTAGAACTTGGGGAGTAATAGCCATTCTGATCTTTATTTTATTTTTTTTTTAAAGATTTCATTTATTTATTCATGAGAGACACAGAGACACAGAGAGAGAGGCAGAGACACAGGCAGAGGGAGAAGCAGGCTCCCCACAAGGAGCCCGATTTGGGACTCGATCCCGGGACTCCAGAATCACGCCCTGGGCCGAAGGCAGACTCTCAACCCCTGAGCCACCCAGGCGTCCCGATTCTGATCTTTATAAACAAACAGTAGGTTCAATAATAGTAACGTTGGAGCTTGAGTTTCTGTTCACACCTGTCAGGAGCTTATGTAATTTCATTTCCCCCCCCCCCCCCCCCCCCCGCCCCCGGCCACCGCCCATCCCATTCCCACCGTATTATGTAAAAGCTGGGACAGGAGAGAAGACTCCTGAAGCATAGAACTATTTTTCCTTCCTCACAGATCCTCCAGATTTTTTTTCCCCCACAACATTCCATTTATACACAGAACTAAACAGACAAGCACAGAGTCACTATTGCGGTTAGAAGTTGGCAGCATGGGAAAAGGGAGGAACAGGTGGGGAACTGGGTGTCGTTAAAAAAATACAGCCCCCCCCCCAAACTGGGGTGCCTGGGGGGAACTTGGTCTGCTTCAATCCAAGAGGAATCAGAAGATCAAAAGTGGTTTGGGAAAGCCAGAACCATCAGGGATAGAGGGAGGAGGAAGGTCCAGGAGGAGAGGGGGCTGTTTGGAAACTAGGGTGAAGGGATTGCCCTCACCCTGCTGGGATCCCCCCAGTCCCTCCAGCCTGGCAGGAAGGGGGCAGCATGCAACCCCCATGGGCAGGTCTGGGGCTGCCAGATGCTCCAGGAAGGGGGCTGGAGGGGGCTCACAAAGGCTTGCCCTCCAGAGATGACGGCACTGTCCCCAATTTCTCTGCCAGGGAGCAGCGGTCCTTGACCTCCTCGTAGCAGTTTGCTTGTAACCCATTCGCATGGGTTTTATACATATACGCAGTTCCTGATTTTTACACATTATGCGCTTGCAAAGTGGGTCAGTGTCAAGTCCAGCTATGACTGCTGGGGAGGTGGATGGGGCTGCACAGAGGCTGCCGGCACACAGTGTGGAATGAGGGGCTTGGTGCACGTAGTTCAAAGGTCAGTAGAAACTATGTGATAAAGGGCAGCAAATTGCGGTTGGTGTTAAAACTGATCCCAGAAAAAATAATGGCCCCAGGCCAATGTATTTCAGTTCATCAAACTTCTCCTTAGCAAAGATTTTTAAAAATTTTTCTTTATTTATGAGACACACAGAGAGAGGTAGAAACATAGGTAGAGGGAGAAGCAGGTTCCCCGAAGAGAGCCCTATGCAGGACTCGATCCCAGGACCCCAGGGATCATGCCCTAAGCCAAAGGCAAACGCTCAACCACTGAGCCACCCGGGCATCCCGCTTTTGCACATTTTGAGGCTAAAATAAAAAATAACCATTGAAGGATATGTGTGCTAAAATTTTTTGCATTGCAAAAGGAGATTGCTTCTACCTTGAGCAATGAGAGAGCAGCTCTGACAACCTGTTTAGCCTCCCTTAGGAAGCTCGCTCCAGGGTGGCCCGTGACCACAGAGTACCATGCAGTACGTATGGGATTCTAAGTGATTCATTTGCTCTTTTAAACATGCCCTTATCTGGCAAACTGACTGTAATATTTTCTAGATATTTCTTTAAGATCTAATAATGGAAAAAATACTGTCTGAAATCCTATACATCTCCAGAAGAACCTAAGCATTGTTCAGAACTAATATAGCTCTCAAGGAAAGGGAGAGACAGAGCCTTGCTTTGGAAGCAAGTCTTGCAAGTCCTGCTTCCAGGCTATACTGGATTGATCGCTTGTCTTACGATTTCGTTCTCCATCAGAGATCAGAAAAGATTCTTTTTAGGGGTCGTAGTCTTTGCAGAGGACATCTCAAATACCAGGATAGCTAGCAAGGAAGGTAAAGTAGAAGCTTTGCAAAATGTCAGAGCCATCATGTAGTTCTTTCTTTCAATTGAAAGGGTTTCAAGATTTGGCAAGTCGAGTCCTTGATTTAGAATCAATTTAGCATGGACTGCGAGTTTATACAAAGAAGCATCAGTTTTAAAATCAGGAGAGCCGTTGGGTAAACCTAACTAGCCAACTAAGATTTCTATTTTGGGTGACCTTTTACATTTGGGCTCCTAAAATGCCTGGGAGAGCACGCTATTGAGAAAGGAGTCCATGTGAAAATAGACACATGTGGACCATGGACCGCGAGGACATTGGCATACACAAAATCAATGACTCTCTAAGCACGCACCGATCTTACAGCACAACAAAATGAAAGATTTATGTTATTTCACATGTCACGGAGAAACTGAAAAAAAATATATATGGTCTTAATGAAGCATTGACTTGCAGGGAGATAGCTCTGCATCGGAACTGAGGAAGCAGACAGGGCCAGTCATTATGAAGTAGAAATAATCTATCACTTGCAGAAATACAAGGTGGGAATAAGTGCTCTATCTCCTAGATAGAGGGTTATTATCTGGCTCTCATAGTTCCATCAAAGATAAAAATATCTTGAAGTAGAGTTTAAGGAGGGCAACTTAAAAGGAATAAATGCCCTCTCAAGAAATTCCATAGAAAAGGATTTTCTCTTTAAAAAAAAAAAAATAAATAAATAAAATAAATAAATAAAGTTGTGGGGTGTTGGGCCATGGGGTTTGAGGATGCAGAAGAGTGAGGGCCAGGGAAAAGTGAGCTATTTCCAGTTACAGGCAGATACGCCAGCTCCAAGGCCAGGTGTGGTGGCTCTTATACGAGCAACATGCCTGTGGACAAGACGCTGTGTGCCTTTCTTCTCTCGCAGGGGAGGCAAATGTGATCCTGTCTTTGGCAAAGAACATAGGTGTGGCCTCGACTCCATTCAGCAGCTCCCGGCCCTGCCCCATCCCATCTCTTGCTTGTTTTGCTGTCAGTAAAGCAGGAATAAATATCGCCTTGCCCCACCCTGACCTTCCATCCACAACTTAGAGAATTCGGGGTTTCTCTGTGTGTATTTTCAAGGCACTGCTGACACGGAAAGGGTTGGGACAAATGAGATGAGATGTCATCGGGAGGCAGTCGGTCTAGAAGCAGCTTTGGCTGTCATAGCAGATGCTGCACGGAGGTCCAGCTCCCTTCCCCTCTGCTCTCCTCTGCTCTTAGGGCGGGAAAGAGACAACTCCTCTGTCCCAGGCACCTGCCAGCTACAGGCCTTGTGACATGGGTCTGGCCTACAAGATATATAAGGGGAAGTTTGCAGAGAAGGGCTTCCTTTCCTGAAGAAAAAGAGCCTCACAAAGAGAAGGGGTTGAGGCCTTGCATCTCCTTCCTGCCTGGACAGATCTGAGGCCAAAACACAGGAGCATCCAGGCCCCACTGAACTAGCCGTGGGGCCGTGCTCCTGAACTGCCTGCCACAGGAGGCAAGCCAATACCCAGCCACCCAAGCCACGAGAGTCAGATTTTCCTAAATGCGCAGCCAAACTTAATTCTCACTGATAAACCCTAGCAAGAGCTTTACACGTTTTTATGTCACTGTGGTAAAATGCATCACTGCCATCATCTTTTGGATTCAGGGCTCATTCCTCTATCTCAACTCCTCTCTCCCTTCTCGGCCTCGTTCGGTGTTATCAGGAGACGAGAGGGGAAGAGGGACAGCGAGAGACTCACAAAGCTGAGAGAGCATGAGGGTGTGTCTCTCTGACAAAGGGGGGAGTCTGCAATCCAGAGGAGTGACCAAGCCGACTTTTCCAGCATGCCAAAGGGTTTTGAGTGAGGGTTTTGAATTATTTTTTTTTCTTTTTTAAGATTTTATTTATTTATTTATTCATGACAGACATGGAGAGAGAGAGAGGTAGAGACATAGGCAGAGGGAGAAGCAGGCTCCCTGCAGGGAGCTCGATGCAGGACTCGATCCCAGGACCCCAGGATCACGACCTGAGCCGAAGGCAGATGCTTAACCACTGAGCCACGCAGGTGTCCTGAGGCTTTTGAGTTCTGTTTCCTGTACAGGAACCACCACCCCTAGTTCTCCTAAAGCTCTCCCTGGTTATGTTCAGGATCTGTAAAGCTCTTAAAGGAAAAGCTTCCTTTTGACAGCTCTGGGCCATCATAGTTATGACATTTTTTTTTCTTTTTTTTCTAAAGGGTAAGGGACAGGACATGAAAGACACATTTCTTAAGGCTTATTTTACTCAGCAAAATAGGGTAACGCAGGGAATTGGTGGCACCAAAGCTAAGGGATGGGGGGACCTCAAGGAACCAGAGCTGCAGGGAAAGTGTTTTGCAGATCGTGATATTTGTTCAGGTAGCAGGGCAGCTTCTGGAGAATTCTCTAAAGAGTAGGAGTTGGAACATTTTTTGAGCCAATGTGGGAAAAATGCTTCGCGTGGGTGAAATGGTCGGATGACCATTTCCTATCAGGAAGTAGAATAATAATTAAAAGTAAAAAAAAAAAAAGTCACTTCGTGTTGTGAAGCTGTGAACATTTGTGATGTGCCTCAGTCGCTCTCTGGCGCGTTCAAAGATTTCGAACAGGAACTCTGTTAACTCGGAGGCAAGCGTGTCCAGAACATCACTAGCCCCTTTTGTAGAACCCGAAGGAGAGACAGACATTTAATGACTCATCTAGGTCACTAGGAAGCTACCTGAGAAACTGAAAATGAGCTCGAGCTTCCTGTGCTGGCTTCTGCTGCCTCCCTCAACCAGAGGAGCGGGGTTGGGGTGGGGAGGGGGGGAGGGGGGGGGTGGGGGCTGCCCTTCTGGGCTTTGGTAAAAGTACAGGATCAGAAATGTCGTGAGAAGCACGGAAGCAGGCAGCCTCTTGGTGGCCTGGAGGACTCGCGTGTGCTCCAAGGGCACATGGCTTTTACTCTAAGAAGGACTTTGAGGAAAAGAAAGTGACACCGGGACTCTCAAGGAGGAGACACAGCTGCCAAGATTGAGGTCACAACACGTTCCCAATAACCTCCACACTCAGAAGCTACCCTTGTTCAGCCGAGCTCTATCCAGGGCCCAGGCTCGTCTTCCGTCCTCTGTGTGGGTCCTTGCGGTAAAGCAAGGGTGACCTGCCCATAAGAAAAGCCATCAGGCTGACTTACTTAGCACCCCCCCAGCCCACTGGGGTTCTTGCCACTTGACCTTTGCCCATGCTGTACGGCTGTACCCCCTTCCACCAAGGCCACCCTTTCCTTTCCCCAGTCCCTGTGTCACTTTCTCCAGGGAGCCTCCCCTGGCATCCTCTGGGACCCTGTGACCTCTGTATTCCCACAGTGTCATCTGAGATCACCCCACATGGATAGCCAAGGCTAACATTTACTGCCCGTTTGTGGGATTGTGCCGAGCTCTTTGCACAGGTTACTTAATTCAGGCCACACAACTACTTTCCCAAGAGGAACTACTACTACTACGTTTTGTGGACTAGGAAACCGAGGCTCGGGGATCCCCGGGTGGCGCAGCGGTTTGGCGCCTGCCTTTGGCCCAGGGTGCGATCCTGGAGTCCCGGGATCGAGTCCCACGTCAGGCTCCCGGCATGGAGCCTGCTTCTCCCTCCTCCTGTGTCTCTGCCCCTCTCTCCTTCTCTCTCTCTCTCTCTCTCTCTCTCTATGTCTATCATAAATAAACAAATAAATATTTTTAAAAAAATAATATTTAAAAAAAGAGAAACTGAGGCTGCAGAGGGAAACTACTTGGTTGGAGTCAGGAGAAGAGAAGTCCATCATCACTGGGCTGTGTGCTCCGCATCCACCCGCCTCCCCCCACCCCCCTTCTTCCAACATCGCCTATTCCCATAAACTCCAGGCCTCTGTCCTCTACCTTGTGCCCAGCCAAACCCTGGTTGTTCTAATAAAGTCTCTGTGTGTGGCGGCCTCCGCATCATACCCAACCTCACTTTCTCACTGCAGGCCCAGGTCTTCTCTCAGCACACACTTCAGACCTATTTCAAGGGAACAAAGGAATCTCCCAGCTACTAATTTCTTTCCAAAAGCTCCCAAAGGCTTCTTGCCTAGTTTAGCTCCTGGATCAGCGGCCGTTTCTGCAGATGCTCCTGCTACAGGTTGTTGACTGCGCCTGCACTCGGTGTGTGAGCAGGTGCAGGGCCTCCTCCGTCCCCCCCCCCCCAACCCCTCTGTCCCTAGGGTTCTGAAATACGGGGACAATCCCGCTTCAGGGAGCAGAACCCAGGCATGGCTTCTTTGGGAGACTGCTTTCTGCTCTTTTAAAGCTTAAACATTTCAGAATTGCTTCATCATTTCCAAAGGTTTGTTAGCGTGCAAAGAAACGAAATGGCGAAGGGTGTGATTATGACTTTAGATGGATTTTTAGCACCTTTTTTTTTTCTTAGTTTCAAAATGCGTGGGCAGTTTGAAGACATGAGGCTCCGTTTTGTACAGAGGGGGCTCGGGTCTGATTCTTCAACATCTGGGAGAGCAGCTCAGAAGGGCACCATGTCCTTGTGGGCCCGAGGGAGTCAGACCTGCTAAGAGGCACGTCGTGGGCTGCCCCGCGTCCCCTCCAAAATTCCTGTGTTGAAGTCCTGACTCCTAACACTTCAGAACGCGACTGTGTTTGGAGATTGGGTTTTTACAGAGGTGATGGCTACTAAATGAGATCGGATGCCAGAGGTCTGGTGTCCTTATAAGAAGGGGAGATTGGGACACAGACACCCATGGGGGAAGACCACATGAGGACACAGAGAGGAGCCAAGGAGAGAGGCCTTGGAAGAAACCAATCCTCCTGACACCTTGAAACCTTCAATAATTAAAGCTACACGGTGATTCTGCGTGAGACTTCTGGCCCCCAGCATCCTGAGACAAGGTGCTTCGGAGGCTTAAGCCACTCGGTCTGGGGTACGTTGTTATGGCAGCCCCAGAAAAATCACACAGGCCTCATGCATTTTAACTATGGGTACCCGGTTTAATCTATGGCTTTCTGTGATCCCGACTCTTCAGTCGAGCCAGAGGGGATGCTAACAGAGGAGCGCGCTTCATACATTCAGGGCTGCCATTCCCTTTGAAAGACACCTCCAAGAAGACAGTGGT
The DNA here is from genome assembly GCF_011100685.1 of Canis lupus familiaris. NCBI lineage: Eukaryota > Metazoa > Chordata > Mammalia > Carnivora > Canidae > Canis > Canis lupus. The sequence goes on from NC_049252.1 coordinate 30,089,280, forward strand.
GAGTCAGCCTTGCTGAGATTTCTACCTGTGGTTCTAGGAACTCCGAGGCATATTAGCATTCAGGCTTTGCATAGACCACTAAGCCACTTCTAAGAGCAAGGCTACCTGAGGGATTTTGCAAGAGTATACGTGTGCCACCGCTTTCCCTTTCCACACGTACCGCCGCTCTTCGGGCCGACACCTTGCACCCCGTGAGAGGACACGAGCTGGGGTTCTGCAAGAACGTCCCGTCGCGAACCACAGGTGTTCATCCCAGGCAATTTTCATCGCATCTTCCCTCCTCACCCAAGCAAACGAAGCGAGAGCCTGGTGCGGTGTGGTGGGAAAGGAGCGGTGCTCTCTGTGGTTGACCACATTCGCTTTGCATGCCCTCTTTCAGACCCTGGCTTGCCTCTCACACACAAGGGAACAATGGGGTGCTTGGTCTCACGCCTCTCCCTCCACCCCCCATGGTTCACATGGGTACCTCGCCCAAAATGAGTTATGCGTTTCCTTCTGTGAGGATTGCACGGACTGATAAAACACCATCCCAGGAAGAAAACAAGATGTTGTTTTCCCCCTCCAGCTCCTAGCTGCAGTGGGTGTGTGTGTGTGTGGGGGGGGCACTCACTATAAATTATACGTAGCCAGGAGTGAGTGTGAGCCTGAGCACCACTGATGGCCAGTCTATGGGAATGCAGTTTAAGAACTCAGAACAATCTGTTGGAGGTGACCAGATGCGATTCTCCTAGCAGCACGCTCTCAGGCGGGGCCCAAATGGCACCAAAAGCAGTGCCACTTAGGGGGGCACTTGACGGGATGAGCACTGGGTGTTATTCTGTATGTTGGCAAATTGAACACCAATAAAAAATAAATTTATTATTAAAAAATAAAAATTAAAAAAAAAAAAAAAGCAGTGACATGCTGTCTCCTCTCTGGCGCCCCTGAGTGTGCATGCCTAACCCGGGCAGTGGTGGATCACCTTGATAAAAGTTAACTGGGAAATTGCCAAGATTTCGCTTTGGTTCTCTGACGTTAAATCTCGATATGATATTATTAAGTAAGAGATCATAAAAGCCCCCAAGTTCCTTTTCCTGAGCTGAAGGGGTGCACAATCAAAAAGGCCTTTTTCCATCAGGCCTTCTGAGACCCGATTGGGCTCTCGGGGCTCTCTCCGCACCTGCTCCCTTGAAAGCAAACTGCCCCTTTGCCTGACCTGGGCCAGCTGGGTGACTTCCATCAGCACAGGGGCCACGTCAGAGCCTGGGCGCTTTCTATTTCCTGGCGCTCGAGCAGGTCCCTGGGTCCCTTCCCCGTCTCTGCTGTCTGGCCAGTAAGGACAACGAACTTCACAGGCAGCCCCGCTCCACGCACACAGTCCGATCTAGGGCCCGGTGGAATGTTTTCAAATTTCCTGCATCTGCCTTCCTGAGTTGATAAAATAGGAAACAATAATCGCCGGGAGGGTATTGAAAGCAGAGTAAAGGCAGGAAGATCTTTCTGTCTGTTATTCTACAAATATTGCTTCCTTTTCTTGTTCGTGGCCCAGAGGAAATGCAGCCAGGGAGCAGTTCACAGCTTCTCACCAGCGGCCGCCGTCTCTGCCACGGGAGCCCGGCGCGGCTGCAAGGACGTGTGACTCACGCACGTCGCATGATTCAACTTCACTAAAATGTCCTCAGCTGCCAGTAAAGAAGCACTTGCAAACCCTCTAATTTGAAGCTTTGAATCGGTTAATGACTTGCTTTCTTCCCCTTCTCCTGAAATCCTCCCCCACCACCCTCAACACACACACACACACACACACACACGCACGCACACACACACACACACACACAAGCTTTGTCAAGTTTTTACATTTCAGGGACCCGGAAACACAGAGGCTCTGTGGCATTCACAACAGCATTTGTTGTGACAAAGTGGCTGGCAGGCCTCTGCATTCCCCTGCTCATTTGGCTGTATGAATAAATAATGAGTCACAGATACTATTTGGGTGCGCGCGCGAGTTTCTAGCCAGAAAATTAATTATTCCCCCGTCCCGTCCCACTCCACGCCGGCTGTGCCAAACCATCAAGCCACATTTCGCAGGCGTTGGTCAGAGTGCGTGCCCCGACACACTGCGATGGCTTCATGACATTTTTATGTCATTATTTTTGTTTGCTTAAGCACGGCCCTCTTTTCCCACCAGCGATACGCAGAAGGCACATGCACACACGGACCCACACACTCCTGGCTGTAGCCTCCCTGCAGCTTTGCACATTTCGAGAGGCCGCTTGCAAAACTGCAGACGGGTTTTCCGCACTGGCTGTTCCTATTAGGAAGCGCACAATCTAATGACCCTGAGCTGCGACAACGCTTGACTTAGGAAACGTCTTCATTGCTCTCTGCGAGAGAGACCTCTGCACACGACAGCTTGCATTTTTTTTTTTTCCTCTTCCCTTGAAAGAAGATGCTGGCCTGCCTCTGTGCAACGGGAGGCCACAGGGAACAGGAGCGCGGCCCCATCTGGGTGGTTGTAACGCAGACAGATGTGCCTGTCTCCTGCTCTCTCTGCCTTTAGGGGACAACGGAGCTGCCACTGGGCCCCTGAGGTCCCCAGCCTGGTCTAGCGTGTGTCTGCCAGCCTCCCTCCGCCTCCTGCCCCGCGCTGGCCCCGGCCCCCCCCTCCCTGGCCAGCTGCACATGTGCCCCCTGGAGCCCGGGGCAGGCTGCGATGCGGGGCGGGTGGCAGGCCAGGTGGGGGACACTCAGCCACAGTCCTTGCAGGCAAAGGGGCAGGAAGCAAAACCCGGAGAGCTCCTTTGCAAGCTCTCTCTAATCTCTAGGACTTTAATCAGGAGCAGCCCAACTTACTTGCACTTGACAAAGTTCTCACACACCGACCGAACACTTCAACAGCTTAGCTAAGTATTTATTAAAACATTGCTGAAGAGCTGCCATCTGATGAATAAGTAATCCAATAGCCTTGTAATCATACGCCCGCGTTTGAATTCTTTCCACAAAACAGACGGGGAAATCGGCCCCAGCTCCTGAGCACCGGGTCCCAACAGGCTGCCATTTCGTTATCTGCAAAGCTGAGCCCAAGTAGGTATCAAAAGACCAGAGCGTACTCACCTCTCATGAAGCACTGTGGGTATGAAGGAAATGACTCAAATATGCTGTCTGAAGCCATCGCTTCCTCCTGAAAATGCACCCTCTTCTGAAGGCGGGGGATTCAATGATTTCTTTTACCTTTGGAGTGAAAACCAAGAAAGGTCACTGTTGCAACCTCATGCCCAACCATGGCTCCTTGCACCTTTTTTTTCTCCCCCCATCCCTCTGGGGCTCCCCGAGCCCTATGAAAAAAGGTACCTTTGCGAAAACAAATATTCAAATTGTTCAAGATTTAAAAAAAAAAAAAAAAAAAGCGGCGCCTTGGCTGTGGGTTGGTGATGCTCACCACTCTGCGAAACCCTGTGGTTTGCAGTCAGTGTGGTTCGTCCTGCTTGCTGACCACTATGCCGGGCGCAGACTTCTGACACTGCCAGCCTACCCAACTTGTGGTTCTGTGGTTGTTTATGAGGCCCAAAGAAGTTTTCACACAACCCAAATTACAAATTTAACTGTTCCCCTTTCCACAGCCCATCTTAATTGGTTCTTGCCAACCATGTGACTTAAGTGATGTCAATTTTTTTTTTTTTAACTTTCTGAGCCATGCCCTTCCTTCCCCCCACCTGCCCTCCTCCAGGCTGTGCAAGAAAATAGCCGAGTAGAGTTTGCAAGAGAGGGGTTGTAGAGAAAAGTGACTCAGTCTCTTATTATATCGATGGTCTTTGCTGATTTAGTACAACTTGGGTCCTGTTGTTGTTATTTGTGGTTTTTGGAATGACCGATTATTTTGATAACAATTTCATTGCTGCTTATTCAATAGTAATTCAACCCTGGCATCAGGCTGCTGCTCAGACAGGATGTGGATCCCATCACTTAAGCGGAGCCGGGCATCCGCTCAGGAGAATCCAGCCCTTGGTAAAGACTATAACAGCCTAAGTGAAACTATAAAAGGAAAAACAAAATAAAAGGAAATGTTTTGCGGAGCGTCTGACCCCTACGGGGGGTCTAGCAACTTGCTGATATTGTGAAGCCGAGAGAAAGGGGAAGCGTTGCAATTTTGTGATGAAAAGGCTGTTGTCATAAAAGCAAAATTATGTGGTTTTATTCCTCCTAAATGAACATCTTTTCAGTAAAGAGGCCAAATCAGAGTTCTCGCTTACGCGCACACTGAAATTAAGAGTCTAAAGGAAAACAAAGAAAAGAGAGGATCTGTATTTTGAGCCAAAGCAGGGGCTAACCTGCGACTGTTTATTTTTTGTTCTCACCTTCTCACCTGTGTAAGTCCCACGCGTGGCCTTTCTCTACTTCGACAGGCATCGATAAGCTAATTCAGACCTGCAGGTAAAGCTCAGGCGAGCGCTACCCTAACTACACTTTGAGCGCGTTCAAGAAGACTTCACCACAGAGACAGGACCCAGGGGGGATGCTTCTCCGGAGCAAGCTCCTTCTCATGGGCCTGGCCCAGGAAGATCACACAGCTCATCCTCCACCTTAGGAGGAAGACAAGCCTGTGTGGAAGTGCTAAACACAGGATGATGTGGCACAGACTTATTGCTCTTTCCTGCTCGTTGCTTTTAAGGGCTAACAAATGAAATATCGTGCTTTTTTGCAGTTCCGAGATAAAGAGAGACTCTCCTTCCCTAAGTTGTTTCTATATTCACTTTGCTGTGCTCCCCACACATCCTCCAAGGCACCATGTACACACAAGGCTTCAACCCACAGGGTCAAGAGCAATTGAGGCAATGAGCTTAAAATGCTCACCCTGGGTTCCTAGCGACACAGGCAGAGCCAGCAAAGACATATCAGAGAGTCTGAACCATCACAAGATCACCTCGGTTTTTCCCGTAGCCACTCAGTTCCACCCATACCCACGGTGACAACGTGCTCAAGGGCAAATGGCGCAGGTCTTTTAAAAGGAAAGGACATGATTTTTACTTACTCCTGTTTTGACTAAGGCAGGAATTGAAACTCGAGAGACGGCTTTCTCCCAGCCCTGTGTGAAGTTAGCTTACCAAGTGTTGATACCTTATTAATGTTTAAAAGAAAAATAATGTATGTATTTCCTCTATGATGCTTATTAATATCCGAACATGACGCACGGTTCCTGTTGCTTTTCAGTGCAAATTCCTGGTGAAGATAACGACGTCTACGTCCCTGTGCTCCCTGACAAACTCAAGTCTGGGTTCGATCCCACGTCAGACTCTTTTCCTTCTGTGTGTAATATTCTCTAGTAGGGTCTTGAGAGCTGAATGCCGTAACATGCAGCTGCCACTTGAGAGCTGGCTCAGACTTATTAATGACTTAGCAATTCAAGTGGCGACACAGATAAATTCTGATATTTCATTTTAGAAACTCCCCAGATGCTTTCAGCCTTAGGTGTCCAGATGCTTGAGAGGAGGCTCTGGATGTGTCAGCTGACTGCCCACATTCTTGGCTTCTCTCTCTGGGCCTCGCTAGAGCTGAATATATATCTTTCCCAGCAGAGTCTTTGTAGAACAGGTCAAGTTTAAAGATGATTCTAAGACTGGGGTTAGCTGAAGTCTCGCCTCCTGCTGTCATGGTCTGAAATCCTCGGGGCCGGAGTTTCGAGGGGGCACCAGAGGGCAGAGTTGAAGGCCTGCACTCTGGGCTGCTCTGCCTTCCTCTGGGTCATCTGCCATCACAGCCACAGTAGAACCTTACAGCTCGGTGAGGCAATAGTTGGAGGTTTTCTGGGCATCCTCTAAGTCGTGGCAATAAGCAAAGCCTCAACCGGCCTCTGGTGGACTTGGCCTTACCACTTCCCTCGGAGCCCAAGATGAAAAGACACATATGTCGTCAATGAGCCGCCTAGAGGAATACTCAATCCTATCTTAGCTAGAACTGTTGAGGATTCTTTAAGTTTGTGCATTGACCCACACCCTGTGACCTACTTCCTGCAAGTGACTCAGACCCTGGGCTGCTGGCCTGGGAGTTGGACCCAAGCGGCTACAACCGACTGTGGCTTTGCCAAGTCATTGGATGGCAGTTTTCAACTTCACTCAAATCAGATACAGCTCCCATATACCACTATTGGGGTGGGGGTGGGGAATATGCTCAGGTGTCATTTTTAATGGTTCTATAAAAATACCACCAAAGGTGGAAAGATGCATGGTTGCATCACCCTGTAATTAATGTATAAACTTCTGTGTGCAGTCCAACCCAATTAAAGCATTCTCTGTTAGGCTTTTGTATTACGTGACACTGCACCCTATCTCTGAGCGTGTTTATCGTAAAGCAGATTCTCTGGCCAGGAAAGAGAAGCAAAGAAGGACCTCGAGAACCGAGGTAGTGTAAAATTCCAAGCACACAATGCTGCTGAATTATCTCTCTGTAGAACACATTTTCATTCTTTTCTCAATCTTTGTTCCAACAGAGGTGTTATCCAGAAACTTCCATGCCATGCTGACGATGACCTCAGTGACGAATCTGAAACTGAGACACGGATGTCAGAGCTTCACGGAATGAATACAATCGGCCCTTGGCAAATCCAGTAGTTTGAAATAACTGGAGAGTTCTGCAGGCCCAAGTGTTACAGATCTTCTTTCCTGGCCTCTCATGATGGTGTCCACAGTGGAGCATGGCTATTTTATGCACAAGTCTCTCACTCTGGTAAAAGTACAATTCAAATTTAAGTCCCCATAAGACTCTATTGTATGGCCAGACAAGGATTTCAGGATTTATTTCTTAACCTGCCCTAGATGAAGATGTATTGCTCTGTGGAGATATAGGACTTTAGAGGCACCTGGGTAGCTCAGTGGTTGAACATCTGCCTTTGGCTCTGGTCATGATCTTGGGGCCCTGGGATTAAGTCCCGCATAGGGCTTCCTACAGGGAGCCTGCTTCTCCCTCTGCCTATATCTCTGCTTCTCTCTGTGTGTCTTTCATGAATAAAAAAACAAAACAAAACAAAACAAAAAACACAGAACTTAAAAAAAGAAAGCAGGCATTGAAACCCATCAATGAAACCAGTCAACCCATCCACTCAAAGCTGTCTGATGACATGAAAAGCTGTTTAATGATCACTGTTTCCAATATAAGAGTGTAAACTGCTTCACTACTTGAAGGGTGACCTCTGGGTCAGCAACATTGACATCACCCAGGAACCTGTGAGGGTTCAGGATCTTCGGCTCCGTCCCAGACCTACTGAACTAGAGTCTACAGTTTTACCAGCTCCCCAAATGATCCCTTTATACATCAAAGCTGGAGATGGTGGCTCTGAGGAAGGCTTGCATAGGGAAGGGTTTGATAAAGAACATGCTATGATAATTTTCTAGTCTTTGAGATCTCTGTTTTCCTTAGAACTTTCTAAAAAGTCTAACTTTTCTACCTTGTTGCTTTGGCATAATTTTGTAAACCCTGGCTGTTTCTAGACAGCAGAAACCCACACGAGGTGTGGCTCATATCCTCTAAGATAGAGCTTTCTCAGATTGTCACTCAGACCTCTCATCTCAAGTGCTGGGTTTGGGTCAAGTTTACAGTTTGAGGTTTGACACTCAATGTAGGGAGGCTCCTGTGTGCTCCATCTACCAAGCTGGTGGCCACATGGATATAAACAGAAAGGGTTTTTTTTTCCCCCTCCAGGGGCCTCAAACTCTGAGTTTTCACCTAGTTTGCATTTTGGAAACACATCAATCCTGTGAGTCTTTCCAGAAGCGTACCACGTGTTCCATGTGGCAGCATTGCAGGTGGCCTCCGTTGTCCCACCATGGGTTGTCCTCCCTGTGGGATAGCTGCCTCTGCTCTCCAGCCGTGGCCTTGCACATGTCATATCCTGTGCTTTGTTCCAGAAGGAGGGACCCAGCCTTACATTGTCCCCACTTGGATCGTCCAAGCCAGAGTCCAGAGGACCCACTTACACAGGCATCCAGGAGTTTGGCTACCTCTTTCAAATGCATCTGGATCCTTTCAGGCCTGCCCTGGGCCAGGAATCTTGTTTGGAACAGTTTCTCCTTACAGAGTTTTGGCTCTTCGACTTCTGGTGCCATTTGAAACCAGGAGGGTAAAACTGGAAAACTTAAACAAACCCTCTTTGAATGTTAGAAATGTTCAGCATTCGAGGTTTGGTCAAATGATGGAAAACATTCCGGGTTGGTACTGAACTTTCCAGCCAGTTCCTCCAACCTTGAGGCTAATTTTAGCATGAGATTCAGGCAGGGAAAGCTAAAGGAAACGAAGCAACTAAAATTACTCTGAGTTGGAGAAGCCAGAATTGACATTGGATAGATAGTGTAAGACTCAATAATTCAGTTTAGGTGGCAAATAATGAGTGTCCCCAGCATGATCAAAGCACCTGGCTTTGGGGACTTTGGACTTTTCTTATAATTGCTACTCATGTTCCTGGTAGTAGGCAAATTAACGAACTTCCACATGACTCCTTACCAACTAAAGCATAATACTACCTTTTTCACTGGGGGGCTATGAGGATCAGTAATTTTTGGACTATGCAAAGTGGTTTTGAATGGAATTAAAAAAGACACCTGTGGTTGATACTTCAATATGGAAACATGCAATATGTGAATTTTAATACTTGGACTTGTTGGGTGTTGTCACCAACACATGACATCAGGACCCTACGTGAGAGGTCTGGATAAGAACAAGTTGAAGATAGCCTATGCTGCTGGAGAAATCTTCAGTGTGCATCACTTAATTTTCTAATTAAATGTTCCTTTGGAAGAATATTATTCAGCCCTATCGACGTAAGCTGCAGATTCTTAACAGAACCTCAAAATGTCAAAATTAAAAGAAAACATCCACTGTCCTGAGAAAACAAAATATTGCACTTAGAACTGTGGGTGTGTATTTTAATTTCCTCTTCTTTAAACTCCTTTCCCCTCCTTTGCCAGTTCAACAGCTGGCTGGATTTCTGGGTGGAGATTGGGAAGAAAGAACTTGCCCATGTTCTGGTTCTGATTTCATCTTCTTCTCGAGTTTTCAGGTTATTCAAAGCGGAGAGAAGAAACCGAGATATCACCATGTGCCACACCACTGTGACTACACTACAACTATAAGAGTAGAGTCCCTCAGCCTCTGCGGCCAGTCATGTAACATCCTCACTGGTGTTTGGAATGTATTAGTGAGATATGAATATACACATATATTTAATTGAAGATACTGTTTCCCACACAGGACTTCTATTTGAGATGATATTCCTTCCAGGATAAAAAATTTGGAGAAATGGCAAGCTTTAGTGGAACTAAAGGATTCCCGGGGAGGGGAGTAAGATGAGGAGAGTTCATCTGAGTTTCCGTCATCAGAGGACAATGGTCTTGGCTTACAGGACACATGAGAGTTTGGTGGCCTTTGATTATTATGGAAATATTGGTCTTAGTTTGTTTTTCTCTGCTTTTATTTTAAAATATTTTATTTATTTATGAGAAACACGGCGGGGAGGGGTGCAGAGACATAGGCAGAGGGAGAGGCAGGCTCCATGCAGGGAGCCTGATGTGGGACTTGATCCCAGGACTCCAGGATCACGCCCTGGGCCGAAGGCAGGTGCCAAACTACTGAGCCACCCAGGGATCCCCTTCCTCTGCTTTTCAAGATTTTACCATCACTCATTGACAATTTTCAGATTTATATGGAAAATGGTGTCTCAAGGATATGCTTCTGCCCGTGTGGGCCACACTGTGTGAACTGGGACTTGGGAATTTCTTTAAACTCAGAGTGGTTGTTCAACAGACATTAGAAAGGTTCAGGAAATCAATCTCATGAATGTTGACAAGCCTGAAATTGTCCCTTAGGTCTTCGTGAGTATCCCTGTCAATGAAAAGATGTTCAGGAAACATATACTTCGCCAAATTTTGTAGGTGACCTCTTCTTTTAGTGCCCTGTCTTTAAACAGAAATCCATCACTTCCTTTTTAACTGGTGTCACTTGTCAATTCATCCTCCTTTAAAATTACAACATTTCCATGATCAGAAGCCTCCTTTACCTACCCTTTTCCTTGGTGATGGTCAGAGCCATTTATGTATGTATGCATGCATTTAGCTTTAACTTCACTCCAAAATTCAGGCCTAAGAGCCCTTTTCTTCCATCTCCCTAGGCATATGAATCTACATCTGGGTTTCTACCCGACCCAGTAGAGATCATGAATCTTCTCTACAACTGGTGTGCAACATACCTCTCAAGGATGCTCTACATCACAGCAATGATGCTTTCCTTGAATTCTCCTGTTATCACGGCATGAATTCACATGTCTTAATCTTTGGCAAAATTAGTCAATCCCTTCTTTATCCCTACATTTCTCATCTCTTCCAGTGTTTTTCCCCTAGGCTTTACTATATATCAGGAATACCTCACTTTCTCTGAAACTACCTACCTCACTGAGTATTTATTTCCTAATCTTGAGCTAGGCAAGCCTGGTCCTGCTTAAAAGAAGGTTCACAATCTTATGAACATTTCACATGAAAAATGAAAAGTTGATATCGAAATGACCAGTATGGCCAGGGTTGGGACTGGGGAGAGGTGAGTGAGGCTCCCAGGATACACAATTCAGGGAACCGCTGACTGTCAGTGCTGACCCTAAATTTGGGCGACCCTAACAGTGAATGCTTACTTAAATTTTGTTCCTTATGTATCTTACTTGCCTCACCCTGGTCCTGACCCTGTGTACGGCTCATAAAACTGAACAGAGACCATGGGCTGGGCAAAGTGTGGTTTCTCAGTCAGGAAGAAAGTATGTGGCTGAAAAACCTGTAGCACATAAAATAGTAGAGTCCTGGGTTAGGCCTTGGCAGATACACATTTTGTTTTATTGGCAGCAGGTATGTGTATTTTTGGTAGATAAAAAGGACAGGGAGAGCAGTGAAGATGGGCAGAGCTCTGAGGCCAAAGGCAGATCAGAAATAAGCTCTGTATGGTTGGGCTCTAGGGAAGAGTCCAGCATGGCTGTTCTACTTCAGTTATGAGGTAACAAGCACCCTGACAAGGATATGGGCAGTGAGAGTGGAGGGCAATGGGACTGTGGTAGAGTGACAACATCAGCAGTCTCAGCTTCTTACTCCCCTTGTAACCATACCCTACAACAGTGGTCCCCCACCACTCTGACCCTGAGCTCAGTCTCAGGACTTGCTTTGACCAATGAGGCAGTTGCCAACCTGCTAGAAGCAGAGGCCTGGAAAAGTACTTGCTCATTGAAATGTGCCTGGGCTGGTGTGCTGGAAGGTAAGACACATGGGTGAGAGCCAGTTGTCACAGTCAAGGCCATCCTAGACCATCCAGTAGCCAGCTCACCATCAGACACTTAGGTGAGCTCCAGATTAACCCAGGAGTACCAACCAGCCAAACACAGCCACCACCAGCAGAACTGCCTTGCCTTCCCATGAGGTGTGAGTAGCAAGAAATGGTGGTTGTTTTAAGCTACAGTGTTTTGCAGTGCCTCATCGCATTGTATTACCATGGCGATAGTTTTTGTTGAAGAAGAGATAAAGATACAGAAAGCATCAGTGTTGAGCTACAGACTAAGGTAATAAGGGAGTCAGATATTTTCAAAGTGAAAGGAAGTCAGAAACTCAAGATAAGAATACCTGTAAAGGGGTGGAAGGAGACAAGAGCCAGGGGAAGAGGGATAAGGGGGTAAGGACAAAGCAAAAGTGAGCATGGTACAAATCAAGGGAAGATATTTCAAAGAGACACACAGAGTTAGATGCTGAAAATAGACATGAGAAAATTACTCTGGGAAGGTCAACAGATTTGACAAGAAAGAGCCACTTGAGATCTCTTCCCTCAAGACGCCTCCTCAGACTAAACAGAAGAGTGAACATCCAATTGCGCTGGTATGCAGACAAGTAGCTCCTCCTCTGCTTAAAAGGAACCTAACATGAAATTAATTAGTGCATGTATATGTTTGTCCGAATCTAAGTTGGTTATGTGACTTTTTCTGTTTCAATTCAATTCAAAAAACATTAATAGAGCACCTACTGCGGTAGAATGGAGAGAACTTATACCCCAAAAAGAAAGCTTTGAGTATTCTTTGTTATTGCATTCCACAAAACAGCTGGATCTTGAGGGTATGTTTAGAGGATGGGCTGATGGGGCAAAAGGAAATGACCTTCAAAGAGAGGGTTGGTCACCCTCCACAGCAGCCACACATGTTGAGACTTAGTGAGTTGCTGAAATGGCCCCTTGTGCTACCAATGGATATTCCATATTAGAATGAGGGGTGATACAGGACCCTGGGGAAACTTCCAAAAAGGCGTTCAAGAGCCACTTGGACAACCGATTCTCAGTGAGGACATGAAGGCTCAAGAGTGGGCAATGAAGAAGAGGGTCTTAGGAGAGTCTTTTAAAGTGTGAATTCTCTATTCCTCTCTCCCTGCACAAGTGGCCAAGGTGTAGGGGCAAGTCTGACACTTGTGTCAAATATGAAGAAAGGGGTAGAGAACATGTGTCCCTCAGTCTGGGGCCTGACTCACCTCTGTGACAGTGAGTGGCCTCTTGTAAGGCGGGACAGGAGCTGCATTGGGAATCTCCAGCACCCCCTCCAAGGTGCCTCAAATATGGAATCCCCAAGTAAGATGTTGGCTTGGTACTGTTTTAAAAGGGATTATGCCCACAAGGATGGAATGTCCAAGCCTGGAGATCTCAGCCTGAAGAGCTTGTGGTGTAGACCATTGGGAGCAGGCATTGAGCAGACCATTGAGCAGGCATCTCTAAGGTCCTAGAGAAGGGCACTGCCCTGAATGGGGAGTTGCATCAGAAGGAGCCAGGTAAGAGAGCCAATGAAAGTGCACGGGAGAGAAACAATCCATGTTAAATATCCATGAGTCCAGAGAGAACCAGGCCACTTAAAATAATGGCTGACAGGGATCCCTGGGTGGTTCAGCGGTTCAGTGACTGCCTTTGACTCAGGGTGTGATCTTGGAGTCCTGGAATCGAGTTCCACATCAGGCTCCCTGCATGGAGTCTGTTTCTCACTCTGCCTGTGTCTCTGCCTCTCTCTCTCTCTCTCTCTCTGCCTCTCGTGAATAAATAAATAAAATCTAAAAAGAAAAATAACGGCTGAAAAGTGACCCTCTCCTAATCCCTCCCATGGTCTTCCTTCATCTTCTCCAGCATAGCAGCGTGCAGACTGAGTTAGTGAGGATTAGGGATGGATGGGGTAGTACTATAGGCAGAAAGGAGTCCCATGAATCAACCAGGTAGGCAGCCCAACAGGCTCCAACTGCAGTGATGAGCATCCAATCAAGCTGGCAATTTAGATGATCTGAGACTCTATTTATGATATAGAATGAATATAATTTTTTCTTATCTAAGTGATGGATGGGGAAAGGATCACTTGTACTAAATAGATTTCCGAAAGATGGAAACAACCCAAAGTGTCCATCAATGGATGAGTGGATGAACAAAATATGGCCTACCCTTAAAATGGAATACTTTCCTGCCATAAGAAGGAGAGAAATTTCAATATGTATTACAGCATGGATGAATCTTGAACACATTATGCCAGACACAGAAGAACAAGTATTGTGTGATTCTACTTATATGAGGTGCCTAGAATGGGTGAATTCATAGAAAAGAAGGTAAAATAGAGGTTACCGGGGATTAGAGGGAGAGATGAAGAGGAAGTCGGTGTATAACAATACCAAGTTTCAGTTTGGGATGATAAAAAGTTCTGGAGATGGATGGTGCATTACGAATGCAATGAATAAAATTAAAATTGTACACTTACAAATGGTTAAAATGATAAATAAAATAGGTGTATTTTACTATAATAAAACAAATCGAGTGACTTCTATAATTAGATCCATGAATTCTCTGTGACCAAAATAATTGATTGCATCCATGATGGGATTCTTTTGTATATTGGTCCCCACATCTCCAGGATGAGTAGCTAGTGGGGTTTATTTATTTGGTAATGCTTATTCCCCTTAGCAATACTCTGTTGCTCAGTTTAAAATAGATACAGCCAACATCTGGAGCTTACCTTTAAGTAAGCGGGTCAAGGTAGTCTACCTTTTGGCTTGAGACTCAAAAAAGCTAATTTAATTCAGTGGGTGATACAGTTGGTATAGTAGCGATTACCTGATAGACATTAACCATATCTTTATTATTTGTACAATACTTGGAAATAATCAGAAGATTGCTCAGGAAAAGGGAGTCTCTTTCAGAAAGTTTCTGACTCTGGTCACATCTTACAGGCTAACCTAAATTTTGCTCTAGAAGAATCTACAGTTGTATCTTAATAAATTAAGCAAAATGAAACTTAATAAGATTTTTTTCCAACATACAAACTGGCTTATATTACATTTCACTTCAAAAACTATATAGACCCACACACTCGGCTACACACACACACACACACACACACACACACACACAGTTGAATCCAGAATATTGATTTCACTTTGTGCTCTGCCTTCATTTGGCACCAATGTGCAAGCAAGTCCAAACATATCACCTTTCTGTGTTTCTTGTTCCTTAGTTAGTGGGCCACACAAAGGGCAGACCCAGAAGAGATAACTGATTTAATAATAAGTCAAATGATTAATCTTTGCCCCTCAGCCTCTTATATGCAGGGATTAACTTCTTTGATGCCTAAACTGGAAATATGCTACCTTTTGTGTTGATTCCTACCCAATACCTGTCTTTTCCTTGGATTTACTCAAATATTCACTGATACCCTTCTAGGCTTCCTGCTCCCCTGTGCAGTCAGATGAAACCATGGAGTCATGCTGATTAAAGTGTTTAATCCCTTTAGGATGGCATGCCTCCCAGGGCACCCTTTACAGAGATGCCGATGGAAATCCAAAATAAGAGGTGGAGGAATGACTCCGTGTTGGTAATTACACCTCCTTGTGCTGTTTTGGGGATAGTGTTGTCCCTGGACCACCTGGGACCTGGTTATTAAGGTGTTGAGAAATAGGTGATGAATTCTTTTAGGTTCAGAACCCTTCACCTAATAAACCTTACATTTTTCAACTCCACGATTTTCATCCTTATTCGTATCACTCACCCATCACTCACCCAATGAGTAAATTAGGCTTCAGCTCATTTCTCTCTTTTAAGGTGAATTTGAAACATTTCGAATGGTTAGGCGATTTCATTGCACTTCAAGCCATCACCTGAATGGAGTACTATATTTTGAGTCTATCACTTCCTGTCAAGCTCAAGTTTATCTCTACCAAAAATATGACTGCATGATGCCATGAGAGTAGGGATGCCAGATTTAGCAAAACAAAACAAAAAAAGCACCATTAGAGTTTGAGTTGAGTTTTAGAGAAAGAAAATGAATTAAGTTCCCAGTATGTCCCAATGAATGCATGAAGGGTACTTACAGTAAGGAATTTTTCACTGTTTAACTGAAATTCAAACTTAACTGGGTGTCCTGTATTTTATCTGGCAGTCCTCATTGACAGTCAAGTTGTGAGATATGCAATTTCACGTATCACCCAAGAAACAGGAAGCTTCAGGGTGAATTTAAGTATATGAGAGAAGATAACAGAACAACAGTGGACTTCAATCACCGTACGCTGGAGTGGAGGTTTTCATTGTTGCTGTTTTCCTTTTTTTCCTTTTTCTTGCAGTCCTTTCAAGACCCTGGAAGAGTCTTTAATACCAGGCTCATCATGCCAGCAGTTTGTCCAAAAGTAAGAAGCAATGGCCGAAAGGATCATTTACCTTGCTTTTCTTCCAAGCTGGATTCACCTGCTTTCTGGTCCAGGAGGACTCATGGTGTGGTATTGTTGGTGGTATTGTTCTCCCGAGCTACTTTTCCAAAGGAGAACTTGGAGCGTGCTAATTGATGGGTGTCAGCGATGTGACTGGAAGTGGACGACAGCTGGGAGCTGAGCGTGTTCTGCAAGGAGAGCTTGGGGTTTCCATTGTATAATCTTGCATCCTCCCATCTGCACTGGCTTTTGTTTTGGGTCTCAAGCAATTGGCTAGAGCCGAAAACATAAACACCTCCGTGCGCTTGCCCCTTATCATTTTCTTTTCATGTTGGTTAAGGAAATACACCTGAGAAACCAAAGACACACAATGAACCCAGCAATTACCAACCACCATGGGCAGGCGGCAAACGCTCCAACAACAAAACACCCAAGGATGGGCTACTGCTGCCCCTGACTTTCCCCAGGGTGCCTGGGGGAGGGGGGCGGGTGTGGGGAGGGGCGGTGGGACTCCTGTCAGTGGCCAGGCTCTGGGTCTGAGTCTAGGATTCCCTCTCACTTGTGTTTTGCGACAGCTGATTTCCTTACTGCCAAGGATGGAGAACTTTGAAACTTTTTCTCCTAATTTATTTTGCACAAACAACTGGCACAGGTCACACATGGTGCTGGGAACACTATTTAATAAAGGGAAAGAGGCAGACTTATCTAAGTTTGTCACTATGAAACTTTTTTAAAAGCTTGTTTGTTTGTTTATTTATTTATTTATTTATTTATTTATTTATTTATTTAATAATCTCTACACTCAATGTGGGACTCAAGCTTATGACCCCAAGATCAAGAATCATACACTTTACTGACAGAGTCAGCCAGCCACCCCTAAACTCTACAGTTTTTGACAAATAGCTGCACCTATGTAACCAACACCCCTCTCAAGATAGAGTATGTTTCCACCACTTCACAGAAGTCCTTAGAAAATCTCCATCCTACCCCATCCCCAAGAAGAAACCACTGTTCTCATTTTTCCTTCACCATAATTTTGACTCTTGTAGAACTTTATGTAAATGGATCACACCATATGCACTTTTTTTGTGACTAGCTTCTTTAGTGAGTAGGTCTGTTTTTTCCTTTTTATATTGACTGAGTAGTATTCTCTATGAACACACCACAATCTGTTTAATCATCCTATTGATGGGCATTTGGGCCATTTCCAGTTTTTGGCTATTATAAATAACGTTGCTATGAATACATCTGCAAAAGTGTTTTGTGGAATTTATTTTCATTTCTCTTGGATAAATATATAGGAGCGAAATTTTTAGGGTAAAGGGTGGGGTGGGTGATTATCAAAAAGACTGACAATACCGTTTTCGAGGATGTAGAGCAACCATTACCGGATACATTGCTGGAGGAATATGAAATGGTACAAACTTTGGGAAAAATTTTGACTTTCTTATAATCACCTATGAAGTATTTAATGGCAAAATTGTTAAAAGATAGAGTGTATCTCCTCCGCCTCCCCCAGGAAAGGTTTTGGCAGAAAAATTCCAAAGGGATATTAGAAAGAGAAGCCCAAGGAGTAGAGAGAGACAGTTGAAATACTATCACCATTTTCTACCTTAGAGGTTGAGTTTTTCACTCATTCTATGTGTTTAGTGAGAACGTCCTGTGTATCAGGTGGCATTTTAGTGAGCAAGATAGACAAAACACCTATCCCACTTACTTTTAGGGGCAAAGCCGCCTAGAATAGAGGTTATGAACATGAACTTTGAACTCTGAACTCTGAACATGAACATAAACCCATGCTATGTTCGAATGCCTGGGTTTGAATGCCAGCTCAGCCACTTACTTACTCTGTGTCCTTGGGCAAACAACCTAATGTATCTGTGACTTGGTGATCTCACCATCTCACCTGAAAAATGGGGATAATACCATTACTTCCTTCATAGGGTTGTTGTGAAATGCCAAATACATAACCTCATAGAATTGTTGTGAAGAGAGTAAACTGGTTAAGCACCTATGAAGCACTTGGAAAAAGTTTTGGCACACAATGAGTATACATTAGCTCTTATTGATGGGAACTTTGTGTTGCTATTTAATACAAAGTTCCTAATTAACATGCTATCTGTGTTATCTCTGGGAGCTTTTCCATAAATGATGAAGAATGGGAAAAAAGATTACCTTTCAAATCTCTTAGGGGAAGTCTGAGCAGATGTGATTTTATGTTCGTGCTCCATCCCATAAAGAGCCAATGACTTAAGAAATTGTTCTTATTTGCCATATTCTACTTTGGTCCCAAAATATCAAAAGCATTTCTTCCTTTAAGCAATTCTATAAAAATGATCAGAACAGCAATGATGGTTATAGACATGTGGAAACCATGTTTATCATTACCAAGTTAGAAATCAGAATTATCTATTGGGGGATGCCTGGGTGGCTCAGAGGTTGAGCATCTACCTTTGGATCAGGGGATGGAATACCACATCGGGCTCCCTGCAGGGAGCCTGCTTCTCCCTCTGCCTCTGTCTCTGCCTCTCTCTGTGTGTCTCTCATGAATACAAAAATAAATCATTTTTAAAAAAAGAGGTATCTTATTGGGTGATTGGACTAAATTATTGTCCAGAACATTCTCTAGGTTCCCTTCTGCCTCCCATCACATATCCCATGCCTTCACTTTTCCTTCTCCTGAGAGACTGTCAATGTCTTGGCTCAGGCTACTTGTTCAATGGTAAGGAGCAGAGCCAAGGCCAAAGAGTAGCTGGCAAACATGTGAGGAAGATACTAATCTCTGTGGTTGTAAGTGAATGAGATTTGGGTAGTTGGAGCCATAATTGAGGCCATACTGACTGATACATTGACTCCAACCAAAACAACCTAATTTATTGTTTGCTCTTTTTCTGATGTCAAATATTACTTCTTTGTTAGTTGGTTGATTTTTTTAGGAAGTGTTTATTTTTCATGTACTAAAAAGTAAGGGTTACATCCAAAACAACTCTTGTTCCCTTACTAAATTATTATGGACCCACCCCACATGCATTTATCTAAATTCACCATTCTTTTACTTATTCACTCTTTACTTATTCACTTATTACTTAGGTTTCACAAATACCCAATCTATGTTACTTTCTGGGCTGGGGTGCTGGGAGAAGGAGGCCAACGTTCCCACATGTATAAGACAGGGTCCCTATCCTGGGGGTACTTATCAGAAGAGTGGAAAATTTTGTTTTAAGGCACATAGTATGCTGTACAAAGTAACATTGTGCTCCACTTCTATCACCAGGTTTCAACTACAAGTGCTGGACTGTAGTTATAGCATTTGATGAGTTAGTATTGACTTAGGGGTTGCTCTAATTCATAATCTTTTTTTTTTCTAATTTATAATCTTTATAAGGGTTAAAACTCATATGTATCTCTTGCTCCTTAGCTTTCCAGGCTGTGTCCCCTTAATTAAATCCACCTCTCATCAAATGTCCCTTCTGTTTCCTTAATAATATTAGTTACTTTAAATGGCTACTTACACCTCCATAGCTTTTCTCCTTGGGGCAGATATCTAGAGTAATCAAAATCTCTCCAGATTTTAACTCCTATTATCTTGTTGGAGAGGAAGATGATGGGTTTTTGGGTATTTTCCTCCCAAGAACTATCTAGCTGATAAATGCTGCAAACATATTTCTGGTTCACATAGTATTTGACCAGAAATTTCTAAGCAGTGGACTCAGTATTCTACTTTTTTGTCCCCTTATTATACATTCACACTTGGAATTTTGTATGCACTGAGGTCTAGGAGTAGCAGAGTAAAACCTCTTAAACTTGAGCACATGGTCACTTTTTCCAGGATCCTGGGTACATCACTTATTAATTGCCAAATGACTCCATTTTTAATGCATTCTAAAATCTTATAATAGGTCTACACTCTAAAACAAATTAACCTGATATTTCAGGTAGACATGGACAGATGGAGTTTGCATCTTGACCAAACTAAGTAACTAGCCTAAAAAGACAAAATAATAATAAGAAAAAAATATTTCTTCCTGCTTTGGTGACCATATCTGCACTTGGAAAAATGGTTTCTTTATACACACAGAAAGAGAAAATAATTCTGTTGATTTCAATATTCAAATTAATGATCTTTGATAACTTAAAAGTACTTTTTTAAAATAGAAAACTAAAAAATGGTAGGAAAACACTGGATGTTAACTTCATCAATAATAAAATTCATTAAAAATTTACTAATTATACTAGTAAATATCATTAGTTTACTCCTTCCCACTAAGTGTCTTATCCTTATTTAACTCTCACAAACCTGTATTTTTTTTTTTTTTGCATTTTACAGATGAGAAAAATGAGGTGTAACGAGACTAAGCAATTTCCAAGCTATCTAGATAGAAAATGGGAGACCCAGGGTATCAAGCCTAAGCAGGCTGGCTGCAAGTTCTGTGCAAGTCATGAGTAAACAGTAGTATCCAGAATATTCCACATCTTTACCTTTACTCTTTGTATTTATTCTTAATCCAAGAATCAGCTAAAATAGGAAAGAGGAGATTTGTTGCAATAGCAATTCAAATTTCACATGCTTTGTAGCCCAGCACTGGAATCATTTGCTAAAGGTTAAGAGAAATATTTTCACTAAAGCTCAGAAGGTCTGTAGGAGGTGGTACCCAAATTTTATTGCCTTTCTTATCTCTACAATATACATTATTTATAAGGTGTTCAATTATACTACAAAGGGGTCATATGTTCCCTTTGGAGATTTAAATAGCATCTTTGAGGGATAACATAAATTGACCATGACCAGGCCTGTACTCATCCATGTCTTTATGAAAGACAGGATGCATTTGGGTCACTTTAGATCTCATTCAATGAGAGAAGGGGATGATTTAGCAGATAACTAGATCGTCTGCAAAGTGATTCAAAATGACCATTGCATTTTTCCTTCCTCCAAGTATTCCAGGCACTTTTTAACAACTCATGCAATAAATATTATGGACCACCTTAGATGATGGCTATCAGAAGCCTTATCTTCCCTGACAGACTGTAGAATTCTGAGCACTAGGGTATATCTCATTCATAGCTATGGTACCTTAAGAATGTGATAGGGGCCCATCACTTTTTTGTTGACTGGTACATCAGTTATTTATTGGAATAACCATCCCGAATTGAAAACATCCAAAAACCTTGTGTGCTTTTAACAATGAACATTTATTGTTGGTCCTGAGTCTACAAGTCAGATGGGCACTTCTTCAGATCTCAGTTGGGCTCACTCAGACATCTTTTGTCAGCTGCAGGTGTGCTAGGTAGCTCTGTGGATCTTGGCTGGGCTCCCATGTGTTGGGGTTGGCTAGTCGAGGATAGGTGCAGCTGGGGCAACCAGGTTCCCTTCCATCTGGTCTCTCATCCTCCAGGGTGCCCACTCAGGCAGCTTCTTATGGAAGTGGAGGTGGCAGAGAAGAAAGGAAGCTGAAATGTCTACAGCATTGGACATCTAACCTTGGAATTGGTGCATTATCATTTTTACTGTATTCTATTGACTGGAGGAAGTCAAGAAGCCAGCCCTGATTCAAAGGGTGAGGAAAATGGGCTAGATCTTTTAATGGAAAGGATTGCAAAGTCATGTTATGACGCATGAGTGTACAAGGGGGCACAGTGAAGAATTGGGACCAATCTGACACAATTAGAATAAAAGAAAGGCTAATCCGAGGTGATGTCATGAAGTGGGAAGAAGGGAAAGGGTGGAGCAAGTGGCTCATGGTCCTTACCCTTTCTACAGCTACATGACCACAAACTTGCCATGTTATGTCATGTCACATCCTTAATCACCATTTCGGGTCTTCCTAAGTTTCTTGGGAGAATCCAATGGGATAAACACACTGAATTGGTTTGTAAATTATAAATCTCATTGCATGTGTGAACCAACACTGCTGTCGTTTCATTTGAAGTGTGAGAAACTTCTGCAATAACTTCCAGTTATTGACAGATTCTGAATAGCACCCCTCAGAGAAAGTGTAAATCCTCATAAACAACATTTTTCTCACTTTGCTCCAAGACTGGATCTGATGCATTTTGAGAACAGAGTATCAAGGCATCATAGGTGCTCACTCGAAAGGCGGAAACATTTTAAACATGCAGCTGTACCCCTTACTTTCTGGAAGAGCAGATGTTTGTTCCTGCTCTGGGTGGCTCCCACACCAAAGGAGGGTGACACGCAGAACACCTTCCTCCTGCATTTGTTTCTGCTTGAGGGATTAACAACCTCTTAAAATAAAGTCACAACTTCCCCTCTTCCAGATTTTGTGATGTCACTGTGATTGAGGCCTTCCCTCTTCTGCTTCCTGGGATGATTTCATCGTGCTTATTGAAGTGAGACATGGTCTTCCGTGATATTGGTAACAGACTACTTTGGAGTATTTGAATGGATGGATTTCCCCCATCTTGTGGTGCTCCTTGTGATTAAAATGGAAATATGCTTTGCATAAGTGACTTGGAAGGAGTTTCTTCTATATCTCAGTGGTCTGGCTCTGTTTAGGAGTCAAATGCTAATGCAAATATTTAGCACATTGCAAGAAATGACATTTAGGGAAAAGAGGACCCAAACTGATTTAATACGTGTGGGAGAGAGCCCACATTATTTTTCCACACTTTGAGAACTCATAGTCAGTCACTGAAGCCCCTGGACAATCTGTGGGCATTTATGGTGCCTGAGAACATGTGGGATCCCAAATGAAAAGACCTAGCTATGAAGAGGGAAAGGTTAGAGAGAACTTGTTTTAGATTTCATTCTCCAAAGGACTTATCACTGCATGTATAAATCCTAAACCTCAAATTACCTTGGACGGTGTTATCCGTCATACGCACACTGATGGGATGTGAAACCAGCAGAGACGTTTTTCCCCTTCTTCTTGGCATTGATAGAACTCACATGCTGTATGAAACTCAAGCTGCCATTTATTTATTTATTTTTATTTATTTATTTTTTTTAGTTTTTATTTATTTATGATAGTCACACACAGAGAGAGAGAGAGAGAGAGAGAGAGGCAGAGACATAGGCAGAGGGAGAAGCAGGCTCCATGCACCGGGAGCCCGACGTGGGATTCGATCCCGGGTCTCCAGGATCACGCCCTGGGCCAAAGGCAGGCGCTAAACCGCTGCGCCACCCAGGGATCCCTGCCATTTATTTAAAAGCAAACCCAAGGCAAGGGTTGCACTAATTCTGCACATACAATTGTTAGTTCCTTTGAAATGGTGCTGCTTCATTCATTTGGGCTGCCTTAAGCTAGATGGAAAAATCAACTGGCTTTTTTGCCTTCCTTTTTTAAATTTATTTTTATTTATTTATATATTTTAATGGAGTTCAACTTGCCAACATATAGCATAACACCCAGTGCTCATCCCATCAAGTGCCCTCCTCAGTGCCTGTCACCCAGTCACCCCCACCCCTCACCCACCTCCCTTTCCACCACCCCTTATTCGTTTCCCAGAGTTAGGCACAAGTCACTTCCCTTTTCCTGGCTTCTTGTCCTTCCCCGGTCTTGGAACAAGGGCTAGAAATTCGAAAGCAGCCTTGGAGGGACGGGTCTTCCATCTTGACTTACTTTGACGGCCATGATGCTGCCAGGCTGAGATGTCAGGGGGCAAGGGAGAGGGACCCTGGGGGTGACTGGAGAGCAAGCCTATCTGGCCAACAGCAGCAGCGAAGTAGTAGAGGAAAGACAGCACTGTCCTTTTTTCATTAAGTGTATTTATAAACATACTGAACATGAAACATTTTTCCTTTCTTCACAGTGATGGATGATTATATGTCTATGAAATGTTTTCATTTATTTGGCGCCAGGGTAATCAAAATCAGTTGAAACTGTCCCACTGAAGGGAAAGAAAACAAGTGGGCGTGGGACAGCCTGTGTTCCGTCCCTCATGCTTCTCAAGGGTAGTAGCTGGCAAAAGGGCTTGCTTCTCAAGGAACATGCTCTTCAGCTGGTAATTACTCCCAGTCCTGCTCATGGCTGCTGTCCACGGAGGCTGCAGCTCTGCAGCGCTTTCAAAGCACTCTGGAAGCAGTGTGGGAGCGTCGGGGCCAGCCTGTGCGTGACTCTGTTTAGGCTGAGAAAGAGCTGGTCCCAGAGAACCTTTGTGAATGAAACGCTCCTCCTGCTTTCATGTCTGCCCTGGCCCGTGTTCTGGGTCAGTCATTGTGATCTCCAACATCCTGTTTGAACTGGTGTTTTCCACTACATACAGACAAAACCATTTCTATTCTAAGCTCCTAATGACTGTACAAAGACAAGGAACGGAGATCAGGTAGGGAAGCAGGCTTGACCTGTCTGTGGGTAAATCCAGAGAGCACATACCTGGTCCCTTCCCTGGACTGGGCTCTCTGGATGGCCACAGAACTCCGATCTTCGTTTGACAAATCCGACGTGAATTTGGAAAGACCACTGTTCTGGTGTGAATTTATCCAGCCTTAACCCAGGGTGGTTGTGCTCACTTCTGGTTATCTCTTTGCTTTATGGTTTGTGATACAGACCTGCTCACCAAGCATGGGGGTTAAATAACGATTTCCCTGACCTCCGGTCATCGCTTTGCGAGGAATTAATTGGAAAACTGGAGCAGGGAAAGCACTTTCACTTCTTGAAGAGATGTAAGAATTTTTTTTTTTAGTGAATTAAGAGGATTTCTTTATAGTTGTTTCCTTATTAAAGCAAGCAGAGTCCTAACTGATGTTTTCAAAGCAGGCTCAGAAAGGAATGAGCTTCACTTCCTGGCTCTGAGTTAATAAGGTGCAGAACGGCTTGGTGAAAGGCCTTTCAGAACATACCTATATGCGGTTTTGAGAAAATTATAATTGTAGTTCTAGTATAGAAACCATCCTTCTGCCTATAAACACACTGCGTTCTTTCTGCAGTTGTGAGCTATAGAAAATTAGTGAAGTATCCTAGGGCTCTCAAAACTCTGACACTGGGGTTTCTGAACTCTTCATATTAGAGAGAATAATTGGTTGATATAATTCCCCTACAAGGGAGCAAAGATTTGTACCTTTGCACTGTGCCAGGGAATGAAATGGGCACTCGTAAGTAAGAATTTTAACTAAAAATCATAACATTGATACTTTCTCAGCCTGAAATAGGTAACCAATAGACTTTCCTGTTATTTCTCAAATTTCCATTTTTACCTGTGAACTTTGGAAGTACCCAATTTCTAAAGGTAAGTAAGTTGAAAATCTCAAATAACAGAGTGCATTACTTAAGATATTTACAATTACTTCTGAGATGCTAGGGCATTTTGAAAAAGACAACTGTAGGTGTGGGAGGTTTTCCATGTTTCATATTATCTTTCCATAATTAAAAAATAACCAGTATGATTAAAAAATATGTTGGTAGTACTTAAAAAAGAAGGTGTGAGAAGGGCACTCTTTGGATCAAAAAAGGATGGCTTGAGTGATGTTTGAGGTGGTGACCCTGGTTTCAAACGTTGAGCTCTTCAATTAGTTGGTGTGAAATCTGTTACTTCACTAAGAGAGGAACTGATTAATTCAGAAACTGGTAGCAACCAACTTCCTCCCAATGAGATAAGATGACATCACCCCAAATGTCCAAGACTCTATGCTAAATACAATTTCAAAATAGCCAGTCACGTTGGCTGGAATGGAGTGGCCACAGCCAATCACTATTATCCATCCTTCATTGTCCAGCCCTGTAACCCCAGCCTTCAGAGTAGGGGTGAGCAAAGCCAGGGGCAGCCAGCCAAGTTTTATACAAATCCCTGAGATGCCTTTATCTCCGGATAAATAGATCATGTTAAGGATTTCTGTGGCAGAAATGGATCCCATAGACAGCATAACTTTGGCGTCCTTTTAGCTAATATTTTTCCTTCGTAGACAGAGCCAAATGATTTATTTTAGAATGAGCATTTTCTATTTTTATAGGTGTCTCTTCCATTTTACTCAGAATCTTATCTAAAGTGTGAACAAATTCTCAAATGTTTAATATGAACTGAGAAGAGAAAGCCCCTTAATCAGAGTTCAATTAACTGGTTTTGCTTGCCAGCAGATTATATATTTCACAAAGGCAACCAGCTGTCATTCCCACTTGGTTAGTTCCGAGTGAGTTCCGATTCTTCTATTTCTGCCTGTAGCTTTTTCCAGGCTCAGCCAAAGATACATACTTCCTCTCATCCACTATCTATCATTCTTACTGTAGGACATCTACTTTCTTTAAGTTTATGCAAAGCCTCACACACTCATACAAGCACACAATCATTTACATTCATGACAGGCTATATAATTTGTGAAGCCTAGTACAAAATGAAAATGCAAGTTTCTTGTTCAAAACTTATTAAAAATTTCAAGATGGAGGGTGCCCGGGGGTCTCAGTCAGCTAAGTGTCCAACTCTTGATTTTGACTTAGGTCATGATCTCAGTGTTGTGAGATAAAGCCCTGTGATTCTCTCTCTCTCTCTCTCTCTCTCTGCCTCAATCTCTCTCTCTCCCTCTCTCCAAAAATAAAAAAAATAAATAAAAATTCAAGATGATGACAAGAGAGCATTAAACCAAGTGTGGGGCCCTTCTAAGAACAAGAACCTTTGGGACAATATGAATCTCATGCCCATGAAGTCAGCCTGGATATCAGTAACCACACACAGAATGCACAACTCAAGTACACAGCAAAGAATGTGCATGGAACAACTGAACTTCTACTTTGTGCTACAACTTCCCTTTCAGCTCAACATCAGTTCCCTGGAACCCAGTCATAATATGTTAGCAAAGGAAACACTGCTTTCTGAAGGTAAGTTTTTTATAGCTTACAAAGCACTTTTATTTTATTTTATTTTATTTTTTTACTTTTTTTACCAAGCACTTTGGTATGGATTTTCTCCTTTGATCTCAAAAAGTTATTATCTCCAATCTGCCAATAAGCAAACAGGAAAAGTCATCCAAGGCCACACCACATATTTTTTCTGATTATAAGTATACTGTACAGACAACTTGAAAAATGTGGGGGAACAGAAAATATTATTACTGTAATATTACTCCCAAAACACCACCAATTAGATAACCACCATGAAAGTTTTGGTATGCAAAGCTAAGTCTAGTTTTCTATGAATCTATATGCAAGAATTTATATAGGTTCTTGTATTTTTTTCTAAGTTACATTGGGATCTCATCATACATACTATTTCATAATCTTTTGCACTCTGTAATATGATACAGGTTTTTGTCTACATCATCAAACGCTCCTAGGAGTTTTTCTTCATGGCTATATAATATTCCATTGTGATTGGTAAAGAACTCATTCAGGAATAAGTGAGACATGGTAAGCAGAGAAAAGATGGCTCAATCAGTGATAATTGCTTTTCCTACTATAATCCTTTTATTCTTTACAACTGCCTTTAAACCAGCTGTTACTCTGTCCACTTTCATAGATAAAGAAACTGAGAGTCCAAGAATTTTAATCATTAGCTACAGTCCACACTTATTAAAACAAAGCTGGAGTTGGACCCAGGTCTCTAGGAAGGCATATACAGGAAAGCTTATATCATTGTGTATCATTGTGACAGCTGTACATAATTTAATGTTGTATTCCGAAGAAAGGTCCTTGGGTTAGCACATCATTTAGAGCCTTAGAGGTTTTTGAGGTGTGTTGGTTTCTTTAGGAAACAGCATATAGGAAAATCCATAGAACCAAGAGAAGTATCTGATGACACAGACAAGTAGGGGTGACAAATAATGATCAGAAGCAACCTCTGCGTCAAAGAAATATCACTTCAGAAATTATTTCCTCGCTCACAGGAATCCCTCTGGTCACAGAGAGTCAAATTTAAATTTAGCAGATATGATTGAATCTTATAAAGAGCAAATGCAAGAGTGGGGGATGAGTGGATTTCCATCTTTAAGACAGCGGCAATTGGGATGAATTCCTAAGCCATGTATCTATTGGACTGTGTGATTACTCTTTAAGTGAGGATTTAGGACAATTTCAGAAAAAAAAAAATGATGTTCTTTAAAGTTCTCAGGAGAGATTGCTTGAAAATAATTTCCCTGGCGTAATACTGCTTACCCTTTTCACTCACCCTCTCTGGCTTAGTCAGCTAGTTTCTCACTGATGTTCTGAGTTCCAGGAGCTGAGTCCCAGAGGAGGAATGGAAAAGATTCCTGGAATATACATTATTAGATCAGAAGAATTTCAGGATGAGTAAGAATAGCCTACTACTCTGTGTCTTGACCACAAAAGGATCCCCCAAAAGGGAAGGCAATCAGCTAGTGTGTCACTAACAAGTTGCCATGAAGTAGGTGGCTTAGAATAACTAATTTATTCTTCTCATAATTCTGGAGCCCAGAAGTTCAAAATCAAGATGTCAGCAGGGCCATATCCCCTCTGAAGTTTGTAGGGGAGAATCTTTTCTTGCCTCTGCCAGCTTCTGGGGGCTCCCGTATCCCTTGGCTTGGGGAGGCTTCTCTCTAGTTTCTGCCCCCTTGTCTGTTCCTCTTCTGTCTCCTATAAAGACAATGTCACTGGATTTAGGGTCCACCTGGATAATCCAGGGTGATCTCATCTGGAGATCCCTTGCAAAGATCTTTGTTCCACATTCACAGGTTCTGGGGTTTAGCTCACAGACATATCTTTTTGGCAGCCACCATGCAACCCTCTGTAGTGAGGGAAGCCTAGGTGTCCATGTGTCCCTGAGAAAGAGCCACTGAGTCCCCCTTCGTTTTGACTTTGGGTAGGGCCTTCTTTCCTGGAGAAGTGCTGGGAAGGACAGAAGAGCTCAAAGACAAAGAGCTGTTGGGGTTCCATAAGGAGACAGGTCTCTGGAAGTCTCTGAATTCCCAAGCTCTAGATTCAGCAAAATGATGCCTGGGGGCCCCACAGAGGCATTGAGATGGATGAAAGGGAAGCCATACCTGGAGGGAACGGCCTGTGTGGCAAGCACAGGGTAAGGCTAGGTGGGGCAATGGCCACCTCTGCAGACTGAGACCTGGAAATGGAAGCTTACCAAAGACCCAGGTCCCACTTTCCCATCCTGTGTCCTGGTCTGGCATAGATGGCACACTCTTGAACTTTGACTCTTGGCAAGAGGGCGCTGCTGGAGAAGGTAAGCTTCCTGTCCTACCGAATGAGCAGGGAGTCAAAAGAAAAATTGAAATTGTATTTTTTTTTTTTTTTACTGTGTTAGTGTTCTACAGAAAAATAGAACCATTAGTGTGGAGAGAAAGAGAGAAAGAGAGATTAATTTCAAGGAATTGGCTCATGTGAATGTGGGCCCAGCATGTCTGAAATCTGTAGGGCAGGCCAGCAAGCTGGAGAGTCAGATGAAAACTGAAGTCACAGTTTTGAGTCCTAATTCCACAAGCCAGCAGGCTGGAAACACAAGCAGGGTGTCTATGCTACAGTCTTGAGAAAATCCATTCTCTTTAGAAAACTTCAATCTTTGCTCTCCTAAAGCCTTTAACTGATTGGATGAGGCTCACCCACATTATGGAGAATAATCTGTTTTACTCAAAGTCTGCTGTTTTTTTGTTATGTTTTTAATATTTATCTATTTATTTATGATAGACATAGAGAGAGAGAGAGAGAGGCAGAGACACAGGAAGAGGGAGAAGCAGGCTCCATGCCAGGAGCCTGATGCAGGACTCGATCCCGGGACTCCAGGATTGCGCCCTGGGCCAAAGGCAGGCACTAAACCACTGAGCCACCCAGGGATCCCTCAAAGTCTACTGTTTTAAATGCTAATCACATCCCAAAAATGCCTTCACAGCAACATCTAGCCTGGTATTGGGCCAAACAACTGTGCACTGTAGCCAGCCAAGTCAACACATAAAATGAACCAGCCCATTTAAATGCTGGAGTGTAGACTTAATAGACTTGGAATTTAGACTTGTTCTTCAGATATTCCTGAGAACGTGGCAAGGGCATGGTATTGTGACACTTGCTGGAGATATGAGAGTGGATGGGACAGCTGTGGCGCCTACTGTCACGGAGTTTAATAGTTCACCCATCACTCTAGACCAGAATAAGATGGCAGGTATAGCATCCAGAAATGTGGATAGGAAGTTAAGAGAACACCCAAGGAGCCTCACTTGATGTCCCAGAAGTCAGAATATTTCCTCCAGAGTTGGAGGAAAATAGATGTGAACCAACAGAAGTGAGGAAGATAGGGGAAGGACAAACATCCCAGGCAGAGAGGAAGCTTAGATTAAAAGAAAACCATGGGGAGTTGGAGAAACTGAAACAAAGTCATTATGGCTGGAATATAGAATGTGAGGCTCATGACCATGGAGAGATGAGGCCAGAGGGGTAAGCTTGAGGATGGACTGACCACGCTTGCACTGAGATGTTATAGAAGACACACCTTATGTTAAGAGTACCAGGGAGCCACTGACGAGTAGCTGGGGCTGCTCATTGAGCTACCCAGCTGTTGAGCTGGGGAGTATTATGGCCAGACTTATCTTTTGAGGAAAGAGCTCTGGCTGTTTTGTCTAGGTGGGTTGGAGGTGGGAGTCCGGGCCTGGGCCCATAGTTTTTTCAGGATCCCTGTGAGGTGTGAGAATGGCCAGAATTAAGGTAGTGACAGCAGGTGAACACACAAAGTATTTACAAAAGTACAAGTCAGCAAGATGGTATTTGTTCCATATGCTGATGGCTGTTGGGGCTTGGGCAGGTCATCATGTGGAAACACTTTTTTTAAAAAAATATGTATTTATTTATTTGAGAGAGAGAGAGGGAGGGAGGGAGAGAGAGAGAGAGAGAGAGAGAAGAGAGAGAAGCATAAGAGGGAAGGGCAGAGGAAGAGGGAGAGGGAATCTGAAGCAGGCTCTGCCCTTATGAAGGGCTCAACACAGCTCTCTCTCAGGACCCTGAGATCATGACCTAAGCTGAAATCAAGAGACATTAAACCCACTGTGTCACCCAGGCAGAAACACTTTTAAATTTGTGATCTCCTGTGGGGATGAGATTTGACAGCCTCACTACAGTTTAGCATCTCTGACTATCTTTTTATCAGCCTTTCCCCTCTCTCCATTCTTTATTCTTGTGATTAGAATTAGTGATCTGCCTTTCTCAAATGTTTCACATCTAGTTCAGAGTAAAATGGTTCTTTGTGGTTTTTTTTAAACTTGTCTTATGAATTAACTTACTACCAGAAAGGAAACCAGGTAGATAATCATGTCAATGTGAAATGTTCTGTATCCTTCAATCTTTGCAGGGCTGCTCACATCCCTGGGAGAGCCCCTTCCCCATCCTCCCCATTCCTTCCTGGATGCTGGAATCCTCCCAGCTTTACCTCGCTTCCGCAGCTCCTTGCCTTTCATTGAGAAGATAAAAATTGGAGTGAATTGTAATTGAATGTTATTCAACCTTTCCATATTAAAGTGAACATGAGATCAAATTGTCGGTTTTTCCAAACTTTATGTCATTTTGTATTAGATTACTTTCCTCATGCCAGGACATAGAGCTCATATGAACCCAGAGTGGAAGGAATCTTCAAATTTGCCAAGTCTATAATGTGAAGAAAAAAAAATTTAAGTGAGGTGCATTTGAACGTGAATGAAACCCCAGCTTTGCCTTGGCAGCAGGATGAAATGAACTCAGCTCGCACTTGGCATTTGGGTTGCTAATGTCCCGAACTACACCTCCCAAGCGGTCCAAATTCTACCAAACCAAAAACACGTTTCGCCAGATGCTTCCCCCACTCATTTCCAATATGTGTGCTTTGTGTGGAATGAAATCCATATGTTTCTTATCCATTTACACTTAAATCATCAAGATGTTACTCAACGATGCCTCTGTGATTTACAGATCTCTTCAGTCTTTTTTTTTTAATTTGAAAAAGGAAAATCATATTTTGCAAAGTGTAGACTTGAAACCACAAATTTGTACAATGAAGAAAAATGTGCGTCTGCTGTTTTTTTTTCTTTTCTCTTCCAAGCTTCAAAGGAGGCATTGCCAACTTGCAAACACATGACTTCCAGAAGCATCTATGCCAACTGCTTGCGCCTGAGTCTCCATGTCTCTCTCATTACTACCAAGGTTTCTCGTCATGGGAAAATGTGTGTGAGTTGGGGGAAGGGGATGAAGAGAGAAAAATTTAGAGAGAAATTGGTAAGAAGGGAAAAAAGGAATGAATATACAAGGGAAGGGTAGAAGTAAAAAAAATTAAAGTCTGGAGCACGTGGGAAATTGATATATTCAGAAGGTGAAGGAAAACAGGCTTAAGGAACAGCTTAAGGCAGCCAACTACTTAATCATCCACTTGATAAAAAGATATTTGCATAGTGCTTTCTATGTACCAGACTCTTATGAAATAAAGATAGCTGTAAACTCTTTGGTACCTTCTCAACTAGAAGGGCCCATTTCTTCACTTGATTTGGAGGTGGCATTGAGCTACTTTGCCCAATGCAGTTTGGTAGGAATGACAATATGCCAGCTCTGGACTTAGCTTTTAAGAGGACTAGTATCTACTGCCTTGGCCTCTAGAACCTACTTGCCATGCTGAGACCAGGTGTGGACCAAGTGAGTAGCCCCAGATGACTGCCAGCATCAGCTGCCAGTCTTGTGAGTAGCCATTTTGGACATCCAGCTCATTCAAAACTTCAGACATTCAAATGCTAACTTGCATTAGCACTTCATCACCCCCTTTCTTTGAGAATAAAAAAGTTGCTTTTCTGAAAAGTCTTGTTAACATCAGCGGCCAGAAGTTGCTTATACCATGGTGTCTTTAAGATGAGTGTTTAAAAATTTCATGCCATTGTTGGCAAGTATAAATGATGTACATTCTTCTGGGCTGTGAATCTTTTCCTTTTAATGGCCCTATGTCCCAGTAGCAATCATTTTCTACAAGGTGACCCTATTCAAAAGAACTTTGCCAGTATCTTTGTGTATGGTCTTTATATTCAATATCTAGCTACTAACTGTTACCTATCTATCTATCTATCTATCAATCTATCTATCATCTATCATCTACCCATGCATCAGAAATCTCAAATGTCAAATATATCTCATATATATCTAATATACATTTTATACTTAATATACATTTATATACTTAATATACATTTAATATTAAGTGAGGTGCATTTATTTTATATTTTAATATTTTAATTTCATAGTTCCTGGAATGGATTAACGGGCTCAATTATTTTAGCTTTTGATGATCTATTTTTCTGGAAATTAGATTTGCTTTGTTCTCTACATTCATTTTCTTAGACTTTGATGTGAAGCTGGAAGGAATGCATGAATGACTTCTGAAGTATTGACATCCCCCACTTACATTGCTTCTTACATTTTGCTTTCTTCTCACTAGTTTTTGAGGGATAATAATAATAGTTGCCATTTTTTAGTATTAGTATGTGCCAGCAACTATGCTAATTATTTACATTATCTCATTTAATTGTCATAACAATCCCTAGAGGTTGGTTTTATTTTTTGAGAAGCAGAGATTGAAAGAAACTCAGATACTTTCTCAGGATCACGCAGATAGTGATAGAACCAGGACTTGAAACCATATTTATCTTATTTCAAATCCATGAGATTATATTATCCTTGTTTCCTTGTTTTCTAATGCAATTCACACAAAGGGATTAATTTGGTCATTCATGTAGCAGTTTCAAAAATCCTTCAGATATCATCTGTGCTGAATAGTTTAGTTAAACCACTCTTGGTAAAAGGCCAGTAGGAATAAATAGGGCATTCTTCATATGCCTCAGGAGTTTTCTGGGCAAGGATATGAGTCTTGTTTAGTTTCATCAGTAAAGTGGGACTGTAAGTATTTCTCATCTTCCTTAACGTATTGATCAGCACAGGCTGGGTTATGTTGCTGTAACAAACAATCTCACAATCTCAGTGACTTAAACCAACATTAATTTCTTCCATGATATTCAGCCTCTGAGGATTGGTTGAGGGCTCTGTTCTATGTTGTACTTATTTTCACTCTGGGAGACAACACTAGCTGGAAGATTTGTATGGTTACAGTGGCAGAAAGCAAAGAGATCTTCAGAGGGTCTCAGAGGGCAAAGAAATGCTTCAGTCATAAAGTGGCATACGTTACTCATAGTCACAATGCATAGGCCAGAGCTAGTCATTCTCTACCACTGGGGAGCCAGGAGAGGCAATCTTGTAGAAGGGGGAAGTAGCCAGAAGGGGGAGGAATTAGAATATTTGGAAACCAGCATTAATGACTACCACATTTATGGTAATTTAAGAATTCATAGCTCTGTATGTTGAAGGACCTTAAAAACAGAACACATTTTATGCCTGACATGTGTCAGTGCTTTATCAGTGTCATGGAATTCTATTGAGAAATTTGGTAATTTCAAGACTTTTCTTCAAATCCCTTCCTCCAGACTATCCTACAGGGGGAAAAATTAATGGGAAAGTTATTGTAAGTTTTGTATTCTTTGGTTTTCGATTTTTAGGATAGGGCTTCAGCTAATAACTCTGAAGGACTAGTTTGAGATAGACCAATCCTGTTGTCAAGAAAACGAAAAGCTGCATAGAGTATGGCCATACACATGCACTTGCATGCACACAGATACACATATACATACAAAGAATTACCAAAATTGACTAGGTTTGAGTCTCCAATATCTTTAAGAGAAAGGGCACTTATTGAGGGGAACCTGATATTCTATGCTGATTTCTCCCTAAGGTGCTCATCTAGTTATACCCTGGGCAAATATACTGAGAAACAAGGCAAGCATAACTCAAGGGCAAAAAGAAAGAATCTGAGCAGAGCTTTTGCTTGTCCTATAGGCCTGGGAAGATAAAAATTGATTCTCAGTCCTACTAAGGCAATCAGAATGTGAGGGGCAAGAATTTTGGAGAAAATGTAAGCTCAGAGAAGTGAGACACATTTTTTAAAAGAGTCCTTTTTTTTTAAGGACTTTATTTATTTGACACACACACACACACACACACACACACACACACACACACAGAGTATGCACACAAGAAAGAGGAGTGGGAGAGGGAGAAGTAGGCTCTCTGCTGAGCATGTAGCCTGACTCAGGGCTCAGTCCCAGGAACCTGGGACATGTAAGACACATACCATGAGCTGCTTTTTTCCTATTGGATTTTGTTGTTTCTTAAACTGTTCAGGTCGAGATAATTATTTAAATAGAAATTAGTCGTTAAGAGAAAACAAACTCCATACGGAACTATTGGGTATCTCATGATACTGGAGTAAAAGGAAATTGTAATACAGGGTCCTCCACAGGAGAGATACCTACTTAGCAACCCAGTTGGGACCCCCTGAAGTACTATATTTAAGGAGTAAGGGCAGGCCAGAAATTAAAGAAAGCCTTGCAAGGACTAAAATCCAATTTTAAACCAGCTCAATCTCTTATTGGATTAAGGGATCTGCTTCCATGTTACCCATCTCCAAAGGACCTAAGAGAGTTCTTTTGAAGTTAGATAAGATCATCCAGAAATTTTCTTTTTCTTTATAAACAATATTTTGGATTCACTAAATATTACCAGGAATACCAAAAACAGGACTGAGAGAGAGAAAAAACAAACAGAATCCCCACACAATATTGGAACTTCCAGATGCATATTTAAAGAGAAAATTGTGATTAATGTGTTAAAACAGATGACAAGACAAAGAATTTTACCACAGAACTGGAATGTATAACTTCAATGGAAATGGAATTAAATAGAAAATCAGGAAATTAAAAAAATACATAATATCTGAAATTAATTATACAGTAGATGTGATTACTAGCAGATTACAGCTGAAGGGCAGATTAGTTATTTGGAATATTTGTCAGTAGAAAATAACCAAATGAAAGCAGGGAGAAAAGATTATAAACTACAAATTTTTTTGTGATAAATTGAAAAGGAGATAAAGAAATGAAAATAAACACAAAAAAATCAGTAATTTTGGGGATTAGAAGACAATATTATTTAAAAAGGACAATTTCTTTAAATTGAACTTTCAAGTCAATACTACCAAATAAAAATCACAGTTTGTATTATTTTTGTGTGGAAATTTACAAACTGTTAACAAGATGTATGTAAAAATCCAAAAGACCAAAAAGAGTCAAGCTTATTTTTAAGAAAAACAAATTTGGAAGACTCATAGGCCAGATTTCAACATTTATGATAAAGCTACAATTTTTGAAATAACATGGTTATCATTGCCAAGTTTTATAGTCTATGATAGTACAACTTCTTCTGGAACAATAGATGAATGGCAGAGAAAAAAAGAGAAAAAGAGAGAGGAAAAAATGAGAAGAAAAAAAGATAAACTGTAAACAAAAACATCCACGGGAAGAAGAATGGTCTTTCAAATATCCGTAAGGATATCCATATTGGAAAAGAAAAAAATAAATTTCAACCCCTACCTCATTCCATATATAAAAATTAACTGTAGATGAGTTGTAGTACTAAATGTGAGAGGTTGAAGTAAAAAGCTTCTGGAAGATAACACAAGCTAATCACCTTAGAGATTTAGGAAAATGTTTTTTAATTAGGACATAAAAAATATTAACCATTATGAAAACCATTGACAAATTGAATGGTATTAAAATTAAGAGTTTCTGTTCCTTCCATGACATTACAAAGTGGGTGAAAGTCCATGTCACGCAGTGGGAGAAGGTATCTTTAATACATACTTTGACATGGGTCCTTTGAGAAACCAATTTTTTAAAAATCCAGAAAACCAAATAGAAAAACAGAAAGGATTGGACAAATGCTTCAGAAAAGGAGCTCTCTGGTGGCTGGGTGGTGTAGTATGGTGAGCATCTGATTCTTGGTTTTGGTTCAAGTCACAATCTCAGGGTCATGAGATCAAGCCCCATGTTGGGCTCTGGGCTCAGCACAGTCTGTTTAAGACTCTCCGTGCCCCACCCCACCACTCCTGCATGTGCTCTCTGTCAGATAAATAGATAGATGCTAAAAAAAAAAAAAAAAAAAAAAAAAAAAGAAGTTCTCAACTTGGCTGACATGCCAAGATGCTGAATGTCAGTGGAGTCGGACTAATGCAAATTAAAATAACAGTGAAATAGCAGTGCTCACCCACTAAAACTAAGCAAACAAATAAAACTGACAATAGCAAGTGTTACTGAGAATGAGGGGTTATCAGGACTCTAACTTTCCTGCACAGCTAGTGGAAGTGTAAATGAATATTAGCACTTTAGAAAAATGTTTGGGAGTTGAAGGTACATGCATACTTTGACTAGAAATTGCACTTCTTCAGTACATAACTGGATTGGGCAGTAAACATCGTGTAGAAGAATAGTCATCGCAGCATGATGCCAATCCACAGTAGAGTGAATGAATTGTGTATTCATACAATAGGATGCTATATCACAATGAAAATAAATACATTAATTACTGCTACACACACACACACACACACACATGCCCACACACACAAATGAGTCTCACAAACCAAATATTGAAAGATGCAGATACCACAAAAAAGCACAAATTCCATGATTCCATTTATTTATTTATTTTTATATTTTTTAAAAAAGATTTTATTTATTCATTCATGAGAGACACACAGAGAGAGACAGAGGTAGAGACACAGGCAGAGGGAGAAGCAGGCTCCATGCAAGGAGCCCGATGTGGGACTCGATACCGGGACTCTATGATCACGCCCTGGGCTGAAGGCAGACGCTAAACCGCTGAGCCACCCAGGGATTCCCCCATGATTCCATTTATTTCAAGTCCAAAAAAAGACAAATTGAACTCACACTGAGAGTAGTTAGGTTGCTACATTTGGAGTGTAGAAGGAGTTGGCTAGGAGAGATACAAGGGGACTTTTGGGATGTTGAAAAATATTCCATTTCCTGATTTGAATGGCAGTTAAATGGGTTTGTTCATTTTGTGAAAATGTATCAAGCTTTACCATTATATATATATATATATATTTTTTAAAGATTTTATTTATTCATTCATTCATGAGAGAGGCAGAGACACAGGCAGAGGGAGAAGCAGGCTCCATGCTGGGAGCCTGATGTGGGACTTGATCCTGGGTCTCCAAGATCATGCCCTGGGCCAAAGGCAGGGGTTAAACCGCTGAGCCACCCAGGGATCCCCAAGCTTTACCATTATAGTTTGAATGTATGTTATACTTTAGTAAAAGTGTTCAGTTAAAAACACTAAAAACTCTACAGGACAAATATGTCCAGTTACAGAAAAGCATCATTCTTGTCAAAGAATCCACAATGGTGGATACTGAACGTGGATTCAGTTTTAATGTTATTGTCATCGAGACCTTTTGCAAAGCAGAGAAGTACTGGACGCTTATTTAAGTGCCTTCTGTGATGCAACCAGTAACATGTCAGAAGTAATGAAGTAAGCTGTAAAATAAGACAAAAAAAAAAAAAACCCCTTGTGATCCTTTTACATTTTTATTTTGACTTGGCTCTTTGCTGGGTGTAAAAACAGAAACTAAAGAAGGTAAACTTGAGGACGCCTGGGTGGCTCAGTGGTTCAACGTCTGCCTTTGGCTCAAGGCATGGTCCTGGGGTCCAAAGATTGAGTCCTAGATCAGGCTTCCTGCTGGGATCCTGCTTCTCTCTCTGCCTATGTCTTTGCCTCTCTCTGTGTGTCTCTCATGAATAAATACATTTTAAAAAATCTTAAAAAAAAAAGAGATAAATTTGAGGGCTTTAAAGGAAAATTTTCATTTGAACAATGGAATCAATTTATTAAGTTTTCTCATGGTGCATTTCTGTGCTTTGTTGGTAAAGATCAATAATTATGCAAAGATTTATAAAATTATGTAATGATCAATAATTCTTTACAATTCTATAACATATTAGTGCTCAAAACACACAGTCTCAACTTTAATTCTGACCCACTTTATTTTTAAAAATTGAGGCAACTCAATGTTGAATCATCCCCACCATATCTGTAAAGTAGGCTGGAAATAATGACTCTACTTCCTTTTAGAGATGAGAAAACCACGATGCAGGAGAAGTTAACCTACTTGTCCAGGATCACACACACATCTAGCAAAGTACAGAGGAAGGCCCGGATGCAAATGTTGTAATATTGACAGATACTGGTGTTTTTCCACTAAATTCATCTTTGCTTCCTCTCTGCCTTGATTTGGGTTTAGAAGGCTTAGTGTCACCAGTTCCAGGTCAGGCCTGGCAGAGATGGACCATGGACAAAAAGGGAAGTTGTATCACTGAACAAGGTTGAACTAAGGTGGCTGAAGAGCTGGATTGAGGCAAAATTGGGCCCCAACTTCCGTGACCAAACCATAAGCCAACACAGAGAAAAAAGACAGTCACTGGACCAGAGTTTTTATTGATTAACAAAAAACAGAATACGAGAAATATGTAGAACAAGATACTGAGAAGGCGGTCCCAAACAATGCATCTGTTTCTTAAGAGGTTTTACTGTTTCATGAAACCAAAACTTGTAATCTTCTAACATTTCCCTACCTCCCTTCTAGTTCTGCTTTTCTGGGAAATTACTGGCAGAGATGCATTGTGGAAATTTTGTGTTTCCTGGGGAGTAGGAGCAAGAGAGGGATCATGTGAAGAAAAATTCAACTCTGCATGGAAATCCAAGAGAGCCAGGAAAGACCTTTTAGACTTTCAACTGTCTAGCCGTGTGGCTATTCTCAAAGGGCCTTGACTCACTGTCCTTGCACAGATGTGAACTCCTAATTCCTCATCCCTCCATCTCTGTCTATCCTTAGATGGGATAGGAATTGACACTACTGGAAATCACATATTTCCCCTGCATCCACTGACTTAGTGACCACAGATGAACTGATTAGGATACTTTGGGTTTATATTTTAGGAACTCTGTATTAATTTTCCATGAGTACAAAAAATACTTTGACCAGTTGGACGTCTCTTACCTTCCCTCCTAACACAACGAGCCCTACCTATCTCCAATCTCTTGTTTTTATTGTCATGCATTTGCTCCAGAAACCGGAGCTGACCTTTTATGCTGTCTCTGAGACTTCTCATTTCCCCACCAGTTCCCGTCTCAGGGACTGGAATCCTTTCCTGAAATCCAGCAGGATCTTTACTTCTCCATATTCTTGCAAGTTCCTGTACCCTCTCTACCTCTTTGATGAGTAAAGGGGGTGAGGGTTACATGCACAACCAGGTTGGTCATTGTTAGATTCCCACTCTGAGAACTCACATTGGAATTCTCTTTGCCAGAGTCACTGTCTATATCAGTTATGATGGCAAGGAACGGGAAGAAATTAATGGTGGCTCAAGCAATCCAGTCATTTTATTATTACCTTGCACCATGTTTGAAGGTAGATGGTTTCATCCTTGGTGTAGCAGATGGTTTGTGTCCTTAAGGACAGAGATTCTTTTTATTCCTTCTTCTCTAGGATTTTGGCAAGTTACCTTTTTGTCTTCAGACTTGTCACCTCACGGTCATAAGATGGCTGATGTAGCTCCAGATGACACATTCTCATTCCAGCTACCCAAGCAGGAAGGAAGGGTCTGATACAAAGGCATCCTCCTTGAGAAGCTGGGGTGTTTTCTTTCTTTCTTTTTTTTTTTAATTCAGAATGTGAACATCCTCCAGTGTACTTCCTTTGTGTCTCATGGTGGGAAATTAAGGCATATTCCTAACTATAATTGATCACTGATGAAGGGAATTGGGATTTCCATGGCTGGTTCAGGCCAATCAAGAGTCATCCTAAATTCATGATGGGATACACTTCCTGGAGATAAGAACACCTCTGTTGAACATTTTGAAACAAAACTGGGAGGGCACAACTATTGGACAAACATGGAACCGTGAAGAACCAGTTTGACGTTGGGCTTTGTATCCAGGAACTCTAGAACCTAGAGAGTGGGCTTAGCATTTAGTCTTCTCACTTGCCCTGACCACTGCCCCTGGTCAGTACACAATGAACATGGAATGCATGCATGCATCATGCATGAAAGAATGCATACATTGAGGAATAAATGAATGAAGTGAGTGAGGGTGCACATGCTTTTCTCTCTTATTCATGACAGACTTACCAGAACCTTCCTCTTTATCTGGGTATTTGCCTTTAGGAAGAGATGACTTTGAGTTCTGTTGTTGTCATGTTTTTTTTATCATTCTGCCTCCCCTATTTATACTCTAAACTCTTCATCTTCCAGGAAGCATGTCTCTATTATGTTCATTTTTCTTAAGCAGGCTTCCCCTCATCAAATCCTTTCTCTTTCTTCACTGTTCTTCTAGGCTCAGCACTGTTCTTGCTTCTCCACCAATGTAATGTTTCTTATTTTTTTATTTATTAATTTATATATTTTTAAAGATTTTATTTTATTTATTCATGAGAGACACACACACAGAGAGAGAGAGAGAGAGAGAGAGAGGCAGAGACACAGGCAGAGGGAGAAGCAGGCTCCATGCTGGGAGCCTGATGTGGGACTCGATCCCGGGACTCCAGGATCACGCCCTGGGCCCAAGGCAGGTGCTAAACTGCTGAGCCACCCAGGCGTCCCTGCTGTTTCTTATTTTTTAAAGTCAAGTTCACTATGGTATATTTTAATTATACTACACAACACCATTTTTAGGTGTACCTCTTAGTGAGTTTTGCTGAACAACTGTGAAATCACCCCCCATAGACTAGATACAGAATGTTTCTATTGGATTCAAAAGTCTCCCTTTGCCCCTCTTGCTCCTTTGTAGTCAGTCTTCTTTTGATGGCCTTAGGCCTTAGGAACCACTGATCTGATCTCTGTTCCCATTGTTTTGCCTTCTCCTTGACATGTTGTGAATGAAATAATATAGTAAGTAGCCTCTTGATTCTAGCTTCTTTCAACGAGCTTGATGGCTGGAGATCCATCCACGGTGTTGTGTCTATTAGCAGTTGTTTGCTTTCATAGCTGGAGCAGTATTCCATTTTATGGAGGTATCACCATTTGTTCATCCATCCGCCAGATGATAGACATTTGCAGGTTCCAGTTTGGGGCTATTACAAATAATACTGTTATAAACGTTCATAAACAAGTCTGTGTTGACATATGTTTTGATTTCTCTTGGATACATAACTAGAAGTGGGATTGCTGGGTCATACGAGAAGTTTATGTTTGCCTTTTTAAAGAAAATGGCATACTGTTTGCCAATTAGATATTCCATTTGATATTCCCTCCAATAAATATGAAGATCTGAGTTTCTCCACATCCTCGCCAACACTTGTATTTGTCTGTCATTTTTATTATAACTATCTACTGGATTTAACATGGTTTTCCACCGTAGTTTTATTTTGCATTT
This sequence comes from Canis lupus familiaris, assembly GCF_011100685.1. Lineage (NCBI taxonomy): Eukaryota > Metazoa > Chordata > Mammalia > Carnivora > Canidae > Canis > Canis lupus. The sequence continues at coordinate 30,131,161 of NC_049252.1, forward strand.
TTCTAATGATGTTCAGCATCTTTTTTATGTACTTGTTAGCTGTTTATACATCCTCTTTGGTAACATGTATGTTTAAACCTCCTATCTATTTTTATTTTCTTTAAAGATTTTGCTTATTTATTTATGTGAGAAAGAGAGAGAGAGTGAGCAGGGGGAGGGGCAGAGGGAAAAGGAGAGTTTGAATCTGAAGGAGACTCGGAGCTGAGTGTAGAGCCCAATGCAAGGCTTGATCTCATGGTCGTGAGATAATGACCTAAGCCAAAACCGAGGGTCAGATGCTCAACCCCCTGAGCCACCCAGGCACACCAACTCCTGTCCATTTTTAGATTTAGTTGTTTGTCTTCTTATTATGAATGCAAGGATTTCTTATATATCTTGCCTACAAATTTTTATCAGTGTTTTGGATATGGGAATATTTCAATTTGCTGTGTCATGTCTTTCTGCTTTTATCATGGAAACTTTTTAAGCACCAAAGCTTTAGTTTTGATTGGGTTGTGGCTGGAGAAGGCAGGGTATTTCTCCTTCTTTCCATTTCTGTGGCAATTCTAGCAGGGTCTGCATCTCCTGCTGTGGTTCCAGACTCTGGCTCTGAAAATCCCACTACTTCCCTTTTCCCTCCAACCCATGGGGTAGGAGTGGCTTCTTTTTGCTCATTGCTGGGTAGCCTGATCATCAACTTGGATGTTCACCACTTCCAACTGTTTTGCAATTAATTCTCCATAACCTGACTGTAGGCTCTGTTTTTCTTGTATCCTCACTGAAATAACACTGCTGCTCTACACATCATATTAAAACCACTCTTGTATTGCCTTTTTCATATTGTGTATTCTTTTGTTTTTTTTTTTAATTTTTTTTAATTTTTTTATTTATTTATGATAGTCATACAGAGAGAGAGAGAGAGAGGCAGAGACAGAGGCAGAGGGAGAAGCAGGCTCCATGCACAGGGAGCCCGACGTGGGATTCGATCCCGGGTCTCCAGGATCGTGCCCTGGGCCAAAGGGAGGCGCCAAACTGCTGCGCCACCCAGGGATCCCTTGTTTATTCTTTTGGTAAGTAACAAGGGCTCATAATAATTTGGCTATTGATAGACCAATGTCATACTGTTTTGCACCTTCTACTGCCACAAATAACCCTACCTTTAGTGTAATGCACTTCCCAATGTTATTTGACTACATGCTTGCTCTTTTATTCTAGACTGTGAACAGGGGCCATATGCTACTCATGTTTTTTATCTCTGGACACAGCAGAAGACCATTGCTCACCAGAGGGAATAGTAGGTGATGACAATGTGAGAAATGTCAAGATATCTCCAAATTGAGAAAGGTCATTTTTAGACTAGGCTTTAGTCAGTCAATAGCTTTTCTAAGACAAGGAGGTTAGAAAGGTCCTCCATCACCAGAGCATGGGGGGATCCGGATGCCAGCAGGAACATCACCCAGAGCTGCAGTGCTTAGAGCAGTTTGGTGTGCAGTGTGAATGGAATGTGAAACTTCTTTGTTATTCTTGCTTTATCTACCATCATCCCTCATTTTCACCACTTACTCCTACACTGTACACACACAACACACACACACACACGCATACACACTTTCTGTCTCTTTTATGCCTGGAAAATATTGATTTACTTTTAAAAATTCAGCTCTTCATTTTTTTTTTTTCCTTCTAACAAACTTTCTGTAGACTCATCAAGCAGAATTAATGGTTCCTTCTTCTGGGTCCCTCTAAGAATGTGAGCACATTCCTTATGCACACTTAATGGGTTGACTGTAATTAGCTAGTTGTGTGTCTGTCTCCCTCACCAGACAGAGGATCAGTTTTGTTAGGGGTGGGATCACATCACATGCCTTTTCTTCTTGCAGAGCTGATCTCTGGCATGGAGGACTATCAGTACACACTTGTTGAGTCAATGAATGCAATCCCTTTCAGTCTGATATACTTTTCACAGAGAGATGTTTTGATGAAAAAGAAAAAAGAAAAATATGCTGAGAACCCAAGCTCGGTTCTGTGGTAATTATTATCTAATTTCTGTAGAAATGTGAGGTGAACCAGGTCACAGTAGTCCATTTCAACTCATCTTTTGGACCAGGAAAATAATTCCCCAGCCATTTCCAGTTTCTTCTATTGTTTCCATTAGTCAGCTGAACTTCTCTACCCTGAAATATGTATGTGTGACAGTCACAGCCTTCCAAATTTTATTTTGAGAAAAATTTTTATAGAGCTTTATGTAGTCATCTAAAATGCTTTAATTTAGAAATTTGATGTTCTAGAAAACTCTTCCCATTAGGTATGATAACAATAATTCTGAATACTGTTATCAGACTCATCTTTCTTACTTAAGTAACAGTTTCACTTAACTGCTTTGTTGGTTCCCCGTCCCCCTTTGCAATAGTTTTTTGGGTTGAGCTAACCCTCCAGATTCACAGCTTATAGGATACACCTAACACCCATCCACTCAGAGGCTATGGGACATAAGTCATGGTTTGCTGGCCAAGCAGTGCTCATCATTTCTCTCAGTGAGGACTCTTGTGGCAGTTGTGTGCACAGCAAGAAGATGAATCCCTATCAGGCTTCTGCCCTGGCTTCAAAGTCTCATACCCCCAAAGTGCACCAATATATCTTATAGCAACTCCAGAGGTATAGCTTCCAGGGTCCCCATAAGGTCTCATTATAAGAGCTATCACTCAGGGGGACCCTCAAAACAGGGTATCCTAATTGAGTTCTTTGATAGTTTCTCCTCGTCCAGATGTGAGCTACCCATCAGGGACATTTTTACTATAATGAATGTTGCCTAGGAACACAGTTGGCATTTTAATCTTACCAGAGAAGAGAGCTAATCAAAGGTTAAACTTTTATGTAGTAGGTGAGAAGATTTGGTTGATTCACCCTTTGCCCACACCCACATAACATAAAGGCCAGGTTCCTTAGCATAGCATTCAAGAGCATCCACAGCTGTCAATGGGGGCCTTTCAGGTTTATTCACCCTCCCCTTCATTTTAAGTATTTGTCACATCTGACGTCTCACTGTTTTCTGGAAACACATTGTACTTTCAAATTGTCTAACCTTGTCACCCCAAAGGTTTCTCCACTTACAAATGCTGCTCCTGAATCTATTTTTACCCTCTATATTTTCTTTTCTTTTTTTAAAGATTTTATTTATTTATTCATGAGAGACACACACAGAGAGAGAGAGAGAGAGAGAGAGAGGCAGAAACACAGGCAGAGGGAGAAGCAGGCTCCATGCAGGGAGCCCGATGTGGGACTCGATCCTGGGACTCTAGGATCATGCCCTGGGCTGAAGGCAGCGTTAAACCGCTGAGCCACCCGGGCTGCCCACCCTCTATATTTTCTAATTCATATTTCCTTGTGAAGTTCAAGACCAAATGCAACCCCTTCTATTAAATGTCTCCCTGATGTGACTTCCCAGGCAGACTGAGTCATTTTCATCTCTGCAATATAGCATTTTATTCACACCAAGATTTAGGACGGAGAAAGAAAGAGAGAGATGCTGTCACCCTGAATTTCAGTGAATTACACTTGCATCTTCAGCAAGACGGGCAGCCCCCAGAGCGTAGGAAGGTCTTCATCTTTGAGTCCTTGGACTTAGCAGAGTGCAGGCATATTGTAGGTGCTCCCCCCCACCCCAGATTTTTAAGGAATTCAATAAAATAGCATTGATTCCAATTATAGAACTCCCAGAAAACTTTATAAAGGTTTATAATGACTGTGAGCACTTCTGAAGCACTTAATGTATGGCTACAGTTATCATTTCTTCAGTTAATCTTCGCTGAAGCCCTATGGAGAAGGCACTCTTATTATCCCCCTCCAACTGATGGGGAAACTCGGGTATAGGAGGTTGAGTGACATGACCATGTTCACACAGTTATCAAGAGGAGGGGCTGGGATGCAAACCCAGGCAGGCTGGTTACAGAGCCTGACTCATACCTCTATTGTACTATTTTATACTTTAAGAGATGCCAGTAGACAAGCTAAGGGCCAAGAGGATACTTATTCTCATTTTCTGAAGAAGTTGACAAGCTTAGGCTGCTCACGTTGCCTCTCTACCCTAGAGTTCATGTAGAGCAATTTCAAGATCATTTTTAGATTCTACCGTGTATAATCCACTGGGACAACTGAGAGGTGAGTAAAATAAGCCATTTATTCTCTTAATTGGGTACTCTATGGTGGTTATTTTTATAATATTTGTATAATACACTGAAACATTTTGACTTTTGACCTGTAGCATCATTTCATCAACTCAGGTCACTGCGATGAGAGTTTGATATTCTTAGGAAGCATATTTGTAAGTGATTTCAAACCCAAAGAAGCAAGAAAAGATTCAGTCTCAGATTTCCAGGGATATATTTTTCCTAGTGTTAATATCTATGTTATTGAGTTTATGACTTTACAAATTATTATGTTAATAGAAATAGCCTATATATATATTTATCTGTGCTCCATTTGCCATGATCTAAGAATAATAGCATCCATCACTTAAAGAGGTTATCTAACTGTCTCCAATCAAGGACAGAAACATGTGGCATTTTATTCTATAACTTTGATATTTTAAAACATATATTTTAACCACATTTGTATCCACCAGGTACATTAAAATAAAAACACTTTAAATGATCTCTTGAAATATTTTGTACAATTCAGTAAGTAGCATGAGTCCCATTCCTGAGACCTTAACAAGGATATAGGAGGGAAGGTATCTGTCCTGTTATTGAGACTCTTCCAGAAGATTTTCTTTTCCTGGAGCAGATGTGATTTAATTTTATTTGAATAGTATTTATGAGCTAGTTTTCTTAAGAAGTAGGAAATTAAATAGTCTGTATTGATTTATTGTTCATTTATGTATGTCTGTATAGAACCCCTTCTAACATAACAGGCTTTCTTCTGTGGAGTAAACTATGACAGCACCTTCTTCATTGCTTCAATCATGGGTCATAAAGCCATTTTCTCACTGGCCTAAAACTCAGCCCTATACCTAAGAAAATCTGTTGTTCTACACCTTGGGATAGTAACATACCTAGATGTGGAGGAGGCAGGAAAATAGTCAAATAATAAGTAGGACTCTGAAATATTTTCCTTTTCTGCCACCTACAAACCTGACCCTAGGTCTGGCCTAAGACTACCAACTCCAGAGTTATAAAGACTTAATGCCTCAGGTGTGACCGGTCATTGCCAGAGGGCTTTTAGGCACAGGAAGAAATGGAACAGGTATTAGCTATACCTGGAGGTAGGCAGCAAATGGAAACATTTCTGTAACTCTTACACAATTTTGCATTTTTGGGGTAAGGACTGGTCCTTGGGGAATTGTTAAGGCCACCCCCATTTGTCTGGGTATAGCCTGTGTCCATCTGTTTATCTACTTGTCTATCTATCTGCCTGTCATCTATCTACCCATCTACCAATCACCTGTCCATCTATCATCTATCTCATTTAAGGTAACTTCTAACATGGATGTGACTGAGGCAAAGTAAACCTTCTAGTGTGTTTTAACTCTGGAGGCTTCAGGGTGACTTTTGGTCTTTGAGAACTGTGGTTTATGCTGGCACCAACAGTGACCACGTGGCCATGGAGAAAGGAAGAGAGAGGGGGGTTATATGTTCTTCATCTTTATGACTCTCCATCTTGTTACTCACAGCTAGACACAGGGCTCACTGAGGTCCTTTTTAAGTTGCTCTTTTCCAGATAATTTGCATTTTTGGCTTCGTTGAAGGTTAAAGTATAATATACAAAGGTTCAGGGAGAAATCAGAGTACCACCAGGGTATTTTTTTTTTCCATTGGACACATTGTTCTGGTTACAAATAAACTTCTCCTATATATAGGAGTGTAAAAATTGGATTTAAGAGCATGATATAAAGAAAAACATGTAGCCAATACATTTGGGTTAAATTAAGAAAAAGCCTGCTCATTACAGTTTTTCTATTTTTCTTGTGGTATTATTATAAATTAAATACTCCAGTGTCACAAATGCAACCTAATTTGTACAGCCTTCTTTTCCAGGGCTGTCAAAAAGCTTAATTCCAGGAATTCAAGTCGTTCATCCCCATAGGACTCATCTAAGGAAAATATTTATTTAGGCCCTTCTTCCCCTATAAGCCTTACAGTGTAAGCCCAATGATGATGTAGACTAGCTCAAAATGCAACCTGTTCTAAAAGAGCATCGTACACATGTATGGAATGAAGAGCATAATAAATAATTAAACACAGATCCCTGAGGGGTTAACTGTTCATGTAAGATTTTACAGGAAACATGTTTATTGACTGGTGTGTGCTTGAGTGTGAGCTGGGCAGAGGTTTACACAGACTCTCCGAGTGGCCAGAGACCCAAGAGGTAGCCCAGCCCTTGAGCTTTGCTAAACAAGATTGCAAACATGCTTGTGATGTCTCAGTTTGAGTGTAACGAGGTCACCTCCTATCACGGCCATTTCATCTTGGAGTTGACTCAGATGCTTAGTTAAGTCTGACGCTCATATCATTCCGTTCTTTGGCTCCTCCATTTTGCTTCAAACCCATCAGTATCAGCTTGGCCTTACTTCCTTCCTTCTCTACCCCAAACTCCTTGGTCTATAGGATGTGTTTGTTTTTACTGGTAATCCCCTGTGTCTTCTTAGCATCCAGAGCCAGTGAAAAGCCAACTGAGCACAGTTGGGGACAGTCACCAGGATCCTTTAGCCAGTCACAGGAGATGCATGTGGCTATTCCAGACCCGGCTTCCACCTCTCCCCTCCACACTGCTGCTTCACAGCACAGGCAGCACATGGCCTGGCCTTGGAATACCTCCAGCCCCTCAAGTTCTTGCCTCAAGTGCCCAAAGGACTTATCATGTCCAGCTCCATCTTAATTCCTATTCCTCATTTCTGTTCTCTGTGGCAGATCCCACCAGCTGGTCTGCATTGCATGTTCTCTGACATCTCAAGAACTTTCCTCCACCATCTCTACACTCTGTTGCATCCTCATGTCTCTCTCTCTCTCTCTCTCTCTCCTAGGTTTTGTCCCTTAACACAGAAGCATGATTAAGTTCCTCTTTGTGAGAGCAAGTAAATATAGCCATGATGTTAAAAAATTTTTCCATTCAATGCTCTTTTCTTAATATACCAAACACCATTTAGCCCATCCCCTGACACAGACTCCCATAGCTACACCCTAGACATTGATACAACCTGGAGTTCTTCTTTCGATGGGAACTTACATCCGGGTATCCCTCTCTGCCACAATACTGTATTCTTGCTCTCTTGCTTCTGTAAGCCTACTATGCACACACTTTTATCTCTGGAAAGATCTGTTTGTTTGCAACCCTGTGCTATTCTAACTTCTAGCATTAAGTAACTTCCATCTCATGACCCATCTTCCATTCTCAATCAAGCTTTCAACTACTTGCCTGGCAGACTGCATCCTTGGGCCAATACAACCATCCATCTTGTCTGCACCTGGCCCACTGGTGAAACTCAGATGCCATGTAGACTGGTGTCGCGTGCAGTTATGGTCTCCATCCTGAACTGGGATCTCAACTCTACCCAACTGTCCCTCTGCAAACCCCATGACTCTTCCTTCTTACAGTCCCCTGGAGAGAATTTCTCTATAGTTCTCAAATCCCCTTGGGAGGTAGTCTCTTCTCCCTCATAGGGGATTCCATCTCTTCTTAATTCCCCAAGAAATGGAGATCACATGAAATAAACATTCATATTCTGCCTCAAGCACTGATGATAGGTGGATCTATTTTCAGAGTCCTGAAATTTTCATGGAGAAGCCAACATCCACTTCTCACAGTTAATGTCCTCACATGGCTTTCAACTCCTATCCGCTATCTGCTTCCTCCAGGGTCTTTCCTTATCAATTACCTCCTTATTATCTTTAATTTCCAGTGACTTTTGTTCTACTCTCCCTTTCCTCTAGCCATCTAGCTGTGTTTAAGTATCCCTCCTATGCTTAAACACATAGAAATTACAAATAAAAAAAAAGCACAAAATTCATCCTTGACCCTGTATCTTCTTTAAGTGTCCACCTTCTCTTTTGCTCCGATCACAGGCAAAATTTGGAAACAATGGTGTTATCCACCTTGTCTTGTATACTTTCTAGGGATTTTGTTTCTGCCTCCAGTTCCACTAAAATTATTTGAAGATCACTAGGATCTTCCTCTACGCATACACAACCATTTCATATCATTCGACCTCTGCGAGGACTTTGTTGTTGGAAATTCTGTCCTCCCCAGATTGCTATGATCATTGTCTGTACATTCTCCTTCCCTGAGCATTTCTTTTCACATTCTTCAGCTGTTTGCTCTTCCTCTGTTTTCCCCTAAATCATTTGTGTCTCTCAATCAACAGCCTCTATCAGTACCCTTCAAAACCTACCTCTGCATTATTTTCCATGGTGAAGTGTTTCCTAACTGAAGACCCTAACACATTAAACTTTCTCCTAAAAATATATAACACTGTGGAAACCTAGTATCTTGCTGTATAATTAACTTGTTTGTATACTTTATCTGGCCTGTGAGTTTCTAGTGAGCAGGGTCATGGCCCCATGCCTAATAGTGGTTTATGGAGAAGACAGTCCATAAATGCTTGTTTAATTTAACTGGGTTGAGTTGTTAACCTTTCTCTCCGTTGTCTGTGTATAGTATATGCCAGCTGCCCTTACAGAAGGTCTCTCCTGTCCTTATTCTTTTTCTGGACTCCCACTTTAAGCTTTAGCATGTTTTTCAAAACCCTTCAAAGCATGCCTTCCTGACACTATTTCTTACTCACATCTACATTCATCTTCATTCAATTTTTTTGTGTGTACAAGTGTTTTTACATCTGACTTCACCAGATAATTTCCTGTTGGCCACCTCTTTAGATACTTCCTCATTTTCTTCCCAGTCGGAAGTATACTCTTAACAAGGACTCTATTCCTTTTGAGGCAACTTGCTATTTTATTCTCATGTCTTAGAGTCCCACTGGTCTTTGCTCTAAATTTTTGGAATCCTGTCTTCTCGGAACCAGACTATCCATCTGACAATACCCAGCTCACCCATTGTTGTTTATCACAGACTCTAGAGTAACCTACTCTTTTTTTTTTTTTTTCTTTCCCAGAGCCCTGACACTTCCTTGTTGGTTAGAATAGATCCAGAGAAGCAGTTCTGCATCACTTCCTCTTTTGGCTAAGTCAATTCCTAGCAGATGTCCCCATGGCCTCTCCCGGCAGAACCTCCACCCCCTGCCATCTCCCAGCTCCTCTTGCTGCATCTGTGCCTGCTGTTTGATCCATGCCTGGAAAACATCATCGCTTCCTCCATCTGGATGGGTGGTCCCAGCATATTCCCTCTCTGCTTTTTCTTTAATCTTCAACCAAACTCTGTCCCGCACAATCCCTCATCACTGCCACATACTTTACTTCAGGTGTGCCTGGCTCTCACTGACCTAACTTGAATCTGGTTCTCTTGAACAAGATATTTCTGAGAACTTGCTGTCCTAGACCAGTCATGTACCTGCTTCTTTAAATCTTCGTGATGGCAAGTAGTGGCACTCACATTCCCATGTTAAAATCTAACATTTTATTGTTTTGTTTGTTAACTATATTTTATGCTTCCCCATTTGGTACCTGGACATACCTCTAATTTTAGGCTTCTGGGAAGTTATTCCTGACTGTGAATTACATGGCATCACCTAGCAGTATTATTTTCTCTGTTTTCCACACAAAATTTTCCCAGTATTTATTTGATTTTACACTTCTTTGCAGAATAAAGCCTTGATTATTTTTCTTCTTGAGTTTTGTTTTTAATTTTAACTTTTTATTTTCTAGTCTTTTTTTTTTGAAAACAGAGTTTACTATTATTATTATTTGAAAGTTTTTGGTTAATCTTTGTAAACTATAATTTCTAGCCAAGGATACATATTTCAGAGAAAACCAAATTCAGTCCTGACAGTAATGTCAATAGCAGTGGTATGTATTCTAGTAACAATAGTAGTAGTAGTAAGAATATTACCATTCATTCAACAAATATTAATCACCTACTATATGCCAAGCAAGATGTTATATGCTGGAGAGAAAACCGTGATACATTCTTAAACTTTCCTGGCCCCAGAGAGTCTGCTTTCTAGTGAGGGACACAAATGTTAATCACATATTCACACAAATAAAAATAAAAATCAGCCCTGTGAATAGGCATGGAAGAGACCAATGGTCACTCACCATCATCTACAACCTCTTGGCGGTAGAATTTGTGAGTCAGCTGGACACATGACTGTCCAGCCAGAGACACAGAGACCACATTCTCCTCCCTTAGAGAGGGATTCTCCTAGTTAATAAGACTTACACAGCACTTCCTGAGTGCCAGCTAGTCTCCTGAGTCCCTTGTGCATACCAGTTCCTTTTATCTCCTCAAGAACACTTTGAGGTACATACTATTATTATTCTCTTTCTACAGGAGAGGAACCCAGGATAGAGGGGTTGAATATTTAGTTCAAGGTCACACATCTTTTAAGAGTTGGGATACCAATCCAGACAGTGCAGCTTCATAGTCAATGCTCTTAACTATGGCGCTGGGCTTTCTGCAGATGTATCTTCCTATATTGTCCATGTGTGTGTAAGTATGACCTATGTGTGTGAGCACAAACCTGGAAGCCTGTGTGTGTATGTGTGTGTACACAGAATTCTATTATTTCACTTAGAAATAACCAATCCTTTGATTTAATACTGCAAATCCAATCCTGCCTTACTGTGTGGGGTCAACTCAATGGATAGCCACACTTATTGACTATAGACACCATTTGTTCAAAAGCATAGATGACTCTGGGGAAACTGATCTTGGCCATGGGGAGGAGGTATTATTCAGATTATACATGATCCTACTGTTCAAAGGCTATTTGGTAACTCACCTCCTATCTTCATCTTCTTTTGGAAATAGGGGCCTAATGCTATTTTAGACACAAAGTAGAAGCATGACTGTGATAGCTTTAGAAAGGTGTTTTTCTTACTATGAAGTCACATACACATGTCTGCTGAGAATAAACATAGGGGAGAAATGCTTTCTTTGGTACCACCTGATCTTCATGTGGTGGTCAGCTGTGCCAAACTGGACCTCACTGCAGACTTCAGCAGAGTAACTGCTGGAAGATAAGTGGGAGCACATGGTATGTGCAAGATAAGACCCCAGAAGCCTTAAATAAATGTGAACAACAATGCTCTTCTAAGTGGTCTTCTGAGAAAAGCACTGTTATCATCAGCATTGTTCACACTTATTAACAACTTTCCTTGGATTTGGTTGTCAACATGTTTGTTCTTTTAACCTGAATTATCTGCCAGGGAAAAAACTCTTCCCAAGATCGACCAGCAGTTGTTGGTGCGGGTTGTGGCTCCCAGAGCAGTTTCCAGCTGTTGTCAGCACAGCAGGAAGGAGCCTGTGCCAAGATAGCCACTGCCTGGAGTCAGGCCAGCCCTGCCCAGTAGGTCAGGCCTTAAGTGCCATCAGCCAAGGCTTTTGGAAAAACCTATGGTGAACCATTCAGAGGTACATTAGATCTAATGGGACAATACCAGGGAGAAACTAAGATATAGGATGTGTGGTTTGCTGCTTCTCCATTCTCTGCCTACCCTTTTTGAAGTGTCAATATATGAACGGCCCCTCCACTAGCCAGAAAGGGCCTAAAAGTTCTATGCCATATTCTAACACTAATCTGTTAATTTCTTAATCTGATCCACATTGAATATTCCATATGTAGTTTAAGCCCTGTAAATACAGGTACCACTGTAATTTCTCTGTGACTTTCTAGGTCAACATGCCTATGTAGTCAATGTTAAAAATTAAAACAAAACTAAGATCTTTTTTAACTTAAAAGTGAATTTAAGTGTTAAAGTGAATGGAAGGTGCTAAATGCCACCACTTATTGTCGCCCACTGACTTATGCTGGAGGGTAATCTGACAAGGATTCCCATAGGTATCCTGCAGACATGCATACAGTTCTTTTGAGGGACTAAAATGAACTTTGAGAATGGAGAAAGATAAAAACTCTCTGTGGGAAAGTGTTCTAACTTTTGTTTTCAGTCTCTGGACAAGTTTTCTTACTTCTGTTCATTCATTCATTCATTCATTCATTCACAGGCTTATTTATTTATTTATTTATTTATTTATTTATTTATTTATTTATTTTAGAGAGAGAGAGTGAGCATGCATGGAGGAGGCACAGAGGGAGAGACAGAGAGCATCTGAAGCAGACTCCATGCTTAGTGCAGAGCCCAACGAGGGGTTAAATCTCACGACCCTGAGATTTTGACCTGAGCTGAAACCAACAGTTGGATGCTCAACAGACTGAACCACCCCAGCACCCCTCATTCACAGGCTTTAGAATCAGACAGGCAAGGGCTGAATCTATCCTCTTATGTTCTTGACGTATGCTATTGGGCAAATCTGTGGTATTGCTAAGCCTTGGTATCCTGTCTAACGTGAAACTAATTCATTCAATCAGGAGATAGTTTTGAGTCTCCTGGGTCTGGGCATAGCAGAGAGTAAAGAAGAAAGACATGGTTCCTTCCCTAATAGAGCAGCTGAATATAGGAATAGTAAGTTAGGATATAGAGCTGAAGAAATATGGGATGCTCTTACCTTTAGTCAATGTATTCATTTGTCAGACTGCCTTAACAAAATACCATAAACTGGTGCTTAAAAATCATAGAAGTGTGTTGTCTCACAGTTTTGAAGGCTAGAAGTCTGAAAACAAAGTTTGTTAAGACTATACTCCCTCAGGAACTCTGCATAAGGATCCTTCCTTACCTCTTCCTAGCTTCTGAGGGTTATGGCAATCTCTGGCATTCCTTGGCTTGAAACTACATCTCTCCAATTTCTGCCTCTGACATTACATGGCATTCTTCCCTGTGTGTTGCTTCTGTGTCTGTAGGTGCAAATCCCCCTCTCCTTTCTCTTATAAAGATACCAGTCTTTGGACTGGAGGACATACTCTGATCTAGTTTGACCTTTATCTCAACTTGATACCTCCAAATAAGGTCACATTCATAGGTCCTGGGAACCTGGGCTTGAACATATCTTTTTGGGGGTCACAATTCAATCCTTTACAGTCAGGAACCAAAAAATTCCCTCAGAAATTCCCAACAGGCATCTCATGGCTCCCAGCACATCTCATGGCTGGTTCTGAGCTACAAACTCATTCCCTGGCCTGGAGCACACACATCCTCTATGGATATCAGGAGTTCTCTGGTCATATCTAACAAAAATTAGAATTAAAATAGCAAAGGAGGAGCACCTGGGTGGCTCAGTGGTTGAGCATCTGCCTCTGGCTCAGGTCATGATTCCAGAGTCCTGGATCGAGTCCCACATCAGGCTCCCTACAGGGAGCCTGCTTCTCCCTCTGCCCATGTCTCTGCCTCTCTCTGTGCATCTCTCATGGATAAATAAATAACATCTTTTTTAAAAAGGAAATAAAATAACAAGGGAGAAGATGAGTGGGCATGCTTGCTAAATGGACCCCAGCGTCTGCCACATAAGGAGAAAAATTGGGAAGCTGCCACATAAAGATGACATAAAGAACTGAACTAAAAAGCAAGATATAATATATGAGCAATATTTGCAGAGTTAGACCCAATATATCTTGGAAACTACAATTATGAACTAAAGTGGATCCATGAACAAGGATGAGAGCAACCTAGATCTGGGAAATGAGCGACTCTGAACTTGACCTTGAGTGAGTAGAGTATTTGGAGAAGGTGAGCAAAAACCAAGTTACAGAGAGACACAGGCACAGATGGAGGTCTAGGTTTATTTATTTTTCCTTTGTAACCCCCCATCGCTAGCCCCACACACTGGCTCATCTACTCATCAAACTCAAAGTGGAAAGCATAGTCCCAGCCTCAGCAAATCTCTGGCAAAAGCAGCACTCTGGGAAAATACCCAGCACATGCCATGGAGACTGGAAGGCTTCTGGATGACACAGTTGCTCTTGTTTGGAGGATGAACATCAAGAGTGCTTGAGAAATGATAGTGGGAACTCTTCCATTCTCTTCTTGCCTATATTTGGACATAGTGTTTTAACCATTCCTATGGTCCCATCTCCATCTACCTGAGTTGCTGGGGTGGAGATGCACACACTGGATTTTTCTGTTAGTCACTGCCTTGGTAGGCCTCCAGCTGGAAAGTGTAAAGGACAGTGTTGGAAGCTGAGGTCATCCCTTTGATTCTGGTAACCCGGTTGGAGATTCTGTACCCTTGGAATCCAGCTTGTTCATTTCCAGAAAGTCAAGTTTGGTAAATTAGAACCTATTCTATTTTGTTCTTAAATCCCCATCATGACAACTTATGTGAAGTTTAAGAAAGAACTTCCAAGTCTCCTTGTTTAAAATATACTGTAGCTTTTCTAGTAGCATAGAGAAATAATTTATCTCCATTTTCTTCACATTTTTTGACTTCTGAGTCGTATTCTATATTTTTATCCACACTAAACTTTCTACAAAGTTTTCATTGGGTTTGAGCCTGTAGGAAATAATGTATAGTAACCCTAACCACTTAACTGGCCCTGTTTATGTCTGGACTTCTCTCATTGACTCAATGCCCGTAGTTAGTAGTCTCCTTATTTAATGGAAGATAAAGGGACACAGAGCCAATTATCCCTACTTTTCTGATAAAATGGCTAAGGGACAAAGGAATCCAAAGATTTAAGCATTGCCCACTAGCTGGTGCCCAGTCTGGGGGAAAAGTATTGACCCTTCCACCCCCTGATATGCAGAGGCAGACTTCAATTTCCCTGTAGGTGGACACAAGCATGGAGGAAGATAATTCAAAACGTGAATTTATCTAAAATGCATGGAGATTGGATTGAGATAAGTTACATGAAAACACTGAGCACCATATCTGCCATGTAGAACATGATCTATGAAATTTAACTTCCTTCCTTCCCAGTCTTGACCCAAGTGTATTAACTGGGGATTGTTGTATTAATATTTACATGTGGTACTTTGATATAACTTGAGTTCAAACACAATAACATGACACTGACGTTTTCTGATGTGAGCCAGAAATTATTTTCTCCTTCCAGCTTAGCTGCCATGAAACCTTCCTTTGCCTTGTCTGAGGGCTGAAAATTTGCATATGGAGAAAATGTAAGCTTAGTCTTCTTGTCTAGATTCAGTGGGAAGATTGAGAATCTGTGTCTGCATATACTCTAATGGCTGGGGAAATAAAAGTGAACTGCACTGTGAGAAGCCGAGTGAAAAAGTCTTGTTCTTACCTAGGAAGATCAAGTCTTGCATTTGCTACTGCTTTCCTCTGGGTTCCTGGGAGAGCACACCACCTCTCTGACTCCGTCTTCCAGGTGGCTGAGGATTATTATGGAATAGGAGCTCTCAGTTTCCTTTCAGCTACAGAGATTGTTGTGGACTGAATTGTGTTCTCTCAAAATTCCTCTGTCGAAGTCCTAAATCCCTAGCAGCTCAGAGTGTGACCTTCTTTGGAGATAGGTCTTTATAGAGGTGATCAAGATAAAATGAGATCATTAGGGTGGGTCCTAATCCAGGATGACTCATGTCCTCATAAAAAGGAAATTTGGACACAGAGATACGCATGAAGGTAAGATCATGTGAAGACATAAGGAAAAAATGGTCATCTATGAGCCAAGGAGAGAGGCTACAGAAGGAACTGACCCTGCTGCCACCTTGGTTGCAGACTTCTCAGTCCCCAGACTGAAACATTACATTTCTCATGTTTCAGGCAGCAATCTGTGGTACTTTGTTATAACATCTCTAGCAGACTAATACAGAGCTCTACCATTCGATTATTTAATCATATCATTACAAGTTTAATACTAATGGAAAATGTTTTTGTAAATGTTTACATATACATGATTTAAAAAAAAAAAGGATTTATTTATTTGAGAGAGTGAACTCAAGTAGGAGGGAAAGGGCAGAGGGAGAGGGACCCCGGGGTCATGACATAAGCCAAAGGCAGATGTTTATCCAAACTGAGCCACCCAAGTTCCCCTACATATATAAGATCTTGTTGAATCCTAACATTATCAGTGTGAAGTAGGAATCATTTTCCTATTTTCACAGGGGTTAGATACTCTACTGCCACTGAAAGATGAAGAGAGACAGGCTCACACATGGCTTGACCAGTCCCCCAGTGTTGTAGGGCAGATCCAGGTCACAATTATGTGGCCCACTTCCCAGCTTCTTGGTCTATCTTCTACTTCCTGCTGTTGCCTTGTGAGGGTTTGTCAGAGCTTATATACCTGCTTTTAAAACAAGAGAGAGAGAGCAAAAATTAAGGTAGTTGTCCTAGGAATGTATATCAGCACTGTGTGAACAAAAAAAGTTAGGGCTGAGTCTTGGACACCATATGTGCATGGAGAAAATACAATAGGCACACTTTTCTTATCAGTATATCTCATTCGCTGGCTTCTTTAGCTCAATTTGGCTGAAAAGATGATCATTGCTGCCAAAGCCGCAAAAGATGAGGGAAGACACAGATCTCTCAGGACAAAAAAAAAAAAAAAAAAGAAAGAAAGAAAAAAGAAAAGAAAAAAACTGAATAAAATATCCCTAATTGGTTCCAAACTATTAAGTGTGCGGCTCCAGGGATCATCCTTTACTGCATGAAGACAAGCGGTTACTGCCCTCAGGGGCAGAGCAGGGCACACAGGCTGTTGGAAGGGTTGCAGGTTGGTAGAACCTTCTGGAGCGCAATTTGGCAGTATGTCTTCACAGACTCTACAGTCTTTGAGTCTATAATTCTACTTCAGGGAGTTCATCCGTGAAATATTTCAGTCAAAGGTGGAGAAATGTGAGTGCAAGAATGTTCTCAGCAGCTCAGGTGTCTGCCCACCGGAATGGAGTGTGGAACAGGGAGGAGAGCTGGGGCTTGGGGGCAACACAGGAGGCTGGAAGCCACCACTGAGGGCCCCGGACCTGGCACTGCTTACCGTGCAAGCATGGAGAAATCTGGGTTGTTCATGGTATGTCTAATACCATGCAAAGGTGTCCATGATGTATACCAACTAAAAATAGAAAACTTTATAGAGATAGTGTACACAGCATGACTCCATATGGATATACATGTACACGTATGTGTGTTTGCATGCAACCCACAACATGTGCGTGCACGCAAATGAGGTGGCAGGACCTGATTGATACATACCTCAGTCTACCGATTCTAACTGTGGTTATCTCTGGGTCATGGATCATGGAAGATAAGATGTTTTTTTTTTCTTCCTTTGCTTTGCTTATTTGTAATTTCTAACATTTCTACAATACATCTTCATTAATTCAGTAATAATAAGCATTTGTAATAAAGATGGAATAGGCTGAGATCTCTAATTGTATCATGGTCATTATTATTTATTTCATTTTTAGTTAAGAGACCTAGCTCGGAAGTAAGGCAGTAGGAGTTTTCTCTTACTTAGCCTTTTTGTTCTTCTCAGGTCTTCAACTGATTGTGTCTTAACTGGTTCAAGCTTCTACAGCAGAATTCCATGGATGAGCTGCTTAAACAACAAACATTTATTTCTCATAGTTCTGGAGGCTCGGAAGTCCAAAATCAAGGCACTAGTAGATGTGCTGAGACCCACTTTCCCAGAGAGTTGTCTTCTCTCAATGTCTTCACATGGTGGAAGGGGTGAAGGAGTCTCTGGGGTCTCTTTCATAAGGGGACTGATTGCATTCATGGGGTCCCACTCTCATGACCTAATCACCTCTCAAAATCTCTATCTCCTAATACCATCACACTGGGGCTAGAATTTCAACATACGAATTTGAGGGAGTGGTAGTGATGCAAACATTTGATCTATGGCAAATTGGTTGAGGACCACCCATATTAGGGGAGGCTATCTGCTTTCTTCAGTCTACTGTTTCGAATACTCATCCTATGTAGATACGCTCTCAGAGATACACCCAGAATAATGGCCAAACATCTGGGCACCCTATGGCTCAATCAAGTTGACATGAAGCTAACCATCATATTGTCCAACACACAAATGTCTCTCAGTGAGTATAGACTATTGAGCCAAAACCTCCTGAGACCCTTTCCCCTCCCATCTTGCTGAGTCTGGCAGACCCTATGGGATGACTTATTTTCCTGGAGTCACCTCAAAATGGGGAGCCACAAGAGATCTTGATGATATAGAAGACCTTGACTTAGTTATCAGAGCATACATGAGTATGTTTGCTCTGAATTAAACTGAGTAGCAGAGGGTCTCTATCAGAGAGAAATTATTTAAATTATAAACTTTGCTATTTAAATTTTTCCCTGACCCGTATGAAGTGTTTTCTCACTCTTTTGCCACCAGCTGGTTTTGTGGAGTTGGCACACAAAAATAAGCTGTTGCCACCATCAGACTGGCCACCCATATAGATATTCCATTCATGTTCTCAAAGCCAAGGGGAAGAGTTATTTACCTGTTTCTCCCCTGAGTGCTCCACCCTGGCAATTTTGGCGCCAAGGGAAAAAAAAAAAAAAAAAAAAGAAGGCCATGATACATAGTTGGTTGGTTGTTCCTAAATTCAGGATTCTATCCTAGTTCAATACTCAGGTTTGAAGGACGGTGAAATCTCTTCAAGGCAAAATCGAGACCAGGGATGACATCTGCACACAGGGGCTGGGAGAGGTGAGTCAGCCCTGGAGTAAGACTTCAGAGATGCCAATTGCCATGACAGACCATGTCTGATAGTCTCGTCAACTCTAGAACTGCTCAGCCTTTTCCAATCTGAGGGTAAGTCACTGATGTGGAGAAACAAATGGGGTTCAGGACTGGTATGTGAGGATGTGGCCACCAGGGACATGTGCTCATGGACAGTGAGGTCCAGGGTGGTAGGTAAAGCAATGGGCTGGGGAAGGGCTCGGGAACAGTATGACAGGGATTAAAGTCTAAATTCAGCTTGGGGGTTTTTCCACTGTGGACTATTTCACAATGTCTGACACATTTTAGGGTGTCACAAGGGAGGAAGGGCACTACTGGCATCTACTGGGTAGAGACCAGGGATGCTTACATCCTACAATGCACAAGACAGAATGATCCAGCCCCCCACATCAGCGGTGCGTATGTATACATGTGTACACATGCACACACACACATGTGTACACACAAATGAAGTGTACTTAGTCTTACAGATTAGGATAACAAGGAGTGGGGGAGGGCAGATTGGGGAAGAGCTGTGACTTGGGGTGGCTCAGCAGCCTGGAAGCACCCAGCACTGAGGGCAACAGGCTTGCCTGATTTGCAAGGAAGAGCATTGCTTGGCAGAAGGCCATGGTGATGACAAGGTGGTAATCAGAGGATGGGTCTGGGGTGGATTGCTTTGTTGTTTTGTTTTGTTTTGTTTTGTTTTGTTTTGTTTTGTTTTGTTTTATCTCTCCTAGACTCCAAGGGGAGAGAACCTAAGACTATATCTCCAGCATCAGGCAAGAATGACTCAGGGTGGGTCATCCTCAGGGGACTCATTTATGGGAGGTAAGGGCTAAGGTAATGAGGCAAGGGCAGTAATCTCTAAAAGCCTGGAGAGTAAACGTATGAGAATTCCCCAAAAGGCACATTTTAGGGGCTTTGTCCTTTCCTTTCTGCCCCTCATACAGGTTATCTTGGAGAGGAACAGTGATGGGAAAGAGCATGCACTCTCCAGCTAGCCTGTCTGGGCTATCATCCCATCTCTGCCCCTTGCTGGCTGTGTGACTTCAGGCAATCTATTTAACCTCTCTGCACTTCTGTTTCCTCATCTGTAAAATGGGCAGTTACCCTATAGAGATAGTAAGGATGAAATGAGCCGCTATTTATAAAGCTGAGGGTTCTCTGTGATAATTATCTCTCTCGGCTTCCCCAAATAGAGACTCTTTTGTTTCTATCTTCCAAAATTAAGCTTCTCAGGCAAGTGAAACTGGAAAAGAGCAAGAGAGAGAAGTGAGAGCCTCTCCTCTGCTGTTCTTTTCTTACCACTTCCAGATTCCAGGGACTGAGTGTAGGGGTCAATTATACGTGTTCTTCTCAGAGGGCACTGCAAAAAGAGGGCTGTGGCTGAGTGTTTTGTGGGCAAACTGCCTTCTGGGGCATAGTTGTCCCCCTCCGAGGGATATAAAAACAACCTGAAATTATGTAGGTCGGGTTTCCCACGTCCAGTCTGCCTTCCCATACCACCTTTGGACACTTGTCATAAAACATTTCGCTCCCAAAACAGTCTAAAAAGTGTGGGCCAGAGTAGGCATTTACAACAGCATAAACTGTGTCAACACAGTATAAGGGTATACAGTACGGGGGGTCTTATCAAAATGTTCAGAGTACATCTCTATACCCAAAATATGGGAATGCCACTGAAGCCTCTATCGAGCATATGAAAAAAATAAAGGGAAAATAAAACAGCTGAGATTTATTTTTTAAAGGTCTGCTAAAGAATGAATGTGCATACAGGAAGGTTTCTATTAAACGGTCTTTAGTATGCAGAGAGGTATTTACACATTTCACCAACTGCCTGACTAATGCACACCAGAATAAGAAAAACTCTTTGTTTTCTTTTGTTTTTCCTCGCAAGCTTTTCTACTGGGATTCTTCTACTGCTCCTTACAAAGAGATGAGGCAAATTTGGTTGACCAGGTATACGCTAGACAGCCAGCAGTGTGTGGTGACTTTCCAGCTGATCCTGGCTTGGTTCAATTGGTCACCTAGAAAGTGGATATGACATTAGGGGACAGGCATGGCATAAAGAGGTAATTTAAGGGAGGTGCAGGTAACTTCTTATTTCTTTTCTTTCTTTCTTTCTTTCTTTCTTTCTTTCTTTCTTTCTTTCTTTCTTTCTTTCTTTTTCTTTTTCTTTCTTTCTTTTTTTTTTTTTTTTTACTTCTTATTTCCCTCTGAGATTCAACTAGCCTTCAGGACCACTCCGAAACATCAAGGGCTATGTTGACAAATGATAGCTCTGGCAGTGAAGGAACAGATGACCCCAGGTACATCTCTCATCCCTGTGGCCTTGGGAAGGAAGTTTGGAATTGAAAGGTTTTTAGGCTGCCACTAATAGGGACCATTAAAGTCACAGGCTGGTTTTCTCTTTGTGATTTACATTGCAATTCTCTGTAGGAGCTGAAGTCAACCTTCGAGGCCCACATGGCCTCGTTTTACAGGGGAGTTGAGAGCCACTGAATTTATGTCCTTGTTCGAGCCTCCACAACCAATTAGTGTCAGAGGCAAGCCTTGATCATGTAACTGCTGGTTCTTACTTCTGGGCTCCTTCCCCCACGCTGGGTGGGTCCCTTCCTGCAGAGACATCTGCTCAGAAGCATTCGTGCCTAAAGAGTGACATGACATTTTTCAGCATCTATTACACTACAAACTGGAGCCCACTGTCATCCTTCACTTCGTTCCAGCAAGTCTTCATTTCCTACTTCGCTTTAACTCAAACCTCATGTAACGTTTCCAAATGCCTGTCTCAATCCATGCTGACCTTCAAGACCGCCAACCCCAAAGGGGGGATATTTCACTTCCCAGCTGCTCTTGGGGAGAAGGACAAAAATGAATTCTCAGGTTCCTCTTCTCCTGGTCCATGTTTATAGCTGGAGATGCAAGCAGAATCTGGACAATACACTTTTGTGACCATCTTCCTTCCTCTCAGCTTTGCTGTCAACGGTTGATACAATTAGTTGCAAGAAACATGCCATGGTGGTTTTTACAAGTCCCCAAAGTTTTAGGGATTAGTCACTTATTTCTTGAAGGAGTGCCTTCAGCCGGCTAGCAGGCAAGAAAGACAAAAAGACACTGGCATAGCTGAAAAGGAGTAAGAATGAAGAAGATGATGCTCTCTGATGCTGGCAGAGAGTTTTAAAAGTACTGTGTGCTCCAGGACTCTCAGGGGCTAATTCACAGGAAATAGAGAATTTCAGGTCCTGAGGAAGAGTTGGTCCAATATTCTGACTGGCTTCTGCGTAAATGAATGACTCTTTCTTTCTTTCTTTCTTTCTTTCTTTCTTTCTTTCTTTCTTTTTCTTTTCTTTTCTTTTTCTTTTTTTTACAGGAAACTATGGAGCGCTTCACGAATTTGCGTGTCATCCTTGCTCAGGGGCCATGCTAATCTTCTCTGTATCTGAACGACTGTTTCTTTTTTTTTTTTGAAACAATTATTTGTTTATTTTTATGTCTTGCTCTTTCTTTAAAAAAAAAAATTAGCTTCCCTACCATAAGATAAGAAGTAGAAAAAATAAGATTAAGTTTAGGGGAAAAGTTAGATTATACACAAGGTCATAAGGTCACAAGGTCCTAGACTTCCATAGGAGATGGATATGAGACTCTTTCTTAAACACGTTCTGCGCTGTTGACTGTCTTCCCATTAGTTGCCTGTCACCACATCAGTGCTTGTCATCCAAGAGCGACCTCTGTGAGCCAGACATTAACACAGTTGGGTCTGTGGTGCTTTAGTTTATATGAGTAAGAAAAAAGTGAATAAACATGTCAAGATTTCTACTGTGGAAAGGTTCTGAACCCACCCCAATATTCATCAACTTCTCCATTTAGAATTACTCATAAGTGTGGGGTCTATAGTTTCTTCACGCGGCTGTTCTTTTGGTTTTGCTTCTTCTTTGAACTCTTCCAATGGCCGAAGACAGCCAACAATCAATGATTCTTGTCACAATTCCTCCCCAGGGGGTGCCTAAAGAGTGACCCTGTGGGATGGCTGTGGCCAGATCCTCTGTGGCGCCCACACTATGTGTATTCTTATCTTTAATTTCCTTTTTTAACACTCACCCAGATCTTTACTATGAAGAAAGGAAGGTGTGAATGTACTTACTGCCATTTAACTGTATGCTTAAATGCAGTCAAAATGGTAAATTTTATGCGATGTATATTTTTCCACAATACAAAAGAAATAAATGATATTTTTTAGAACAACAACTAGAATTTTAGCCGCAGCTAAGCAATAAGCTATACGATGAAAGGCAGTGGAGACAGAACTGTGGCAGGTGCAAATTTCTAAGCCCTCACTGGGTGTTTTACTTCCTAAACCAACCCTGGGAGGTCTTTCCTAATCTCTGCCCCTCAGTTGTTGAAGGAGCCTTCTGCTGATGCATCTCACGGAACTGAGGAGGTATCCAGCAGAAAAAGGATGCAGTCCGTGCCAAGGAATTCAATTGCTTCCTTGCCACTTGCTGCTATTTATGTGTGAAAATGACACAAATTTGTCCTGCTATCCAGGATTTTAAACAGAAACAAATAACTTTCATGCAAAAAAAAAAAAAATCTTGTTTTCTATGTGGTTTTCTCTTGGGAGCAAGATGTTGCTTTTCTTAAGTGGGATGAATTTTGCACTTCATTAAGCACCTTGATCTTTTCAACACATGAGGCTTGAATGCAATAACATAATCTTAGATCATCGAGATTAATGATTACAATAAAACCGTGGGCATAAATCTTCGGAGGACTGTGAAAACCGACCAGCTGCAGATGCGGAAGGCTGATTTCTAAAATTTCAGGAAGATTTATTTCTATTGATGGTTATCTTATGTTTTGGTTTTTGTTTGCTTGTTTGATTTTTTTTAGACTTATCAAACTTTTAGTCCTAGAGTTGATGGGGTCTTCAAGGGGTAATTTGGCCCCTGGCTTAATATTCAACCCAAATCCTCCTGGTGTGGCTTGTGTTCAGCCATGACATCTCTATGGGAATCCTGACAGTACAAGTCAGGAGTGCTATTTACACATGACTTGGCATTCTCCAAGATTCCCTAGAGGACAAAATGGGTGCCCTGAATTTAGGACAGAGCGATCAAGACAATTCCAAATGCTGGAGCTGCTCAGTCCATCTCTCTGATCCATATTGATCCATTGATCCAGGCAAAAAAATGTCTCCTTGGCCTATGCACACCAGCAAGAGTGAGGAATTCAGACCTTCAGACTTCCAGAGACAACAGACCAGTACACTGAAGTGAAGCCGCGTCTATATGTGTATTGGCTGAGGATTTCCAAACTCCTCTTAAAACTGTGGGTCAAGACATCAAGGTTCCTTAACAAGGATGAAAAGAGAGACTTGGAAGAAGCTGATGCTTTTTAGGTCCTGTTGCATAGGGCAGTGGCTTGTGGTTCTACCAGGAGTTGAGTCAGATTGTTCTGGAACATTTTGTGGCTGCATACATACAAGATGTGAACTGTACAACTATCTCACCCTCTTCTTTGAAGATGCTTTCATGTGAAAAAACTCAGAAGCGATTTATGCTTTATGGGTACCAATGTTTTCATCCTCATGATATCAAGCACTGAGCAGTCTGCTTGATAAAATCCAAATGATTATCTGAGTTTTGTATTTTTTATTCCCTTGCACTGGAAACTAAGCATGAGACTGAGTGCCTGACTGGCAACAACATGGGGGACAGGCTTCAATGTGGGAAGAGCCCATGCCAACCAGACAGTTCCCTGGAGTCTAATTTCCTGGATGAACATTTGTATTATCCTTTTTCAAGCTCCTCTCATCCAAGGGGGTACAGTTATTTGTGGCTCTGGCCAACTTTAGAAGCCTGATGCCAAGAAGAGTTTGGGGCAGCAGTAGATCAGGGTACAAAGAGATATTGGCCTTTCTCCTAGGGGAGGTAGATGAGCCATGCATAGGTCACCCACATCTGCTTTAGACAGTAATCTTCACAGATCTTTTTCCAAATGCAGTGGCTTAAGGTAAGCTAATTTCCCACACACCTGCCACAGAGGAAATACATATTCAAAGACATATTATCCCCAAACTGGACAGAAGTGAGTAAGGTATGCAGAAATAACAGTTGCCCTAGTAAAAACAGTAGCCAGGAACCACCCAGTTTGACTCTAGACCAAAAAAAAAAAAAAAAAAATCTTTTAGAAAACGTTAGCTCCTATGATTCCTCATCTGTTTGGCTTGTGGTTGGTTATGGGAATGTTCTTGATTGTTTCTACCATGTCTGCATGGATCCAAGGGGCTGCTGGCACCCATGAAATATCTGGAAATAGACGAGATAAGTTTGTAATATTCAAAATGGTCTTACTAAAGGCTCTAAGGCAGGGAACATCACAAATGAAGGAAATGTGAATGCCAAGACTGGGCAAGTGGCAGGCCCAGTCCCTTTGCATGGGATCCAGCAGGACTGCAGATTGCCTGGCATTTCTCCCCCAGGCTCATGGTCCACCTACTACATCTTTACTGCAACCCAGGAGAGGGATTCACCCCAGACGAGTTGCCATCCCAAGAAAGAGAGATGGCCTGGGGGAAGCTCTGCTTCATACTCACAGGGAAGCAAGCTTACCTTTGTAAGCATCAAGGAGAAAATCATAATTCTGTACAACCACCTGCAAACCCAGACAAGCCATATGTACCAGACAGATAAGGCTGACCCATTATCTTAGCGGCAGAGAGATGTCTTGATTCTCTCTCTCTCTTTTTTTTTTTTTTTCATTGCTTTAAAATTTTCCCTCAACAGGTAAGGTTTTCTCCTTCTGGAACTCCTATTATTTGTGTTATATCTTCCACTCTATCATTTAGGAAGGGGAGCTTTGGAAACCTTCCTGGGTGGTGGTGGTGGCAGTGAGGAAATGAGGACAGATAGGAGGGGTTCACAGAGATAGGACCTGTAGCTCCTAGGTACCAATAGGAGTCAGTTGACCAGCTCTGCCAGTTTGTCCTAGACTGGTGGGTTTCCCAGGCACAGGGTCCTCCCAGGTAGGACTGCCACAGGATGGGGAGTCAGGCCTTCCCCACTCACACCTGGGCAGCACCCAACCAAACTCCATTCACACCCCACCCCTGTCTCTCCAGGGAACACCCTGAAGCCCATCTCCATGTTTTCATTTTCTTCTACCAGTGAATTAATTTCTTTCCATTAATGTTTTAACCTTGCATGGACAATTCGTTTATTCTGAATTGTAGTTGCCCGGCATTTGCTTGAAATAGCGTATTATAAGCTCTCTGAAGTCAGAGGCCATCCTTATGTGCCTCATATACTTAGGCTGCCTCCCTCCCAACCGACAACTTCCACCTTCAAAGTTACATGTCTAGAAGGGGTGCAGTTTCCATGTGAGATGGTCTGGAGAAGGAAGTCTCCCGTCTCCTGAAAAGGTGAAGGCTTCACCGTCCACAGGAAGACAGAGTGAAACCCTGTCAACAGCCACTTAGCTCTCCAGCCTCTATCCACCTTCTCCCTTCTCAGTCTCTCCTGTCCATTTCCAGACTTGCTCTTTTCTCTTGTGAATGACTCAGAGCCTTTCCCAGCCAAGCTTTGTTTTTTTTCTAATCCTCTTCTACATCACAACTCTGGAATACTTCACAAAGGCTCCAGAGTCCAGAAGGCCAAACTTCTAAATTCTATGCATATGTATTGTATTTTGGGAGGTAGAGTATGCAGAGTGGCTTAAGGGTAGGGATCTGTGAACATATTTGCCTTCATCATCATAAAACAAGTATTATAAGTAATAGATGCTTGCTAAATATTTATTTTTTTTTAAACTGATTTTTTTTTAATTTTTTTTTTTTTATTTATTTATGATAGTCATAGAGAGAGAGAGAAGAAGCAGGCTCCATGTACCGGGAGCCCGATGTGGGATTCGATCCTGGGTCTCCAGGATCGAGCCCTGGGCCAAAGGCAGGCGCCAAACCGCTGCGCCACCCAGGGATCCCGCTAAATATTTATTGCACTCGATTATTTCTCAATCGTGTGGATGGGTGGCTCTGGGAAGGAATTAGTTGTGGGTCTGATGCTTTCTTACAATAATGGCGGCCCAGGAAAGGACCCCCTGCCCCCCTTGAGGCTCACAGTGACCTAGGGAATGGAAAAAAGGCCCTGCTCCCTTAACAAGAGAAGTGAATTCTGGTAGAGGGAGGCATTCCAGAAGGGATGTTTGTGTAGGGATGTGTGGTTGTGCTTCTGTGAGTGTGTTGCTGTGAGCAGGTGCCAATCTTGGTCATACAGGGTCAATGTGGTAAAAATGAAGAGCACGGATTTGGGTCTTGGGTGCCTGCAATGTCACACTAGCCCTGAGGCAAGCTGTTCTTGACTGTCTCATGCTACCATTTTCTCTCATCTGTCCTTTATAGAGTTCTCGGAAACCCTAGATATCCCAACACACATAAAACACTTAGCACAGTGCCTGGCATATAGTAAATACTCAATAAACATCAGCTATTACATTATAGGCTTGACCCCGACTACAGATGAGAGTCTTCTAAGGCACAATAAATCCTCAGGAGAGGGGACCACAAGGAGCCGAGAGTGTGCTGGCTTGAGTTTTTGGAACTGCCTTAATATATTTGAAATTTATCCTGAAATCCAATGTGCTGAGGTCCCCTGATAAAAACAGAGAGAAAAAAAAAAGTGGAAGCATATGGTGGTCTGTGTCTTAAAGAAGAATGACTTCAGTTATAGAAACAGGCTGTTGGAGAAATACGTCTTTTCAGCCCCGTCAGTCACAAACCTTTTCCAAATGTTGACATTACGCATGATATTAATATACTATAAAGGATCCGTGTAAAACTGGAAAAGCACAAACACACCATGAAAAGCCAGAGTCATGCTAAGGCCCCTAATGGATTAGCAGCAAAGATTCACAGCTAGCTCTGAGTATCAGGGCTTGCAGTGGATTGGGTCAGGAGGCTTATGACATAACTAGTCACCATCTGAGGATGTGGCTGAATCTAGATTGTTCTAAATTAAAGGAAACATTTCTCATCCACATTCTTATTAAGGTTTTATTTTCTTTTACTCGATTATCAAGGATTTTTTTTTGCCTTTTGCATCCCATATAGGTTTTGAGGAGGTAGTAAATTTCCACTTAGGATAAAGCTCCCCCCCCATTTTCTATCCCCCAAGTTTGGAGGAGTTATTCAGGCAGAGAACAACCTTTGAAGTGAAGAGAAACTGTGCTATCAAGCCAGAATATGAAATAAAATCAGAAAGGGGCCCCTAATGCATTATGGAATACAGCGCAGAATCTGGCCGAAGGTGATGCTAATTTCTGCTCTTGTCAATGAAAAACAGACGTCAGGACAACTTGCTCAATATTCGTCTGAATCCTCAGGACTCTGAGTTGCCACATGGCGATCTGAGAGAACTCGTGGGCCTGGCGGGCGAGGGGGGAGCTTCGTGAAGGGGCAAAGGCTGGCTCCTTTATTTTCTTTGGCATGGCTTATGGAAAAGTCAAAGAAAATGAATTTCAAATGATGGGTCAAAACTCAAGATTTGAAACACATTTCTTCTATCCTGTAGGTCTCACGCATCCGTGGACGTGGTTTCAGTAACTTTAACTCCGCTTCCAGTGGCAGGTATGGGGTTCCTGGAGTTCTATTCAAAGAAACATTTTCTTTTCAGTCATTTACCATGCAATGAATCTTTTTGAATTCTGCAAAGTCGTGGGGAAAAAGTTCAGATTGGCTGCAAATGATTATCCTCATTTCCCACCCACCTCCCCCGCCCCATTTCTTTTCTCTTTTATAATTGTTCCTTTTGCCTGTGGCACATTTTGCATAAAAAATGTGCGTGGGACAAAAGATCCATATTAAGGCAGCAGCTGGGATACGGGTGTCACTCAGGAAACTTCCCCCCTTCACTCTGTAATGTTTGTCTACATTGTAAAAATACTTTGAGAGCTCAATGAATGTTTGCGTGCTAAATGAAAACATAGAAATAATGTCTAATGTCTACATTTTGGTCATAAAATCTAAGAAATTAGACAGATGCATGAATGCCCTTATGGGAAGAAGAGAGGCGACTGCTTTATAAAGACCCTGGACTTTTCCTCCAGAAAGGAAGGAGGGTGATGCTAGAAGCAGAAGGAAGAATGTCCTTTTTTTTTTTTTTTTCTGAAGGAGCAGCCCCTGCTACTCCTTCTGATTAACTGGCTTATGCAGGCAGCTTCTGAGGAAGGTCACATAAAAAGAGCTGAATATCCCCATCACCCCCATCATCAACCTGTCCTCCAGCTAGAGTATTGCTGAAGAGAACGGCAGACTCTGACCTTGGTTCTGCTCGCTGCACCCCACCCCACCCCACCTCACCTCTGGGTTGCTGGCTCCTCGGCCTCTCCAATGCCCCAGTCCCACTATCTTTTGTCTACTCCCTTTGACCTGGGTTTCCTTACTCCTCCTAGGTCCAGGTCCATCTTGTTCTGAAACTCAGTAGCCGCAGCAAACACAGCAGAGTAGTCATTGTAAGCATCCAGCTGCACAAAGACACCCTCCAGCGAGAAGGCTAGGGGGAGGATTTGTTCCAAAAACACTATGGAGCCTGCAGGAAGGTGGAGTGACCCTATCTCTTCCCATCCTGGGGGTCTACTTGGAGGAAAGCTTCCTCCCAGAGTTAGGGATGCAAAGATGTTTCCCTGGGGTGAGTTTTTATGGGAAAAAAATGGAAGTCTGTGTCTAATTTAGGATCTAGTAAAGAATTTGAGCTTGCCCAGAGAGGGGTCTGGTCTTTGCCCTTGGTTTCTGGGAGGTAATCACTAAGCCCTTGGGATATCCTGCCTAATGAGAGTGTCTTTGTTCGTCTTGGGGCTTTGCACCAGCCAGATAATAACGGTGTGATTTAGGGTGGGGACTGTGAGCCACACCAACATGCTTCAGGATGGGGGCTTTGAGTTCCATGATCAGTTCTGCCTCTTGAGGTGATGGAAACTGCAATCAACCACTCAGCTATGTCCATGTGATTAAACCCCAGGAAAGACTCTGGACCCCAGGGCTCTGATGAGATTTCTTGGTTGCCATGATCTCTGCATACTGCCGCAACTAGTGCTGGGAGGATAATGCTGTACTGATTGCACGGATATAGGACAGCTGGAAGCTCTGTGTCTGGTACACCTCTCCTGGAACCATGCCCTATGCTCCTCTTCCCGTGGCTAAATTTACTCTGTATTCTTTCCCTATAATAAACCACAACTATGAATGTAATAGTTTTCAGTGAGTTCTGTTCCAGGGAATTATGGACACTGAGGGTGCTTTCAGAACCCCTTATCTTATCATTGGAGTTAGAAGTGAAGGAGGTCTTATAGACACTGACTATAAAATTTGCAGGAGGTAGAGGGGGGTCTCACCCAGGGTATTTTTCCTGGTGAGGCCTGACGCTCTGACTTGAGGAATATTCCAGGATTTGTGCTAATGATCTTTTCTGTCTCATTTCTCCACTTCCTGGCAGAGCCACTTGCATTTCTGACCTCTCAGCTGCACATGATCCACTTATATTATTTTCATATGAATACTTACATTCAAACTAGCAATTGCTTCCTATGATCAGCTGCTAAAATTTTTTAAATGATCCTATTAAGACTTACATATGCAGGTGAAAGGAAAATTTTCTACTCTTTGACGATTTAGAAAGCCTCCATTTCCTGACCTTGACACAATGTACAGGTTCTCTGGGAATGGCGAAAGGTCAACCAAAGAACACATGGTAGGGTCTCAATAAATGTTCATTCCCACCCATATCGGTGTGCTGGGGCTCCTATAAGAAAACCTCACAAACTGGCTGGCTCAAAACAATAGTGATTCATGGTCTTTTAGCTCTAGGGGTCAGAAGCTTGAAATCAAAGAGTCAGCGGGGTCATCCCCACTCTGAAAACTGTAGGGGAATCCCTCCTTGCTGCTTCCTAGCTTCGGGTGGGTTGCTGGAAATCTTGGATGTTACTTGACCTGTAGATGCCTTTACCCAGTCTTCATGGCCTTTCCTCTTTGTCTGTTCACTTGAAGTTCTTTTATAAGGATACCAGCCACCTTGGATTAGGGACCCATCCTACTCCAGTATGACTTCACCTTGGTTAATTACATCTGCAAAAATATTTCCAAAGAAGTTATATTCTAAGGTACTGGTGGTTAGAACACGAAAATATCTTTTCAGAGGGGACACAGTTCAACCCATTTCCACCTTTTTGAAAGCTAAAGTGGCGTATATGAGCTCCTAAACCTCAGTTCCTTCATCTGTTCAGTGGGAAGAATTACATCACTGCCTCCCAGTCTAAGGAGGGACCCAAAGAGATAAAAATACATATGTGCTCAGAACACACATACATAGATGTGCAGGATAGCTCATACACATGAGATACGATAGCTCATTGTCTGTGTGAGCAGTGATCCCAAGTAGGATGTTTTCCACTGCATTTCCATTCATCAACATCTGAGGTGTGCAATTGCTCCTCCTTCACCTATTCTTTCTCATCCTGCTGTTCCCAGGTGCTTGGGGAGCAAAGAGGGGTGTCAACCAAAGGGGCATTGTTTCCCAAGGGATGCTCATTCATCAACTCCTTTTGAGCAGTTAGCACGCTGAGACAGTCACTTGCTACACCTTGCCTTTCTCTCTGTCTTGACTTAGGGCTTATCTGAGAGCCTTTTGTTCAGGCTCATAATTATTCAGTGACTCAGTAGCCCACAAGCATTACCCGTGGAGCCAGACAAGACCAGCAAGCTCCGTGGACCACCTGTTCCAAGTCATTTCCTGTGTGGGCGGCAACTTCACAGGGCAGAAAATGTGAGTTACGGTAAAAATGGCCTCAGCTCTGGCGCTCTGCATTGTTGAAACTAGATGGAATCTCGCTTGATTATGTTCTGGCCAGACACATTTCATTATCATTCTTTGCATATATATTAAAAACTCTTACCCCTTTATAAACAAATGTTCTCAAGGGGGAGACAACACACCCTTGTGATGTGACGTTGCTATGAGAGAGTAAACACACCCATGTTTTACTTATTAAGTCAGCTCTGTGAGTGCAGAATGCACTTAGAAGGCACAGTAATGAAGGTGGTGTGTGTGCTCCTGTGGGTACTCTTACAGATGGGGGTTCAAGAATATTAACGGTAAATTCTAAGCCATACATTGCACTAAATTAGAGTTTTGGAAACGGTTTGAATGAATCAAGTATTCTGTTCACAGTACACTTAAATTGGCCAATGGAGTGGAAAAAAAAAAATACCCCAAACAGTTATTTATGTCATGTAGACAAAACACTGGGTTGGTTGACTGATCATTTCCACTCTACAGTGAGCCATCGTTGGTATTTTCACTCTGAGTTTAACTGCACATTTTTCCATGAATGTAACTAACTGCTCCTCATGAGGAAGATTCATTTTTAACCTTATTGCCCCTCATTCTCTGTCTTTCTGATCTCTCTGTAGATTGTGGAATTCTTTGGTCATGATTAAACTTTAAAAATAAAGCCTACTTATGAATGACCACGAGAAACAGTCTAGAAAAAATAAACTTGAGTTCATGTGTCAGGGAGACAGTACAACATTGGCAGAAAGAACAGGAATTTGGGAACCTGGTGACTTGATTAAAGTCTTAGCTGTGTGTCCTTGTGCTAGTTGCTTAACCATTCTGAGCCTTGGTTTATTGATCTTCCAAATGGGGCTGGTAATACCTACTTCCCAGAGATTTAGTGATGATGATGAGACAATGCATATTATCCCCTAGCAAGCCCTCAATTAAAAAGGGAGGGATCCCTCATCTACATTTATAACTCAGTCAAAATAACTAAAAATGCTGAGTACTCCAGACCCCAACCCTCACTCCTCATATTCCCTGTAAGTCCCATACACCCCAATTACTTCAATACCGAAGCCGGCATCATACACACATTTTATAGAGGTAGAGAGGGAAGGGGATAATGTGCCCAGGAACACATGAAGTTCCTTGAATGAAAGGTGCAAATCTCAAGTACAAACTGACCCTTTTGCTTGTAAAAGTGACCCTCTTGGCCATACTCAGCAATTAACCCTGCAGTTGACCAGGATCATTCATTCATGGACTCATGTATTCATTTATTAAAAAAACACCTGGAGTGGGCCCTGTACTAGGCTCTGGGAACACAAAGCATGTGTCATGCCTGGGGGCGTAGTCAGGCACTAAGTAGATACATATTTTAGTGTAAGCTGGGATTGGTGCTGTGAACAGCAAAGTGCAGAGTAGTACAGCAGAGTGGGAACAGTGCTTTGTCATCTGCGTTCTTTCCTCCTGCTCCCAGCCAGGCCAATGCACTATTGATGCAACACTGACAAAATGAATGGTAAGTGGGATACAGTGGGATACAGGGGCTACTTCCTTCCAACCATTGTTTCTGCATATTTATATTAAAAGGGCCTTTCGATGTTTGCAGAGCTTGGAAGTATAATATGAAAAATAATTCTTTATATTTACTACAGTGTCTTTCGTTTAAGTTGCTCATGAGCCTTGCAGACATAACCAGACTCATTTTTGGAACTCTTCTCAAAGGAAGGTTGAAGGAAAGACTCTTGCCCCATTTCTCAGGTGAAGCCACTGAGTTAGGAGGACGTGAGGGGGGTCTTGGATTAGAAGGCCAGGTGTCTGAATCCTTTCTCTCTGGCTCTGAACTCAGTAGCTAGCAGTGTGACTTTGGGTGCTTTCCTTTACTTTCTTTTAGGGGTTTGGGATGGACAATCCCCAGTGTCCCATGTGGTTTGAATAATCTGTGATGGTAGCAGGGAGACTGGTCAGATGTCAGAATGCTAACTCCCAAGATGTAATTCAAGCCTTCATGGATAACTTCACATCAGAATAAGATTTCTGAAAGAAGGCCACCTAAAAAGATGATCAGGAATAATCTTATCTCAGTGTGTCCCCAGATGCCCAAGAATAAGAATGACTAAAATGCTGGCTAATGACACAGATTCTCAGGACCCAACCTAGACTTAGTATATTCGAACTCTTGGCAGAGGCCTGGCAAGGAATTACAGAAATCATCAGGCAAATTTGGAAAGCACAGCATCCATCTAGGTCAGTGGTCTCAAGTTACCAGGGACCTTAGAAGAATGAGAATGGCTAGATCCAACCCTATAGATTTTATTTACATGTGTTGGGAAGTGTCTGAATGTCCATAGTTTTAAATATCTTCCCTGGTGATTACTATGGGCAGCCAAGATCTAGAGCAAGCTCTGTCATTGTACCAATGAACTAGTATGAATGGGTTTGATGAAGCTAATCTTCCAAAGATGTAAAAAATTGTGTCCAAAGCTGTCCAATGGCTGGTGGCAATGTAGGGCTACACCCCCAGCCTCTGACTCTGCTTCTCACTCTGTCCACCACATTAGATTGATATAAGTTTTCTTTTCTTTTTTTTTTTTAAAGATTTTATTTATTTATTAAGATTTTATTTATTTTTCATGAAGTCACACAGGAGAGAAGAGACAGAGAGGCAAGAACCAGGCAGATGGAGAACAGGCTCCATGCGTAGAGCCCGACGTGGATTCGATCCCGGGTCTCCAGGATCGTGCCCTGGGCCAAAGGCAGGCGCCAAACCGCTGCGCCACCCAGGGATCCCATAAGTTTTCTTTTAAATGTGAAGGAAAAGGTCTTGATTACATTAGCTTAAGAAAAGAAAAAAAAAACCATCATTCAAAAATTTAAAATTTAGAGGATGCTTGGGTGGCTCAGTGGTTGAGCTTCTGCCTTGGCTCAGGGCATAATCCTGGAGTCCCGGGATCAAGTCTTACATCTGGCTCCTTGAATGGACCCTGCTTCTCCTCTCGCTGCCTATATCTCTGCCTCTCTCTCTCTCTCTCTGTGTGTATGTCTTTCATGAATAAATAAAACATTAAAAAATTTTAAATTTGGAATTTAGTAAAACATTCGACTACATAGAAGTCAAAATTTTCTGTATGATTCCCATCACTACCACCATCAACTCTAAGGTAGTTCAAAGACAAGCATGAATTTGGGGAAACACTTGTAACATAAATGACAAAAGTTTCTGTGAAAAATCTCTAGAAACCAATAAAAAGATGAATAATCCAGGGAAGAGTGACCGAAATGAATAGAAAATTGACAAAAAGAAATTCAAGTGACCAATAAAAATATAAAAATGTATTTTACTTCCTTAATAAAGACAGAAATTAGGTTATCAGTGAATTATTAATATCTGCTCATCAAATTATGAATGACTACATGATTGATCATCTCTGCTATTGGGTAGCCTATGGCTGCTGGTGATAGATTAAATTGGCATCATCTTTCTGCGGAGCAATTTGGCAATATGTACCAAAAGCCTTAACATGTGCGTACTCTTTAACTTGGAAATTCTACTGGAAACAAATTTTCCTAAGAGGTAAGGATATTAGGATGAATATGTAAGTATCTTTGTTTTATCACAGGGTTGTTTATTATATCAAACATCGGAAAAAATACAAATCAGCCAGGAATATACAATTGACAAGATATATTTTGGTTGATCCCCACAATGGAATAATGTGGAAATATTAAAAATCATATTGCAGAATTACATGTGTTGGCATAGAAATATCTTCCATGTATATAAAGTGAATAAAGTTACCAAACTATATATCGCAGGAGCTCACTTTTTAACATGTATGAATGAGTATGTATGCACCACATATGCACTACATATGGACCACAAAACCTGCGGTCCCAGTCTTGGTATTGCCAAAGTCCAGGATTCTCAGGGACTGAGAGGTTTTCCAGAAAGTGAGACTTTCCATTTTAACCCAAGGACAATATGACCAAACAAGGATGACACTAGCTGTGTGACTTTGAACATGGTTTTCTTCATGCTTGTGGAGAATATTCCTTTCTTAAAACAAATTATTTGAAATAGCAGTGGTTGGAAAATTTGTACTCACTCCCATATTAACAATGTTTCTATTTGGAGGGTGAATTATAGGCATTTTAAAACTTCTTCTTCAATATTTCTTTAGAGTTCATATCCACCATCTTCATAATATAAAAACAAAAAACAGTGTTTTTTTAAAAAATATTTTTATTTATTTATTCATGAGAGACACACAGAGAGAGGCAGAGACAGGCAGAGGGAGAAGCAGGCTCCCTGTGGGAAACCCAATATGGGACTCGATCCTAGGACCCCGGGATCACGACCTGAGCTGAAGGCAAATCCTCAACCACTGAGCAACCCCGGCATCCCCCAAAAAGTGGTTTATATTAAAAATAACCCCAGGGTCAGTTAGGGTCTATTTTCGGTACCAAGAGAATGGCAAAATGATAGTAAAGAAGTGTCTCCACAGAATGTCAATCACAGACATTTACTACAAAACAGAAGTTGGAACCAGAGATTTAAGAACAGAGAAGAATGGATAATTTCCCCCTCTATGACCACAATATGTTAGACCAGAAATGATAAAGGAATAAACCAAAATTACTCCTTCTTTTATGGAAATAGCAATAACCTCCCTATATGGATTCAGTGTACTTTCGATTTGGCTCTGAAAAGACTTAATTACTTTGTTCCCAAAATAAGAAGGGTGCAGCTTACGAACAATTTTCCAAGTGAGTATGGGTTGCTTAAAAACGTTCACCTTGGAAGTTTCTATTTTTTTTTTATTTTTTTAGAGTGGGGTGGGGGTAGGAAGGAGCAGAAGGAGAGGTAGAGAAGAAGCGCAAATACGCTCTGAGCTGGGTGTAGAGCCTGATGCAGGGCTCAGTCTCACAACCCTGAGATCAGGACCTGAGCCAAAATGAAGAGTCCAATGCTTTATCGACTGAGTTACCCAGAGCCCTGCAATATTCATTTGATTGATAAGGCTCAATAGTGATGCTTTTGGAAAAATCCTGTATTGATGATATTAGTTTATTAACAGAAGGGTCCAACTGACAAGTGAAGCAGTCCGTCCTAAGTTTTGCAGTCCTGAGTTTGGGGAAACAGGAGGAAATGTCTCAAAAAAGGCTTAGATTTGGGTCAAGCACAGATTCTCTTAGTTTGATTAGAGATGGTGATAGGGAAGGAAAAGTTGGCACACGTCTCCTGGCATGAGCCGTGGCCTGGAAGGTGGGTAGAGATCAAACAGACTGTTCCTTGAAATGTCCAAATTGCACATTCTGACATGCATGAGATGGAAAGCTAATTCTGGTACCTCTCACATATCTAAGGTCCTGACTTCCTCTAGAAGAAGTGCCCCCACCAATTTCTCACCTGTCTTGTTAACAGCTGCAGACATTGGAAAAGTCTGGAAAAAGCAAGAGAAATTAGAGGCTGTGCCCTGCAAAGACCCGCTACCATCTTCCCAACAGACCCCCAGGCCATGTGCCTAAACCCAACACCTGAATACTGGATACAATTGTTAACACCGTAACTTTTGAAATTTTTTCCTAACTCCTTATTCTTTGTGCTCTGTTCTCTATATTGGGAAAAAACAAAGGTAGTTTCAAAATCACTGACAGTTCTGCCTTTGGGAACCCCTTTACTTCCTTCTGTGTCTGGAAATTACACCTGGATTCCAAAACATTCTTCGTTGCTTTTGATGAGGCAGTCTGATGACTTCCTTCATGAGCGTGAGTGGTTTGATTCACATGCCAGGATTCCTGACAGGTTTTCACATGAACATTCCTACTGCAGTTTTACAAATTGTTTGGTGGGAACGATGATAAATTAATAGTACTCTTGTAGTACATTTCTCCTTATTGAAGTGTATTTCCCCAAATTTATTTTAATTAATCAGAAAAGGTTTGCAAAGTTTTCCTAGGCATATTTACAATCTCCTCCTTACTGTCAGGGTGCCTAGACTGCAGGCGCATCAGATCCCAGGCTGGCTTGCTGGAAATGCAACTGTCCCTGGTTAATGCACAGCTCCAGACTCTTCCTGTCTAAAATACATTTTTAACCCAGAAAGATGAAAATACAAATTGCATTTCCGAATATGGACCATTAAAAGCATTGTGTGTATTTTCTCTGGATACTCCGGAAAATAACATACTAATCCAAATGTCACTCCCTTAAACACAGCTATGGGATTATAATGATTTGGGAAAAAGAGAACCAAATAGAATGTTTGTGTATATAGTAAAAGCTTTGAACTAATTTTACTGTATTACCAACTTAGTTTGTCAAAATCTAGCTATGTCACAAAAAATTATGAAAATGAACCAACCAATTCTTTTCTCAACCAATTCTTTTAAATATCAAAATTGATTAAACCCTGACCTCAATCGCCGTCTTAGGTCTGCCACTAAGTGGCTAACACTGGATAATGGATTTCAGGGTCACTTTTCTAACAATTTATCTGTTTATGAGTCACTTGATTTCTTTTTCTTGCTCTTTTTAATTATTTCCTTTTATTTCTTCCTTCCTTTTTTATAGACAATTGTATTAGTCTATTCAGACTGCCGTAACAAAATACTACAGACCTGGGCAGGGGGCAGTAAACAATAGAAATTTATTTCTCACAGTTCTGGAGGCTTGAAGTCGAAGATCAAGGAGCCAGTTGATTTGGTTCCTGGTGAGGCCCTCTTCCTAGCTTGTAGATGGCTATCTTCTTGATATGTTCTCACATGGGAGGGAGAGAGAGAGAGAGAGACAGAGAGAGAGAGAGAGAGAGAGAAGAAGAAGAAGAAGAAGAAGAAGAAGAAGAAGAAGAAGAAGAAGAAGAAGAAATAGGAGGAGGAGGAAGAGGGGGGAGGAGGAGGAGAACAGGAGGGAGGGGGGAAAGAAAAGAGAGAATGAGAGAGGGAGAGAGAGAGAGAAAGAATGAGAGAGAAAAAGAGAGAGTGCTCTGGTGTCCCTCAGTCTGCTATAAGGACACTACTCCTACTGGATCAAGACCCCACCTTTATGACCTCACAACCTTAATTACCTCCTTAAGGTCCCATCCCCAAATTACAATCATGTTGGAGGTTAGGGCCTCAACATATGATTTTGGAGGGATGCATTCAGTCCATAGCAACAACTGGTTAAGTAAATGGGAATCATCTGTTTAGTTTGGGGGAACTAGCAGAATCTGAATGTCACTTGTTTTTCAGACAGAAAGGTTTTGTACAAAGAAGTTCAAGTAACAATTGCAAAGCATTGCTGATATGAAAAACCATGACAGGATGAGTAAAGGCTCAGTAACATATAGAATCCCTTCTCAGCTGTATCTTTTTCTGGTTGTGTGGCCATGAGCACATGATAAGGTTTTGTAACCTGTTTTTCTTTGAGAATAATTGTATTTATCTCAGATAATAACTGACATGTTTAACCTAAAATGCTCGGTGGAAGACCTGGCCCACAGTAACTGCTCACTGTTAGCCATTATTAACATCATGGTCATCATCATCACTGAATAATCACCACTGTCATTATCATTCCCAGGCTAGTTAACAGCAGGGTCAAAGCATTTTGACTTGTAAATAGTCATCTCATCCTCTGAAGTGATCTATGTAACCTGTTAGTACAGAAGCACAATTTGAAATACTTTCTGTTCAAAGTGAATGTTAAAGAATCCTGTTCTTTGGTTGTTGCACATGGTTCACTATCCAGAGAAAAGCTGTCTAACCTCCCAACCATCAACTCGAGTCCCCATGGAGATCATTGTTCACTGAGCAGAATATACCCCTTAGCAGCTCGCCTTCTTTCCTATAAGAGGGTCTCTGCAGTGGTTTACAGGAAACTCAACACAGAACCAACCCCAGAAGTATCTCCAAGAAGAACCTAAACTCACTCTAGAATAGCAGGAGAAAAAAATGCCACTTGAATGAATTTTCAGTTCAATACAGTCAGTTTTTCTCAAACTATTCAACATTTGTGATGCCTAAAAACACTTTCTCCAAAACCACTTCCAACCCACAGCTCATAATATTTTTATGATTAACCTTAGAGGGAGCAAAAATATACCCAGAACTATGTCACATTCCCACAACCAAACTTCTGGTCTTTTTCACCAGTGGGGTTGGGGAGGAGTGGCGGTTGGATAGTGCAGGGGTGCAGAGAGAAAGCCCTTTGTCGGGAATTTTTAATTGCTGAGGGGTTTTTACCAGAGAAGTAATTCCTCGCATACACCATGTCTCACCTTGAGTTCTTATCCACTAGGGACATAGTTGATCAATGATGTAATTCTACAGTTATTTAAGGATAGTGATTCTTTTATTCTCATAAAAGGTTTGCACAAAATTAAAAAAAGCCTGCAGTCATTTATTTTAATCTCTCAAGATTGTTTATTGTTTCTACAAGTCAGGACAGCCCCATCTTTGGAAGGCATAGTCCAAGGGAAAAGTCGATAAAATGATAGCATTGTTAGATGGGGTGGGGTTTTTGCAAAATAGACTCATTGTTGATGGTCTTTTAAGGTAACACTTCATATTTTATCTTGTAGCCTTCTTGAAATGCATGGATGTTCATTCGATGTAAACAACAACAATGTTAATTCATCTTTAGAGACTTTGCCACCATTGAGAATTCGGTAAATGTCTACAAATTGTAAACTTCAATAGTAGATTCTTGAAAACATTCATTTCCATGCAACTCCCTTCCCACGTACTGCCATGAAGCTCTTTGGCCTTTATATCATGTATAAAATGAGGAGTCATAGACGCACTCAATATGGCTTCTTTGAATATTATAAGCTTTCCCCTCCCAATATAATTAATCACTTTTCCATGTGTGATGGAAACTGCAAAGTGATTTCTCCCCCTTCCCTTGGGTAATAAAAATATCCTTAGATTGTCAGCTTTGGGCTTTCCGGTCCTTTGATCTACTTTCAATGTGAAGTGTGTAGACCCCCCCAAACTGGGTGGGTGGCCTCTACCTTATAAGTGTGAGGAAAAAGCTGTGAATTTTCCTCCTTATTTTTTTTATACCCATGAGTTTTTTATTTAGAAAAAAAAAAAAAACCTAATACATAATTGGTACCTTTACAGTTAACTCACCCAAATGTTATTTGTTTAAGAGGTATTTAAGGTCCAATATACTCAGTGTTTTTTTTTTTTTTTAAATAAGACTTGTTTAAGCTCTTTTCCTAGAAAAAGGATGTTGCCTTTGCCAAAGGCACATTATCTTCAATATCCAGCATTTTCAGTCTATTTTCTGCAACTTAAATTTTTCCACATCTTAAATTGTCTCAGTTCTCCAAACAGCAAATTGGTAGGGGTAGAAGCCCTTCCATTCCTAGCGGCTGACTTGCCTTGCTTAGGAAATTAAACACAGTCTCTCCCCTTTGATGGAGAAACCCATCACTGATGGGAGCATACATGAGAGAATGGTGAGGTCTTCAAAGTCTGCCTCTGTTTAGATAAGCACCTTCCAACTTCCAAATCTGTTCTATGGCACTATGAGGCTTACTCTGTTTAAAACTGAGAGAAATGCCTTTAAGGTAGATCTCCTGTGAGCCAAAAATTTAAAAATCTAGTTATAATGAAAAAACATCAGAGAAAAAGGACTAAGTGAATTTTAAAAACCCTAAATAGAGAAGAGTTCATCTGTTATTACAGAGGTGAATAAATTGTATAAGTTGATTGTCTAAGTATAAGAATATCTTTAGTATTCAAGAATCTATAGGGGAGATCACTCATTGAGCCACAGTCTCAGCCTAAGAATCCAACACAACTTTGAAGATGGATATGAAGGTGGTTTGGGAGAGACTGTGCCAGAGATATTAATATTTTTAAAATCCTCCTGTGATTCCTTAGGTTATAATTGCTTTGCTATATTTTCTATGTCAAGAAGAGAGTTTCATTCCCTCCCAAGCAATATAACTCCAGTGGGATGTTTGGTTGGATCCTGTGCAATGTAAGATCCTGTGCAATGAGGCCTTTTCCTTCCTTATCCTTGAATTCTACCTCTTAATAGAGTGTTTAACAGGTGTTTCTACACTTGTACAAAGTAATCAGTACTCAGATGGAGACTATAAGGGCCTTTTTCTCCTCAGATATTCTCCTTGAGCCTCATGCATACAAAATCTACAGCAGGCAAAGGCTAGGGTGGAAAGCTTCCTTGATCTACATTGGAGGTCACTTGAGAAAACATAGTTACAGATTATGTTAGGCCTCTTTGTACCCAGTACTTTTTCCCAAAGATGTTTCAGGAGTACTTATGGGATTGTACAAACCCCAGATTGTTAATTTCTGCTTTTGGACTTCATTAAGTAGTCTTGCCCTCTCCAGAAACATTCTCTGCCACTACACAAAAGCTGTTGAATCCTTATTAGGTTCATTCAAAACTTGGTGACCTTTAGGCAAACCCCCAAAGATGAGAGATGATAAAGAAGAAAACTAGGAAATGTCACTTGCTGACACAGTCCATGCATTCATTTCTTGTTTTTGAAGTAATCAACTCTTGAGCTAAGAGTTTAGAAGTTCTATTCAGATTTAGGCATTCTTTCAAAAGTAACTATGTGAATGATTTCCAAGATTCCCACTCTATAATTCTTACTAAGTAGAATAATGCAGTAGTTGCTGCAGGCAAAGTTGAGTGTTTGATTTTCATATCACAAAATTCTGATTAGATACTCTGTGGATTGTGATTATCAACCATGACCTCCAGGTGACCTGTTGTTCCAAACCAGACAGGAAGAAAGAAGGAAGGGTCTTAGAGGAAACAAAGTCTATTGTAAGAACCCTGAACTACAGTGTCAAGAAATGTGTCATTAATTCTATTCGTGATTTTAGACAAATTCTTGTTTTCTCTCTTAGTTTCTCATTTTGTTAAAAAAAAAAAAGAAAGAAAGAAGAAAATGTCATCTTCCAAGAATAAGGTTGAAAAGATATTAGGTTGAGTAAAAAGGATATATATAGCTTAATGGTGCCCTTCAAAGGCATTATGCTTAGTGAAATAAGTAAATCTCAAAAAGTTACATGCTGTTTGATTCCATGTATAGAACATTCTTAAAAGAACACAATTTTAGAGTTGGAGAACAGATTGAGGAGGAAAAGCAGCAAGAGAATATTCCTTTGGTGACAGAACAATTCTATGTCCGATTGTATTGGTAGTTACATGAATCCATACCCTAGATAAAATTGCATAGAATTACACACATACACACAAACAAACACACACAAATGCATGTTAAAAAATGCTAAAAACTGAACAGATTTTCAGGTAATTTAACAGTATTATACCAATATCAACATCTGAGTCTTGACATTGTACTTTGGTTATGTAAGATGTCATCACTAGGGAAAGCCTGATGAAGGATACACTTGGACTCTGTATTACTTTTATAGCTTCCTGTAAATCTATTCTTATTTCAAAATAAAACATGTTTAAAAATGTCATTGCATATCTGTCTCCAGGTGCCTTCTTCACCAATCCAGTGTTCCCTATGTGTACAATTACAATGAAAATAAAAGTACAAATAATTTTAAAAAAAGACAGTGGTGAAAGAATGTCAATTGTTACTTTGGGTGGGATGACTCATAACAAAACCATCAAACAGAGTTCTTCTCTTGTAACTTAACTTTGCATAAACGTGAATACAATGGTGCCTTGTTTAACACCACTTTGAACTTCGAAGCAAAGTTCTTAGGGACAGCCTTTTGAAATCTAAGCCTTTTGTAAATTGAGATGCCATGGAACATTTGTTCATGAACTGCTTCACAAAAACAAAGCAATCTGTAGTAAAATAAGTTTGGAAATACTGAAATTAAACATATTTTATCCTGGATCTCGTTTCATAATAGTAATTAAAAAAAAAAGCATACCTTTGAAAAAACAGACTCCAGACATCTACTTCCTGAAACAATGGACTAGGTGGTCCAGATGATTTGGCTCAACTCTCTGCTGAAGACAAGTAGAAAGTGGATCACACACACACACACACATACACATTCTGATTGAAGGCTCTAGAGAGTTGTCAATATAGTGAAAAAGTGGGAGG
The DNA here is from genome assembly GCF_011100685.1 of Canis lupus familiaris. Taxonomy (NCBI): domain Eukaryota; kingdom Metazoa; phylum Chordata; class Mammalia; order Carnivora; family Canidae; genus Canis; species Canis lupus. The sequence goes on from NC_049252.1 coordinate 30,174,657, forward strand.
CCAAGATCCAGGAGACACAGAAAAGTTTCCTACATTTGGGTCATTTTCACCATAATGTAAAAATTTTAACCTGAAGAGGATATTAAGACCTTGAAAAGATATTCAGAGCTTTTGCCAATTTCATAAGGTGAGTGGGAGAAAAACGGGAATTTAGGACCTGCCAAGAGTCCTGGTATATCTCTCATGCTTTGGGTTAAGACAAATGAGTCCTACATCCTGGGAGTTGGGATGGATGGAAAGAAGAACAGCCCTTCAGAAACTGAAGCCTTCCTAAGGGTCACATCAATCCTTGAAATTGGTCCCAGAATGCTGGTGCAAACAGAAGTAAATCATCTCTCCAGGAAGATAAGGTCTTAAATAAAATTTATAATTTGCCACATATATCAGGTAGTCAATCAAAAATATCAAGGCATAGGAGGTGATCAGGAGAAACAATCAAAACAGATCCCAAAGGGCTCCAGATCCAAAAGTTACCAAACAACAGAACTTAAAATCACAGGGCTTAAGTGGTCAAAGAGACAAGAAAAAGATGCAAAATTTTGATGAGTATTTGGGAACTGTCAGGATAATCAAAGAGAAATCTTAGAAAAATCCCAATAGCTGGAATTAGAAATAATGAAAGAACTAAAGCATATTAAAGAATAAGAGACAACCAGCAACTTGAAAGACAGATTCAGAGAAAATATCCAGAGGGAATTACACAGGGTAAAAAAGGATGGAAAAAGAAGAATGAGTAAAAGAGGAAATAAAGTGATGAGTTCTATTATACATATAATGAGGTTGCTGCCAGAAAAATAAAAGGAAAGGAATGGTACAGATATAGTCTATAAAGAGACATTATTCACTATGCTCCAAACTGGTAGAGATTCAAGAAGCAGGAGAAATCCAGAGAAAAACTCCATCCAAGAAAACCACTGAAAACCAAAGACAATGGGAAAATATGAGAAGTTACCAGAGGAAGAAAGACACATGAATATCAAAGGAGGGACATTAGACAGACAATTGTTCCCTCAACAGTAAATACAGTAAAAATAGATAATAAAAATTGTAAAACAAATAAAAAAAATAATGAAATAAAATAAAAGCCAGAAGATAATAAATGAAAGTTTTCAAAATGCTGAAAGAAAGTCAATATTCAACCTAGAGTTCTACATTGGGTAAAAAATATCCTTCAGCAATGAAGACAAAATAAAGGCATTTGCAGACAAACAGAAACAGCACATTTGTGGCTGGTAAAACTTGAACGGAGGGGAATTGTGGAGGCACTCTTCAGGAGGGAGGGAGGTGGTCCCAGGTGGAGCTTTGAAGATGCAAGAAAGATTGAAGAGCAGGGAAAGGCGATTATGTCTGTATATTAAAGTGAATTCTGACTGCATGGATCCACAATAATATTTGAATAGAATATGCAAAGATATATGCAAAAGGAAATAAACTGGGAGTGAGGAAAAGGAGTCTCTGTATGTGTGACTAGGGTGGAAAGGATTAGGTTTGGGTGCATCAGGGCCAGCAGCATCTCTAAGGAAGCTGTGCAAGACCTCTCACACTCACAGAGGTGTGAAAATAGGACAGATGTTAAATACTCCATAAACCCAAAGTAATGCTGTGTTGGAGAGAAAAGGAATCTAGAAACAGGTAGGACAAGGTGAAAGCAAATAATAAGATGGTAAATTCAGCATCAAATATATTAGTATTTCTAACACCTAGTTACTATAAACTGTGATTTTGGTGACTAACAATAAAAATATTAACTTATGGAAGTCGTATGTTAAACCACCTAACAAGTAGTGACTCATTTACTCCTCATGGCATTCATTTGTCTAAAGAACCATTATTTATTCCCACTTCAAAAATTAAGGAATTCAGGCATAGAGTGGTTGAATAACTGGCCCAGGATAACCCAGCAGATAGGGGCAGAGTTGGGGTTGAAACTGTGCAATTAAATCCAAGCCTGAAAAAAAAAAAATTCAAGCCTGTGTTTTGGTTTTGTTTTTGCATTTTGGCTTAAGCAACAGAAATTTATTTTCTTACAGTTCTGGAAGCTGGAAATTTCAGATGAGATTGGGCACCTTTCGGGTAGTGTGGCCATAGACTGGAAGCTGGAAATTCCAGATCAATATGGTTGGGCTCTGGTGAAATCTTGGTTTGCAGATACCTTCTGCTTAAGTGTGTTTACACCATCTTTCCTCTGTGCATACTCATGTCCTGGTCTCTTCTTCTTCTTTTTTTTTTTTAATTTAAATTCCAGTTAGGTAACAAACAGTGCAATATTGGTTTCAGGAGTAGAATTTAGTGATTCATCACTGGTATATAACCCCCAGAGCTCATCACGATGAGTGCCCTCCTTAATACCCATCACCCAGTTACCCCATCACAACCCCACTCCAGTAACCCTCAGTTTGTCCCCTATAGTAAAGAGTCTCTTACCAAGCCTGCGTTTTTGATCACCATGTTGGGCTATATGATTCTGCCCCTCATGTGGCATCATTGAGAGAATTCCAGACTTATTGTCTGGTGTTAAAGAAAATATAGTGTGAGACTTTAGGAATCTCTCCAGAATTAAAAATTGAAGCTACCAATATATTAAAAGTTAAACTAAAAAAAAAAACACATCAAGAGCAGCCTGGTGGCCATTAATAGTAAGAGCCCCAGGAAGTGTTATTCTTGGGTGTAGTATTCCCTGGCACTTCTAGGACATTGTCCCAAAGATTAAGTACAGGAAGAAATGGATGAGCAGAGATGAGTTCATGGAGCCTTGTCTGTGACAGAGAAAAAAATGAAACAGTGTAAATGTGTTATTAATGATGATGTTCAGTGAATGAGGTAATATTTGGCCATTGAAAGGGTACTGATAAATAAAAGCATTATGTATACATACAACATTTATATGTATATAATTAAAAAGCCATTATATTAAGTGACAGAGAAGGAAACCAAATAGCATATGCTAGAATAATCATAGATATATACAATCCCCCTTTCTCCTTGACAAAAAATCCCCAAAGAAAAAGAGAACTGTGCAAAATCTGATATAGTTTTGAAGTGAATACACTAAGATATTAGTAATATGTTTATTTGGGCTGTAGGATTAGACATGTATTTGTTCCTCTTTTATTGTCCAGTTCTCCTTGGGGCCTGCATTAAAATTAATACATAAATTCATTAACACCAAATATGGTGGTTTGAAATGGTGAAATCTTCTCTTATCTGAGGAGAGGGTATTTGTGCTCTCCCTGAGTGCATTTAGAAAAGGATCAGTTAGTCAAAGATGGCAAAGTTCCTGATAGAACATAGGCTTGTTTTCTTCCAGGGAAAACCCAACAATGAATACCAAGTGGTTTGGGCTCACTTGTCTTTCACCCATTGCTTTAGCATGGAGGGCCCCAATGCTTCTGGTAGATGATGTCCAGCAATGGCCCAAGCCAGCTGCTCTAAGGGAAGACCTGTCTGGGAACACCTTATGAATGCCAAGAGAAGAGAGGAAAGAGGACATTGGAGAAAAACACAAAAGGGAACAACCTGAATGAGTCCACTGCTCTCTTTGCAAGCTTAAGTGATATTTTTATAGATGCATGCATGCATCCATCCATCCATGATCATTTCTTAGCAAATATGTATTTCATGTCTGTCATATGGAAGTACTATGCTAGGGGCCAAGGGGCTAAAGTAGTTTGGGAAGAGATCCAGTTTTTGTCTGAAAGACCAATCAAAAAAAAATAAAAAAATAAAAAAATAAAAGACCAATCAATAATGGCCAAGGAGACTTCATGATCAATTTTTTTTAAACCAAGGTGAATTTCAATTTCCTTTTCTACTGCTATTGATATGATATTGCTTAGATGCTTGGTTATCCTGAGAATCAAAGAGCCTGCTGTCTATTTACTATGTTCCTTTAAAGTTAGTTTCTCAAAGGGTAGTTTACCCTTGAGTCTTTTTCTAGAGTCTATGAATGCTGAGGATCCATGATTACGATTCTTAACCTAACTTGGTTAGGACAAAATATATACTAATTTTTACCAACCTCTAATTCAGACGTGGTATTTTCTTTAATCATGAACACAGAGAACGAATGGCAATAATATTAAAAGGACATACAACTTTCTCACCAGTAGAAATCACAGATATTTGATGATGACATCAAATCATGTTATATTTGTTACAAATGTATCAAAATATTGTGTATGCTCATCACTCTGCCTGGCAGTAGTTCCTGTTATTTAATGACTTGAAGAAGTATAACTGTTTCTACATACAATTTTTTTTTATAAAAACCCTATTTTGATAGCTATTTTGATATTAGGTTTCTTGAGAAAAAAGAGAACTAATAAGATTCACATATAAGGCTTATTCTATATAAAGAGATTTACCATAAGGAATTGACAGGCAACGATGGAGGTCAACAAGTCCTGAGATCTGTAGTCACCCAGGTGAAATTTGATTTCTCCTTGCTGGTCAGGATCTAGCACACCAGCCAGGACAGTAACTCCCTTCTTTGTCTGTTCATTTGGATTTTGAGGAGCCCAAAGTGGCAAAGCAGCAGTCTTAACTTCCAGCTCAATGGAATCATTGTTTTGTCTCCTGGTGGAAGTACTCTGCCCTTTGGAAGTAGACTGCTAGGCCAGCAGAGCATAAGGTCATGGGAACAGGAAGCAAAAGTTTTGCTACAGGGTCATTAGGGGTAATAGTGAGTGGTGCCACTCCCATTTCCAACCCTTGATTCCTGGACCTGTGAAGCCTGACTAAGGAAGAAACAGCACTGTATAGTGAAAGCTGATTCAGGGTGTAGACAGCCTTCTGGAGAACCTTGTCCCAGCTCTAGGGGTATTTCCACCCAGCTAGCACTGTGAGTCTTCAAAAAGCCATTCCACTGTTCTATCAGGCCAGCAGCTTCAGGATGGTTGGGAACATGGTTAGAATTCCAGTCAATTCCATGAGCATGAGCCCATTGATGTACTTCATTGACTGTGAATTGAGACCCTTAATTAGAAAACATGCTGTGTGGAATACTATGATGATTCAGGCATCTGTAAGTTCATAGATGGTAGTTTTGGTGAAAGCACTGCATAAGGATAGGCAAATCCATATCCAGAGTGTCTGCTCAAGTAAGAACAAAATGTTGTCCCCTCCATGATGGAAGTGATCTAATGTAATCAACCTGCTCTCAGGTGACTGGCTGATGATCCCTGGTAATGATCCCATATTAAGGGCTCTGTGTTGGTCTTTGTTGCTGGAAGACTGGTCACTCAGCAAGGACTATAGCCATTTCGGCTTGGGGAGTGGAAGTCCATGCTACTGAGGCTTTGCATAACCTCCATCCCTGGCACCATGGTCACTTTATTCATGAGGATATTGGGTAATGATGAGATGGGGTGGCTGACTGGTATTCACAGAAAAGAACATCTTCTACACCTGATTATTAAAATACCCCGCTGCTGAGATACCCTTTTGATGAGCATTCATACAGGGCCCAAATATCATCACACTTTTTCTTGCCCACCAGAGGGATCTCTCCACATACCTTTTCCCCAGATTTCCTTGTCACCAATTTTTCTATCATGTTCTTTTATAAGTTCTTGACCATCCTGCCAACTAATTGGCTACTGCCCATAAGGCAATATATTATCACACATCTGGCCATTTCTTGTTCCAAGCAAAGTCCACAACCAGGTGCACTGCTTGAAGTTCTGTCCACTGGAAGGATTTCCCTTCACTATAGTCCTTCCAAGATGTCCTAGAGGGGCCAAGTACTGTAGCTGTCCACTTTCAGGTGGTACTTGTGTATCATGCAGACACATCTGAAAACTAGGCATAGGTCTTCTCTTTCTCTGTCAACTGATTGTAGGGAATTCTTCATGAGACATAGGTACAGGCTGGGAGAGAGAAGGTAGTGTAGCAGGAGAGAGGACCATAGGCATTTATGCCACTACTTTGTGTAACTTGTACCTTCAGGGCTACTCAGGCAAGTGCAATTACATACGTATCACTTCCATTTGATGACAGAGTGTTGCTGTGCATGCCCAACTTTATGGCTTGATGGGTCAGGAAATATCTGATTCTTGATGGGAGTTCAGGTCACATGATAACTTGGTGGCCCTTGGTTAAGCATTTAATCTCCAGTAAGACCCAGTAGTAGGCCACATTGTTTTTCAAAAGAAGAATATTATCTACATTAATCAGCATCAAAATCCTAAGGCACTGCACTGCTATTCACCCCCAGCCTCCAAACAAGCATTTTTCTCTGCTACTGATACTTCAAGCACCACTGGAATCTACTGGACTATATGGCCCAAGTGGCAAAGCAGCTTGGATCTCTTGTAGAGCTTTCTCTTATTCTGGGCCCCACTCAAAACTAGCAGTTTTTTGAGTCACTTGGTAAATAGGCTGGAGAGCACATCCAGATAAGGAATATGTTGCCTCTAAAATCCTAAGAGGTCCACTAAGCATTATACCTCTTTTTTTGTAGGAGGGGCCAGATGCAGCAACTTATCCTTAACCCTAGAAGGCGTATCTCAACAGTTCTTGCATAGTAGGCATGTAATCATTTCAATGAGGTAGAAGACTCTGGAATTTTTATTGAATTTCTATCCCACCCATTGACATGCAAAGGTATTACCAGTAAGTCTAAAGGAGCTGCTACTTCTTGCTCACTACTTCTGATCAGCACAATATCATCTGTCCACTGTAATGGACCAGTATCATCTTTCATGGAAGTGAAAAATAATCAAGATGCCCACAAACTAAATTATGACATAGTGGAGAGAGTTGATAGACTCCCGAAGTAGGACCATGAACATGTATTGCCAGTCTTGTCAACTGAAAGCAAAGTGCTGGTGATCTTTACTACTATATTTTGAGAAAAAAACATTTGCTAGATCAAGGGCTGCATACCAGGTACCATGATAATGTATTAATTTTCTTAAGCTGTGAAATCACATCTGGTACAGCAACTGCAATTGTAGTCATGATCTGGTTAAGCTTATCATGATTTAATGTCATTCTCCAAGATCTACCTGCCTTCCGCACAGGACAAATAGTAGAGTTGAATGGAGATGTCATGGGAATCATCATCCCTGTGTCTTTCAAGTCCTTCAAGGTGGCATTAATCTCTGCAATCCTTCCAGAAATCCTGCATTGGTTACCCTGAAAAATCAAAGAGCCTACTGGATACTTCTTGGTGTTCTTCTAACGACAAGTTTTTCAGACGGTAGTTCATCCAGGAGGAAGTAGAGGTAAACTAGTTTTTCTGCATCGCAGGAGTTCTTCCACAGTTAGGAATTTTATAAACTGGGTAAAGACAAAATACATCTTTATTTTTACTAACCACTAATTCAAATATAGTATTTTCTTCAATCATAAATATAGATAACCCATGTAAGTAGTATTATAAGTACTTACAGCTTTCTTATCAATAGAAATCACAGGTATTTCCAAACCACATTATAGTTGTTGCACATGTATCAAAATGTTATGTATATTTATTATTATCCTAAAATTATTGCCATTCATTTTGCAACAAGTCCTACTATTTAATGAACTAATAAAGAAGTATAATTGTTACTAGTTACCACTATTTAAAAAACTATTTTGATAACTATATTTCAATATAATTGCATTTAACAGAGTAAAGCAATACTGGTACAATACTGCATGTTTTGTATCTCTGATCACTGTCACAGCTTATTTTGGTATGGGGCAATATCTTCTGTATTTTCTACCTGGCTAGGCAACCTCTAAAAACCTTCATGACACTGATAATACTATTTTATTTTATTTATTTTTATTTATTTTTAATTTATTTTTTATTGGTGTTCAATTTACTAACATACAGAATAACCCCCAGTGCCCGTCACCCATTCACTCCCACCCCCCGCCCTCCTCCCCTTCTACCACCCCTAGTTCGTTTCCCAGAGTTAGCAGTCTTTACGTTCTGTCTCCCTTTCTGATATTTCCCACACATTTCTTCTCCCTTCCCTTATATTCCCTTTCACTATTATTTATATTCCCCAAATGAATGAGATGTGGTTTATGTATACAATGGAATATTACTCAGCTATTAGAAATGACAAATACCCACCATTTGCTTCAACGTGGATGGAACTGGAGGGTATTATGCTGAGTGAAGTAAGTCAGTCGGAGAAGGACAAACATTATATGTTCTCATTCATTTGGGGAATACTATTTTATTTTTATTGTTCCTCTCACTCAGCTATTTCACAAATTATTTTGGACCTGAGGCATAAGATATCTATGAAAAATGTATGCCTTTTTATTTTTATTCTCCCAAATATTCTTCTGAATTTAGTTCTAGTGAAAGAATTATACCCTTTATTGTTGTATTCCAATTACAAGCCTTATAATCATCTCAAAGTTTTAGGAATGGCAGACTAAGGAAGAGCTTTCCATCAGAGATAATCACAGAAGTTATTTATTCATTGTTCCTTCATTCAATTAATGTTTTTCAGAGACCATATTGAATGTCAGGAATGTACCAGATTACTTAGGGTTTCAAGGATGGATACAACATGATTACAATACTAAAAGAGCTTAATCAATCGGAAGAGATAGACACACAAAAGGCTCTGAGGACACAGAACATGGAGCAGGGGACTCTGGCAAATGAGAACATGGCTTTGTGGGTGAAGGTACCTTTAAATGTGGTCTTTAAGAATGAGTATAAGTACGGCTGTCAAAGTAGAAAAGGGACTCAGGAGAAGGATTGGTTACAAAGGAATGGGGTCGATAATGAAGCTATTACAATCAGAGGAAGCAAAACAGGCAAAGGAACCTATGTTTTGGGGACCAGAACTGGTGTCTGTGGAACTGAAACAAGAGTTATCTGAGTGGGAAAATGGGAGAAGGTGATGCCAAAAAGGTGGCATTCCATGGAGCCTGGACTTGGTATTTCTCAATAGGTAATGGAAAGCCACTAATAACTTATAAGCAGGGGAACAGCATGATCAGACACAAGCATTACAAAGATGATTCAGGAGATGACACATTGAAGGGAGACAGGGAATCAAAAAGCTCCTGTGACCTATCTGAATTTGGAGAAAAAGAGAAAAGAAAGAATCAAAGGTGCCTTTCAACTTTCTTGCTTAGGTGAGAGGTTTGGTGGTGACATCCTTAATTGGGGAAGGTCAATTTAAAGGCAGAAAGTAAAGAGATGAGAGATACTGAGTCTGGGAAAATGAATGCATGAGTCATCCACATGGAAGTGATAGTTAAAGCTATGGGAATAAACGCGTTTTTCTAGGAGAGTGTCTAGACTTGAGATGTGAGGAGCTTTGAGGACACAACCCCAGGGAACACTAACGTGTAAGGGTGGAGCCAGGAAAGATGAGTCAGTGAGGGAAACTTAAGGAGACAAGTCAGACTATCCTTTGGAGAATCCAGAAGCACCATGGGAGGAAAACTTGGGGCAGGGGGTGGGTGGTGAGAATTTCAATGAGAATTTCAAAAGTAGCTACAGAACCTGAGGTCTGAGATAATATCCTGAAGGTGAAATGAAATTGTCCATATGAGGATAACACTTAGGGGACTGCACTAGTCTGCTGGGCTCATAGCAGAATACCAAAGACTTGGAGTTAGAGGGGAGCTTCAACAACAGAAATTTCTTTCCTCACTGTTCTGGAGGCTGGGAGTCTGAGATCAAGGTGCCATTAGATCTTTTTGTTCCCGAGGCCTCTTCATGGGTTATGGATGACCACCTTCTCACTGTGTTAATAAGCACAGGGCCTTTCTCTGTGCATGCACACTCTTGGGGTCGCCTTATGCTCTTATAAAAGCATCAGCCCTATTGAAATAGGCCCCCATTCTTATGACCTCACTTTACCTTAATTACCTCCTTGAAGGCCTTACCATTTAGCACAGTCACACTGGGGATTAGAGCTTCGACATAGGAATGGAGCGGGGCGGGGAGCACAATTCAGTCAGTGACAGGAGCTGTGATGGGAAACAGTGACATGGAATGGAGTTCCAAAGACCCAGTACTTCAGAGGTAGGGAGGGAGTTTGTTTCTCTAAGGAGATATCTAAAAGGAACGATGCACCCCTTGAGAGGAGTACATGGATAAGAAGACCCATCACTGACTTTCGGAGGCTTGCAGACCAGGGTAAGATGATATCTGCATTTTCCCCACAATGGATTGGCAATGTGAAGAAAATGACCTTCCAGTATGAAGGTTTGCTAGCTACTGTTTTCTAGGGGTACTGACAGTGGCGCCCCTCGAGGCTATGGGATAGTCAGGGCCAGAGGGAGAACATGTGCCCAAGGTACAGTGTGTGATTGGGTCTACTTGGTCAATGCACAGCCTTAGCTGCAGACCACTGAAACTTCAGCCACTGAAAAGTTGGTTTCTGGATGCCTTTCCCATCAGAGGTTACATTTGGCCTCAGCAATGTTAGAGCTGGTGCTGGAGAGCAGAGAAGAGTCATTTTATTGCCATGGTTACACAGGGACACACATGAAGATGAGGCTCTCCGCCTAAGCTAGATCTTCTGTAGAAGCCCAAGCTTCTGTGCCTGCTGTCACCCTTGTTGCCCACCAGCCAGAGTATTCTTTCTGAAATATAAATTCTACCGTGGCACTCCTCTGCTAAAACCTTCCAGCAGATCTCCATCACACTTAGAATAAAACCCAGGGTCATTGCCACCACATATTTTTGCCATGATCTATGGGAGTAATTTTACTCCCCTCCCTCTGCCATCAAGGGACATTTGGTGATGTCTGGAAACTTTTGGGGTTGTCACAACTTATGCAAGTGCTAATGGCATCTGGTGGATAAAGGCCTGAGATGCTATTATATGTCCTACTCTGCATAGGACTCTGACCATCTCCCTCTGCAATGCATTTAGGACATCTAGTCCTAAATGTCACTAGTGCTATGGGTCAAAGATCCTGCCCTATAGGGTACTCAAGCTCTGGCCCTGCCTACCCTACCTACTGTCTCTGGTATTCCTCCTGGGTTAGTCTAGATTTCCCAGACACATCACTGTTTCCTAAGGACATGCATTCACTGCTCCTTCTGGTGTTTCTCCTAAATGTTTGTACAGCGTGCTCCTTCCTAAGGTTTTCTCTGATCCTACCAACTAGCTCCTCTCTCCCACCACTCCCTCCCCTTTCTTCATAGCATTTCTGATCATATGCAATTATAATGCTTAATGGCCTCTTTTCATCTGTCTTCCTTGCTATGAGGTGACCTCCATGATAGCACAGGCTTGGTCCTGTTCACTGCTGTAGATCCCATCTTCAAAGGCCCAACACACAGTTGAACCTCAACAGCCAATTGCCAAATGAACTGAGGAGGGAATGAAACCTGCCCTGAGAGGTAGAGAAGGTTCCTGAGGAACAGTGGTGTGTGATTCCCCTCACTCTCTCAGTACTCATCTAGTAAAAACTCTTCAATTAGATTTTGAAGTTGTCTGGCTCCATGTATATCTAACACTCACTCAACATAATGAGGGACTCACCAAGGGGGTGGGGGTGGGGGGCACTGGATCCAGAGAATTACAAGTCATGGAGGCAAATGGCAGGCATTTTAGATGCACCTGCTTTGGTGAAATGGCTTTTTCTTCACTCAACTTTCATTCTGGACTTTAAGCTTTTATAATATTAGGCTGTGCCACATGGCCGGCAACCTCAAACACTCAATCCAAGTGTGGTTTTTGACATCGTTCACAAGGTATTACATAAACCACATCCATGCCTATGAGTATGTGCAGATGTTCATAGGCTTATCATCATATAGAGATGTGGGTCCTCTTACAATGGGCCAATCACTGTTTTGGTCAAATTATTTTGATTAGAACATAAATGCAACTGAAACCAAAGTCTCTGCAGATTGAGAGCTAGGCAAAGGAGGACCAGTGGGAAACGGTTCAAAATGTTTTACCGTAGCTTAATGTTCCCAAGCAGAGAGAGTTAGGGTTCACTTTAATTCATTTATAGTAGAGGGGGCACCTGGGTGGTTCAGTGTTTGAGTGTCTACCTTTGGCTCAGGTCGTGATCCCAGGGTCCTGGGATCGAGTCCTGTATCAGGTTTGCCTGCAGGGAACCTGCTTCTCCCTCTGCCTGTGTCTCTGCCTCTCTCTCTGTGTCTCTCACGAATAAATAAATACAATCTTAAAATAAATAATCCATTTATAGCAGACACATTTTAGAACATTGTATGAACTTTTCTTCTATTAAATAGGTTCAGAACCCACTTATCTTCAAGATTCTTAATTTCCTGTCAACACCGATTTACTTTTTCTTTCCTTTTCTTTCTTTCTTTCTTTCTTTCTTTCTTTCTTTCTTTCTTTCTTTCTTTCTTTCTTTCTTTCTTTCTCTTTCTTCTTTCTTTCTTTCTTTCTTTCTTTCTTTTTCTTTCTTCTTCTTCCTTTCTTTCTTTCTTTCTTTCTTTCTTTCTTTCTTTCTTTCTTTCTTTTTCTTTCTTCTTCTTTCTTTCTTCTTTTCTTTCTTTTCTCTTTCTTTCTTTCTTTCTTTCTTCTTTCTTTCTTTCTTTCTTTTCTTTTCTTTCTTTCTTCTCTTTCTTTCTTTTTTTCATGAGAGCTCTCCCTAGGGAAAAAGTAAAAACAGCTTTTCCTGGAAGAGTTCATGCTGCCCTCATTTACCTTTGCATAACAAAAGCCCAGACTATAATTCTGAATGGCTGTTTTGTGTAGTTGAACCAGGTGTTGAGCTTGGACAGACCGAACATTAGAAGTCAGAGAAATGCCAATTTGCTCTGTTTCAAAACACTTTGTTTCAATCATTGCCAAAGCCTTGGGGCAAAATGCTATAATCTATTTTCAGTTCCAGCTTTTCAGTTGGCTTGCCTTTGTTTTTTTATTTTTTTTAACTTTATCAACATACCCAAGTGACAGTATCACTTATTAACGTTATTGATCTGAAAAGATTTTTATTAACTACAAAATGTATTTGTTATTTGGAGTTGGTACTAGTTACTTCTTGGCAAGAAAACATCAAAGTACTGAGGGATGAAAACTGATTTATAAATAAACAGTGAACATGCTGGTTAAAATACGTCAGTGATATATCTGTTTATAGATTAAATAATACAAAGTCAGATTGAGAAAGGCAGTGCTGCCCAATTTAAAAAATACTGACATACCTGAAAATGGCGTATTTTCAATTTAGAGGATTAGAGAGACATTCTATCATTGTTGGATGTATATCACATTAGGTAGATCCAGTTCTTTATTCTACGAGCAGTACTTCACTAGCAAAGAAGGGTGTGAAAGAAACGGCAGGATCTAGATCTCTAGCTACCTCCCTAGATGACAGACACCCCATAGCTGAATGCCTAAGACTCATTCACTCAACAAATATTATCCAATGATGGACTGGATATTATTCTAGATGCTGGGTTTGCAAAGTAAACATTCATAATTGTGTTAATATAGTATTAAGCACCTGGGCCTCTGAGCTGGGATTTATCCATAGTTCTTAATTAATATCTGGACAAGCATAGTTATCCTAGATCTGTGGGTTTTTCCCTCCAAAGGAGGAAGCTAAACAGCTGAGATGTTTATGCAATAAGAAGGAATGGGACTTTCAGTCAAAGACGCGGAATCAAATTCTGACACTTGACAAACTAGATGGGCAAATGATTTTAGATCTGAATCTCAGGATCCTCCTTTATAAAATAACCTAACCTTAGCAGGTCAGTATCATGGGCAAAATAAGATAGTGTATGTGCTATACTTGTGGGAATGTAAAATGGTATAGCCAGGGTGGAAAATAATTTGGCAGTTCCTCAAAAAGTTAAAATTACCACGTGATTTAGCAGTTCCACTCCTACGTATATATCAAAAGAATTAAAAACAGGTACTCAAACAAATACATGTAAATGCATGTTCATTGCTGCATCATTCACAATAGCCAAAAGGTGGAAAGAGCTCAAATACTCAGCAACTGTTGGATGGATAAACAGATTGTGGTGCAGACAATGGAATATTACCTAGCCAAAAAAAGGGGGGGAGGATAAAGTACTGATACATGCAACAACATGGATGTACCGCAAAAACATTATGTTAAGTGAAAGAAGCCAAACACAAAAGGTCATATATTGTATGATCCCATTTATATAAATATCCAGAATAGCTCACTCCATGGAAACAGAAAGCAGGTTAGTGGTTGCCAGAGGTCGCGAGGAGAAGAAATGGAGGGAAATGCTTATTTTGCTCGGGAGCAGGGGATGGGTTGTGATGAAAACGTTTTGAAGTTAGAAGTGGTAGATGCACACACGGCGCATGTGCTAAATGCCACTGAAATGTTCACTTCTAAAGTGGTAAGTTTTATGTTGTGAATTCCACCTCAGTTCAAGCAAACAAACATGGGACAATTAAGAAAATCTATGAAAATACACACACATTTTAGTGATTCCCCCAGGGTTACTGGGGTGGTTGAAGCAGTGTAGGTAAAGTCTATGCACAGACATCAGGGGAAGTCTGAAATTTCTAGTGACTTTTTCTTAAGAGAGGAAAGAATTTTTCTTTGAAGGGATTCCATGCCCTTAATTTCCCCCTCATGTCTCATTGGCCAGTATTCGGTCACATACCCATTCTTTTTTTTTGTTTGTTTTTTTGTTTTTTTTTTCACATACTCATTCTTAAACCAATCATGGCAGGAGGGGATATCCTTAGGCCAATCAGGCTCCTGGGAGCTGGGTGTGGGTCAGGCTCCACTACGATCATGGCCTTGTGCCCATGCCTGTGTGAGTGTTGGAGGAGAACCGGGGGCACAAGGTCACGGCTTGGACAGCCCTCAGCAGTGGTCCCTGTTTTGAGACCGGGCATCATAGTCAATATGGATGAGCTCATACCTGCACCTACACACATGCCGTGGGAAATGCTTTCCCACAGAGATTCAGAAATACTTTACAAATCTGAAGGATAATCGAGAAAGAGAGGGAAAAAACTGCTTATAAAATATTGTCTTATAAATCCATAAGAAACAAGGACCACCTTAAGAAGCTCTCACATCTGGAGACAACTTTACGGGAGCCCTTACAGTAGCTGGTGACTTAGGGGGGCAGTGATAGACAGGAGAATGGGGCCCTGCACACTCCTCTCGGCTCACCAGTCCTACTGTGGAAGTGACCCTCAGCAAATCTGGACTTATCCTGGGAAAACTGAAGCCTCCTTGAGCTTCAGATTTATCTTCTGTTGAAAGACTTTGAAAGAATTATACTCCAGGGTAAAAAAATGCTTTCTAATTTATGGTAGATACGGAGCACATTGGTTAAATTTCCTCGACTGTCAGGCCAGATGGACATGACTCACATGTGGACCCCACTTTATAATAAATATTGTTGTGTAGTATGTTTTACTATGTTGAAGCGTTTGGAACAAGTCATGAATATTGCGTGAATGAATGAATGAATGAATGAGCAAGCATTAAAAGCCTGAGTGCCTCTATATCCAATATAATTTGAAGCAGAGGTTCTGATTGGCCAGTGAGCTCCTCAAAATCCCCCAAATGTAGCAACCACCATTGGTTTCCAACTCTGCCCCATTAGCACTCTGCTTTCCATAGTAATCTCTAACTCAGTATACCTTAGGCCTGGCTTCAAAACACTCTTCAAGATATTCGTTTCCTGGTTCCTTATTGTCAGGCCTGGAGACATAAATTTTGGGGGCCCAGTGCAAAATCAATGCCCTTTTTTAAAAAATTATTAATACTCTGAGGATAGTGATGGAAGAACAGTAACCCAAATGTGGAGCTCTTCTAAGCACAGGGTCTTGTTTGACTGCCCAGGTCACAGGTTCATGAACCCAGCCCTGGTTATTACTTACAAATTTTTAGCATAGTGTACAAGGCCCTTCAGAATGTGACCCTCTAGCTTCCACCCTGGGGTTCCCAGGGTTCCAATCAGCATTTGTCGCATGGCTCTTTAATCATACTTTTTTTGCACCTTGGTCTCTTCCCGTAAGAAGGTGAGCTCCTTGAGTTCAAGGGATGAGTTTTATCTCTTCCTGTACCTCTAACTCATATCCCACTGTCTGGGATATGGATGGTACATAAGTGAACATTAAGAATGGCCACGTGGCTGGATGGCAACAATCGTGAACCATTTATTCTCAGATGTGACTCTGCGTGGGGCCTCTGAGTCTTATCAAGTATCTGTTCAGGTTTTGGCTTTGACTTCTGACTTTGCCCCCGGTTGATATGTGATGGTCTTTTCTGGGACAAGTACTGAATTCTGCTCCCTTTCCTTTGGATTTTAGCCAAAAAGATGGTTTTGGCTCTCAGGTCCCAGCTTTTCATCCATATGCTTGTTGTGGGGTGACTTAGGTACAGTTCTTCTAATGCAGTTCCCAGACAATGATTTAGGCCAGGTATTTTATTTGCACTGGGGCAAGTGGGGAAATAAAGTAAAAGATGGAAAACTATAAAGAGGTGCCTAAATCTGTAGGTTCTGTTACTTAGAAACTGGGATCTGTCTGCTGGGGAGCTTCTGAAACGTGTTGAATCTGACTCCAAGTGATCCTACCAGGGGTGAAGAACAGTCAGCCCTACCGTAGCTATTTATTCACAACTGCTGCCTGTCCTTCATTGAGAGTCACTCCAGAACCTTGTTAGTCCTTCTAGCCTGTTCTGTATGTGGGTACATGTGTCTATCGTCAGAGAATGTTATTCACCAGGAGAAGCAGGATGCCCTCATTGTGGCTGCAAGCCTCCCAGGGACACGCTGAGGAGAAATGGGTAGAGCACTGATAACATCTGATACAAAGAGGAGTCGTGGTGAGCAGTCCTTGGCAGAAGTGCTCCAAGATGCTCATGAGCTTCAGCTAGGGCACCAGTGGCAGAAACTATGGCAGCTAGTTTCTTAGGGCTATTGTAACAAGGTACCGAAAGGAAGTAATATATTTTTTTCAGAGTTCTGGAGGCTGAAAGTACAAAATCTAGGGAACAGTATAGCCACACTCCCTCAGAATGCTCTAGAGAAGGATCTGTTCTAGGTCTCTCAATTTGTTCCTTGGCTTATTTTCTCCCTCTGCATCTTCATATCATCTTTCCTCCAGGTTTGTCTGTGTCCAATTTTCCCCTTTTTATAAAGACACTGGTCCCTTTGTATCAGGCCCACCCTAACAGCCTCATTTTAATTTGATTACCTCTGTAAAGACTATTTATCTCCAAATAAGTTTACATTTTGAGGGAGTGGGAGCCAGGACTTCCACATATCTTTTTTAAGGGAACATAATTCAACCCATAACATGAGCAAATGAAAGAAACCACCCCCATGTCCCACTTGGCATCCCCAAGTGGGCAACACCTAACAAGGAAATGTGCCCCTTGTCTACCTAGATGTTTTAGATCAGCTCCCCTAAACAATAGCTGCTGCAACTTCCCACTTCAGTCGCTCACATTAAAGAGAAAAGTGTGCCAAACTCTTTCAAGCAGGAAGACAAACTATCACTAAAGTTATATGCATATGTGAGTGTAAGATGAAAGCCAGTGTGGCTTGCAAAAACTGTGGGGTAATTCTGTCCAAGGGGAAGATTAATTGGAAGCCCTTTTAGGTTAAGACTGACTACTGTGGGAGGTATGTGGCAAACTAGGAGAAAATCCACAGTGGGATCTTTGTAAAAGCTAAAATAATTAAAGGCTTCAAAAATAGGACCCAGAGAAAAAGCTAAAAGGAATTTGATAATTTGGCCTACAGAAAAGCAGACTGAGGTGTGGCTTCCCAGTCCCCCGCATTTGAAAGGTGGCCAGAGGCACTCCTATTCCTGCTGAGAAGAGAGTGATGGGAAAAAGGGCTTAAACTGAAGGGAGAGATTTGGGCGGGATAAGCTGAAGAATGTTCTAGAATTAACCTACCTGACTTTGCACTGACAGAAAAGACTTTGCTTTTGCAGAAACTTAATGATTTATGCAGACTTCCTTTACATACATAATCGCATTTGATTCTCAGGTTTGGGGGAACAGGGTAGGTAGCATTGTATAAACTGTAAAGTGCTGTGTGCATGATTTACACCAATAGCTTACAAAATGCTTCACTTTTACTAGTTTGAGGCGTCTCCACATCACCACTGCTAACATGTGCACCAGGTCATTCTTTCTTGTACATCCTCTTGTTCATCGGAGAATATTTAGCAGCAACATTGATCTCTTCGCAGTGGTTGCCAATAGCACCCTCCTCTAGTCATAACACCCCAAAATGTCTCCAATCATGGTCAAATGTCCCCCAAGGAAAAAAATCACCCACAGTTGAGAACTGATTAGTCTAAAGTTTCCCAACATCAGCTTTCAGT
Organism: Canis lupus familiaris; assembly: GCF_011100685.1. Taxonomy (NCBI): domain Eukaryota; kingdom Metazoa; phylum Chordata; class Mammalia; order Carnivora; family Canidae; genus Canis; species Canis lupus. The sequence goes on from NC_049252.1 coordinate 30,192,914, forward strand.
CTTTTTTTTTTTTTTTTAAATTCTGGGAAGATTATAAGCACTGTTGTTCACTTTTTAACTATTTGAGAAAGATGAAGAGATAGCCACTAATTTCCAGGACCTCAAGGACCTTTGGGAAATCATGCTTGCATTTTCCTCACAGTGGAAAGGTGGGCTGCTGTGTAATGTGTCCAAAAGACAGAGGTCATAGGATCCTTAAGTCTGCCCAGCATTGCTGGGGAAGAACGGTTTCTACAAAAGAGAGGGGGTTGAAACTAGAATGCTAAAGGATGAAAAGAGGTTTTGTCTTCTAGATGTTATCATTTATAATATCATACACAACTTTTTATCCAAGGCAGGGGTCATTGGATTCTGGGCTATAGACCAAATCAGTTCTGCTTTTTTTTAAATAAAGTTTTATTGAAACACAATCACAATCATTCATTTAACAATAACTATGGCTGCTTATGAGATATAACAGCAGAGTTGAATAGTTGCAATTGAGTTTAAATGGCTAAAAGTTGAAAATTCCTACTATCTGGCTTTCAGAAAAAAAATTGTCTATTCCTGTCCAGGTCCTGTGATTATGAAGGGCAGGAAGCTTTACTGAATGCCTATTGCGGAATGTCATTTCTCACTGTTTTATGTAAGATCATCTGCTGTGTACCAAGCACTATGGTTTGTGTATGTGACCTAATTTTTTCTTTGCAATGACCTTAAGAAATATATATTGTCATTATCAGGTCAACAGATAGAAGTTCTGATGAAATAATGAACTTGTTAAAATCGTATAGTGAGTAGGTAGGTGAATGCTCTGTTCAAGATCTCCTTTTCTTGATTCAATGTCTGTAAAACTGCATAAGCATCAGTTTCCTAACCCATCAAAAACAAATAAGAGTGTCTACCTTTTTTCAGTGTGTAAGCTTTCTTATGAATTAGAAATGTCTGATAACAAAATATAGGCAACAATGATGCCAATAGTAAAATTAACTATGACATGAATGCTGTGCTCTTTGTTCTCATAACACTGACTTTGGGGCCAAATGTATCAATAAGTAAACCAGCAGATACTCCTTTTACATCATTTGTGGCTCACTTCAGTAGGTGCTTCCTTCCCCATCACATAGCTCAGCTGGCAAGTCCAGGGGAAGAAATAAAACTTGGGCTTGGAGTTAAAAGAGGCTTGCAAGCAATGGAGTGATAAATCTGCTCCATAAAGTGTTTAGAGATCCTGGAGGCCACAGTAAAGATATTCCTGAAGTTAACACAGAATGGGGCTGCCTGGGTGGTGGAGGAACTTGACATGCCCTAAAGATCAGACGTCGCCTTCTCTCCACTCCAGCATGTGGAGTACTCTGACAGGTAGTATATCAGATAGGGATTGTGCAGATGGGCCTCGGGCAAGGTGGACAACTGTCTCATGAGTCCCCCTCTTTCCCTGCTTCTCTTCTTCCCCAGATGCTCAGTAAAGTGTTTTGCTGGGTGTGCTCATATCACCAGGCAGGTGTGTAGAGCAAAATGATAAGCCTATCGTTAGTTATGGAACAATTGATCACTGAGTAGTATTGAAGTACAATACACAAAGCATGTTATATTCTTCATCTCATTTGGCTTTCACAAACTCCTTTGTGGTAAAGCTGGTTCCATTTTACAGAGGAGGAAGGTGAGGCTTGAGGGGGGCCACAAGCAACTTGTCCTGAATCAAGTAACATCGAGATTGAAAAGCACATCTTTCAGACTCCTACTCATTTTACTACTCATCCCTCCATGAAAATGGGGTACCAACTGAGAGTGTTTCCTGCCCAGGGAGCAGCGAGGCATTCCTGTTTCCCTAAATGCATGTGCTTCTGCCCATGTCTGACTTCCAGGTCTCAAGCTTTCCAAGCTTGCTCAGATGGTCTCCGGGTGTGTCGGATGCCTCAGATAGGATAGACCCCCACAGAATGGGCATATGCAACCAATCAGCAGAGTAAAAAAGAAGGAAATGATTTAGCACCCCCGTGTATACAACATGTGGAAGGTATCTGGGCACTAGAAGAAAGAGGTGTGAAAGCCCCTAGTGCCTTAGGCCAGAGTCAGCAGCTTGAGCCCACATGGGAGGACTTGCCTCCCCCTCAACCAAAATGATGGGATGCTGTAGCCTTGGGCATATGGGAATTCATTCTGAGCCTGTGTGGGCAGATGTAGGCAGAGAGGGTCCTCACCCCACTCACCCTAGCTTCAGCTGCCTTTCTGCCCTGAGGCTCCTCCAGTTGTCAGGACCCCCAAGAGGCTGACACTAGAATCTCTGTTCTCAGTGGGGCTCCTATCAGGACAAGCATGGAAAGGTGGTGTCTCCCAGAGTCACCCTCTATGGGGCAGTGCCAATTCCAGACACGGCTCCTATTGGATGGTCCCTCTTCTGTAGCTCCAGCTCTCAACCAGCTGGAGGATATCACTGTTCCTCTTGCTCTTGGAGACCTAGAAATCGCTAGTCCCTGGGCACTTCACCATTCCCTGCTAGTTTCCCCACTGTACACATCTGTTAATAGTTTCATTAAATTCTCCCCAACTTCCACATTTTGGTGGTGGGCCAGCTGCTTCCCGCTAGGAATCTAACGGTTATAGTAAGACCAAGAAATATTAGCAATTACTTTTATTACTATTATGCTACCCTTGGCTTATGCTCTGGTATCTCTAGTGAGAATCTAGAGCCTGTCTTTACCTGGGAAAGAACTACAGGATTAACCTGTTTAGTCTGTTGACCACCACATGGAAATCGTACCTCCAAAGGAGCCTGAGAATTCTGAGAGCACTTTGCTTTGTGTTATGTCTTTTTTATTTTATTTTATTTTATTTTATTTTATTTTATTTTATTTTATTTTATTTATTTTATTTTATTGCCTTTTTATTTTTAAAAGAATTCTTCTATATCTGCTGAAGGAATATTTCCACCTTCTTTTGACACAAGCCACGGAGATGTTATTAGTACCCCTCTCCTTTCTTAAAGTTTTGCCCAAGGACATCTCAGTGGCAACTGTACAACTTGTACCCATGCTTGTGGCTTCTTACCAGCTCTCTCCTTCACTGAACTGGGAGCACTATAGCATGGATTTACTTTTCTTTCTCCTACAAATTTTCTTTGGCAGATTCTTAGAGCAGAAAATCCAACAAAAACTCACTGATTACAATGGAATGTACCAGCTCATGCTGTAAAAGGTCACTCTGCTGCATGGCATCCTGTGACACATGCACAAAATCAGCTTAGTCAGAAACATGTGCCACATGACTAATGACGATCTGAATTGAACATTGTGCAGTATAGCCTAGCAGGTGCCCCATCACTCTACAGTACCCTGTGTCAAATGAGCAATGCCCAGTTGTGCCAAGGAACCTCATGAATGAGTCCAGAGAAATCTTCAGTGTCAGCCTGCTACAAGTGATCTCTGTGCATGGTGCATAATCAGTGCCCAATAAAAAGATCATGTCCAAAGTCAAACAGGAAGCTTCAATTGCAAAACGGAAGCTGTAAAAGCCAAACAAGGAAAATACAGAGTGCCAGTCTTCACTTCCTTGAAATTGTTCAAGCAGCTTTGGGAATCACAGAAAGATGGATGAACCATTGGTCAATGGTAGAAGAAAACACTTGGCTAGAGAAAAGACAAATGGACTTAGTTGCGATATGAGGCAAGTGTGAGATTCCTATTTAGGAGAATTCTATACTAGAGATAGTAATAGATGACTTGTCTCCAAATTCCATCAGTGGTATGGATGTAAACTCTGAATTACTTTCCTTTTGGAAAAATATTATTTCATATATAATGAAAAGTAAAAGAAACAAGTGGTTTCCTCTGAGACTGACTGGGATTGAGTCAGAAAGGCGAGTGAGAGAATTATGTGGGCACTGGTCTTTTTCTATATCTTGATAAGGGTTACATTATATACCTGTATACATTACTCAAACTTTTAGAAAGCTACAATAAGATTTATGCATCTCACTGTGGGTATTTTTTTCCTTAAAAAATATATTAACCAACATTGAACTCTAGTTAATGGTATGCATGTGGTAATGTTTACAGATAAAGAGTACTGATGTCTGAAACTTGCTTCAAAATGCATCAGAAATAATATGGATTGATAGAGAGATGAATAGTTAGATATGTAACAGAGCAAACATGGCAAACCATTGGCTGTAGAATCTAGGTAGTGGATGTGGACATTTTCTCTACAACCCTTCCAATTTTTTATATGATTGCAAATTTCATTTAAAAAATGTTGGGGGCAGCCCGGGTGGCTCAGCAGTTTAGCGCCGCCTTCAGCCCAGGGCCTGATCCTGGAGACCCGGGATTGAGTCCCATGTCGGGCTCCCTGCATGGAGCCTGCTTCTCCCTCTGCTTGTGTCTCTCTGCCTCTCTCTCTGTGTCTCTCGTGAATGAATAAATTTTTAAAAATCTCTTTTAAAAATGTTGGGGAAAAAATTAAAAGAAACTGAAAGGAGAAATCCCAAGGTTCCTCATAAAGTTGAGGATATTTCAACCCAGGTGACATTAGGTTGTCAAATTATCAAAATAATTTGGAATTCCAGTATGCTCCACAGAATACAATACAGGTAATCCAAAGTAAAATTCCCCCCAACTAAATCTTGTCATAAAGACTAGTTCCAAGGGAGACCCAAACTCTCCCGCCCCATCTCCAGACCACTAGCTTCACAGGGGTCACAGATGGTCTGGTGGCATCACCTATTCCCAGGCTATGGGCAGTTGCTGGGAAGCCCACAAGATAAGTGAGGAGAAAAAGACAGATTCATGCTTTCAGCTCCGTAAGAACCTGGTTACAAATTTGAACCCTTCAGCTCTACTGTCTGTATAAAATCTGCAGTTTGACTCTGCAGGTTTGGTGTCCCGACTATTCTTGGAATGGCTGTCAACAGGATGAGTCTGTTGTCAATATCTGGTTTTGGTAATAAAGGATGATACTGTTGAGAGTAGCTTGGGCAAAGTAGATGTTTAATAAACATCAGTTAGGAAAAAGCATGGAGGCAGGAATGAGATTCAGATTTATCAGAGATCCTTTGAAGGGAGGGAAGAGATGTGATTCGGTGAAACAGAAGATCCAATAGGGATATAAATAACATAAAGGTAGACATTGACATGGGTAAAAGAATTAATCCAGAAAGGGTCTGAAAGAGAAGCAATGCATGGTAATGATTTGGAACTTCTCTGCCTGCTGGTTGCAACATTTGGACAAATGCTCAAACTCTCTGAGTCTTAGTTTCCTTATCTGTTCAAGCAATAAAAGTAATAACACTTAAAATCATTGTGAGGATTACATATATTTAAAAAGATGGAAGTTTCTGGCAGGAGGTTTTATGAGACCGAAAGGAAACAAAAGACAATAAATAAGAAAGTCTTCACCTGCTGGCCTAGCCTGTTGGGTGGACTTACAACTGAAAAGGAAAAAGAATGTCACAATTCCTGTTGGGATGGGAAGTCACCATTATTGAGCTTTCAGAAGGCCATGGAGGATGCCCTTGAAGTGGGATGATGAGAGAACTGGTCATTGTGTTTAGAAGTTTTTTGGGAATAACCTTGCTGGGGAGAGATATTCAAAGAGGCTATACTTCGGTCCTGGGAAGCATGGAAAGGAACAAAAATGGGAGTTAGTGGTAATCACCTTGAGAGAGATGGAATCTCAGGGACCTCGGAGCCTCCATGAAGAAATTCTCTTTCTAATGAAGCCATTATTTGTACGACACCAGCCCTGATTATTAAAGAAGTGTTATCATCTCCATCATGAGTTGCTTCTCATACTTATAATTTTGACTGCAGAATAAAATAACAGACATGAGGGTTACGATCGCATGTATCTGCTGGGGCCAAGAAGAACATTTCCAGAAAAACAACAACAGAGCCAATACATGCATTTGATGAAGTCTAAGGAGATCATCAAGTAGGCTGGAATTCCAGTGGAAATTGCATAGAGTCTCCAAGAACGATGCTTTCTACTTTAAGTATGGGGAGTTGCTTCTAGTAACAGAACAAATTTGGACCCATTCTACTAATTCATTCCACACACAAAGATGAAGTCTTTTAATGGCCGTAATGAGGCAATGTTGCAAGCTGAAGTGACTTCTTTAAGAAGTGGAAAATAAGCATTTCATTGCAGTTGTGGCATGTACTAAACAGCATGCAGTGTATAACCAAATCCCCCTCTATCATCTTCCTAGGACTTTATGAAGAAAAACACTGCTCCTGGGGAATCCTGCTAAGAAAGAAACAGAAGAGCAAACTCTTGAGAAAGCCTACGTTCATTATTCAATCCTAGGCTCTCAGCTATCAAAGGTGATAATCTGAGTGATTCAAATCAATTATTAAAATGACAGGTTTTTTGGTTAATGAGAAAATCTTTAAAAGCAATTTCCCACTAAGGTTTTACATCTTACCTAAAGTTGTATGAAATATTCTAGAACATACTTATGCTATCTTTGATAAACCAAGTAGAAGGGAATGTTGCTTTATCTTCCCCCAAATATAAAAGCCCTTTGATGTTGTATTTGAGGGTGCACGAGGCTCAAATTGTTTATTTCAATATTCCTCTAAGTCACGGGCATTTTCTTTTTTTCTATAGAGCAGGGCTGTTTTTACCCTTGGTCAAAGACTGTTTTGAGAGTTGGAGAAATTTTATGGGGCTTCCAAACCTTGTAAAAGAAAACTGCTTTCCTAGCTCCACTCTGTGTTCCATCTGGGAGGCCGACTTCCAATATTCGGTGGAAATTTTGTCTTGCTTGTCAGCCTTTTAGATCTATGGAAAATTTCTATATATTTTTTATTGAAGTGTTAAAAGGAAATACTTGTCATGTAAGCCTAAAGGAAAATTCAGGCTTTTTGGATGCTAAAGAAACAGAGAAGTGAGCATGTAAGGGTATTCAAATGTGGATAAAGAAACACTTTCCAGTAGAATTTAGAACTTGTGATTTTATGTTTTCCTATGTAAATGTTTTCTTACGTTTTGATCTTGTGCCTTTCCAATCACAAATCTGAAGGATTTTCTTTCTTTACATTGCTTACTTTTTTTTCTTTTATTCTCTCCCTCTTTTTTTTTTTTTTTTTGTATTTAGAAATGGGGCAAATGATGATCTTCATTTGAAGAATCTAGACTTACAGAAAACCTTACAGAAATACATTTTTCCTGTTAGGTCATTGCATGAATCTGATTTTGCGAGGTTATGTTGTAATAATACATGACCTCCCAAATCTGAGAGGCTTCTAAAAATGAAAGTTCATTTTTCACTCATGTTATATGTCAGGTACTTCTTCCTTTCCAGCATCTGAATTAAAGAAGCAGGCTTTCACGGATGGCCTTAGCCAAGAATTGCAGCGAATGCAAATTTGGACTCATCCTACCTTTGTGACTATAAACTAATTATTTTCACACACATTCTCTTTCTCCTTCTTGGGACTCTCATTTTATTTTCTTGGTTTAGTTCCACATTACATTTATTATTTAAGCATCATTTCATTTATTTTTTTAAGCATCATTTCAAAACCTCTTTGTAAGTGTAAGTATCCTTTTCATGGCATGTATTTTTTTTTCAGCTTTATTGAGGTAAATTGACAAAATTATGTTTAAAGAGTAGAAGTTGATGTTTTAATGTATTTATGCCTTGTGAAATAATCACCATTATCAAGCTAGTTTTTTTTTTAGGAACAAGACAGTGGTTTTGAAGCCTTCAAGGGCATGCATCACTCCCAGCGCTAGAGTAGATATGACAGGAGGGTGTAAGTGTGAGTATGGAACTTTGGCAGGGAGTGTTCTCCTCATACTCCAGTTATGTGTGACAGCCACACATGGCACATCTAATTCCAATGTATGATAATGGATGTGCCAGCAAGTAGAGTCAGGAAACTTGGTAGACCATTCTGGCAGGATGACGGTGTTGTCGGCCTCTAGTCACATGACATGTTACATGTAAATAACTAGGAAGCTCAGAGAACCAGACTCTTTCAGCTGGGAGTTTTAACAGCAACAACTAACGTTTAATGAACGTCTGCCATGTGAAAGTGCTTTGCATGCATTATCGCCTTTGATCCTCACATCAGCCGGATGAGGCGGTTGCTCTAATGATCATTTTTTGCAGATGAGGAAACCAAGGCTTAGAAAGATTAAGTAACTTGAAAAAGATCACACACTTAAGTGGTCGAGCCTAGATACGATCCAAGGAAATCTGATATTGGAATTTACACGTTTAACCATTATGTAGTTCACTCATAACTAATGTTCTTACTCTTGAGCCTAGGATATTACAAGAGTCAGAAGTGATTTCTGAATCATGAAAAAAATTAAATCATGCTCTGTGAGACCTTTATGTTACATGTATATTGTTACATCTTAATTCCACAACCAATACTTTATCTAGACAGAGTCAAATAGTAAATGTTGACTCTTGGATACCAACAGACCCTATTGCATATTTGTTATAGTTTGTTGTATTTACAATCCTTTAAAATGCAGAAACATTATTAGCTCAAAACAAGG